>NW_015165236.1:1279889-1310585 GCF_001447785.1 Gekko japonicus | reverse complement strand
AACACCTCCCTCGCAGAGTTGGAAAAGCGCCTAAAGGATAAACCCTTCAGCCCTCCAAAAGTCGGTAAGAATACACCAGTTTGTATCGTGTGGCTGATTATTTTCGGACTGAAGAGAGATTTTGTTTGGCTTTTCCTCCCCCTGCGTCTCGCACTCCGCTGGGCTTGGGTGGATGGTGCGTGTTGGGAGGCGACAAACTCCTACTCTGAAAATTTCTACGAAAATTGGGAGTTTATTTAGTGGCTTCTATAAGAACATAAGAGAAGCCAATGGCCCCTCCAGTCCAACACTCTGTGTCACACAGTGGCCAAGAATACCAGGTGCCATGAGGAGGTCCAGCAGTGGGGCCAGGACACTAGAAGCCCTCCCACTATGCCAGTTTGGTGTAGTGGTTAAGAGCCGTGAACTCTAATCTGGGAGAACCGGGTTTGATTCCCCACTCCTCCTCCACTTGCAGCTGCTGGACTGACCTTGGATCAGTCACACGTTCCCTCAGAGCTATTCTCTTAAGGGCAGTTCCTGTCAAGAGCTCTCTCAGCCCCACCTTACCTCACCAGGTGTCTGTTGTGGGGAGGGGAAGGGAAAGGAGTTTGTAAGCCGCTCTGAGACTCCCTTGGGTAGTGAAGGGCGGGGGAGAAATCCAATCTCCTCCTCCTCCTCCTTTATTTGTTTAAAACATTTATAAGCCGCCTTCCTTCCTTAGGGAGCTCAGAGCGGCTGACGTAGGTAGCATACATAAAAGAAAAAAACCATAAAAAACAAAATTTTAAATCACAATTCAGGGCCGCGAGTAAATTAATCAAGGGCGGCCCTAAATAAAACTGTCTCCAACTGCCTTCTAAAGATCAAGGTGGAAGGGGCCAGGCACACCTTCCTGGGGTGGGGGAGTCGTTCCACAGTCATGGGGCTGCCGCTGGTGTCCGTGATTTTGATTCCTAGGCAGGGGTACAGACCAGCACAAAGGGCCTTGCATGACGACCTATAGGCAGGGAAGCACACAAGCTTTTCATGTTTTTCATCTGCTGCCAAGATAACCTGCCTGTTGAGGCTTCCTTAACATGAAAGCCAGCATGCTTTTGTTGGGGAGTAATGTGGGCCACGGTGGCTCAGAGGTTAAGACGCTGAGCTGCAGACTGGAAGGTTGGTAGTTCGGTAGTTCAAGACCCAAGTGCCGCGTGACGGAGTGAGCTCCCGTCTCCGACCCCAGCTGCTGCCATCTAGCAGTTCGAAAGCGAGAAATTGCAAGTAGATGAATAGGTACCACTTCGGTGGGAAGGTAACAGCGTTCCGTGCTCCTTGGTGTTTAGTCATGCCAGCCACATGACCACGGAAACGTCTTCGGACAGCGCTGGCTCTTCGGCTTGGAAACGGAGATGAGCACCGCATCCTTAGAGTCGGATTTGACTGGCTTTCGAGCAAGGGAAACCTTCACCTTTACCTTTTACTAATGTGGGCTCAGCCTCTGGCTTTTGTGTTTCACCGGTAACGCTGTTTTGCTCCTCCAGGTCCCCTTTCACAGCCCCGTGCGGGTAAAACGTTCCTCTCTCCCTGCCATGATAACCCCAAGTGTGCCTCCTGTCTCCCTCCTCAGAGAGCGCGGAAGGGTTCCCCCGCTACGACACGGCCTCCGAGCAGCTCCACGAAGCGGGTTACGACGCCTACATCACCGGCCTGTGCTTCATCTCCATGGCCAACTTCCTAGGTACTCGAACGCGCACGAAGCGGCCTGACCCTGCATCAGGACCCCCCTCCCTCGGCCCACCACGGTCAGCCCGGTCTCCTCAGACTGGCGGCGGCTCTCCAGGGTCCCAGGCGGAGGCCTTCCCCATCGCTTCCCGGCTGCTCCTCTTAAGTGGAGATGCCGCCGGGGACGGAACTCAGGACCTCCCTCCTGCCAAGCAGAGGCTCTCCCTCTGAGCCGTGGGCCCTGTCGAATCTTTCTCGTTCCGCAGGTTCCTTCCTCAGCCCTCCCAAGAATCCCGTGCCTGCCAGATCGAAGCTCATCGAACCCTTTTTCAACAAGTAAGTAACTGTTTGATTCCGAGAGCCCGCAGAGTATGCTCACCGGGATTCCCTCCAAGCTGAGTGAGTGTGAGCTAGTTCACACAGTTTTTTAGCCTCCGGCTCACATGGTTTTTGCCTCCGCTCAGGAAGGATGTGGCTCCAGAGCAAACTGATTTATGCAGCAGCCAAATCTCTTGCTCACCATTTTAATGCCAGGAGCTCACAAAGTAGAATTTTTGCTCCACAGCTTAGAGTGTTGATACTCACCCCTGTGTTTTGGTCTCTTGTTCCCTCTTACCCAAAATCTTTCCCGCCCCCCCCCCCATGTGTACTATCTTACCATCCCACGCTATTGCAGACCTTTTTTTGTCTGCAAGACTGAACATTACACCTACAATGGTTCTGCAAGGGAGATTTTTGAACAGGCCCTGCACTGACCGAATGTGCCCTTGTGGCCGTAACCGGATTGATACACGTTTTCATGACCCTGCTGGAATGTAGATTTTTATGGAGATTATGAGGGATTACCATATTAAGCCTCTATTCAACCAGTTGTCCCCCTACGCTCCGGAAACCCTGGCTCTTTTGCTCTAGAGATAAGGATCCCAAGATCACCCTAGCGATTGCAGAATTTGTCTCAGTCCCTTGCGTCTAAAAAATAAGAGATATGGTGTCTTCTGCTGCTCAAGAGTTGTGAATCAGTGAGCTTCTAAGGGTAACGAAAGGAAGTAACTGGACGTCTTTCCTTCCCACCCCATTTTTAAAACTGCGAAACGCTGAAATATAATACAAGAACTGATTGGTTATATATATATATAGAACCAGACTGGAATTATTATATTATTATATATAATAATCAGGGGTCGTTTTGTAGAAAAAGAGCTAGGGGAACTCATTAGCATAACTCATTAGCGTATACCACACCCCCTGACATCACCGGATGTGTGTCATAAGGCCACACACCCTGACATCACCGGAAGTGTGTCATAAGGCCACACCCCCCGCCACCAACGGTCCCGACCGTGGACCTGCAAGGCCGGCGGGAGTGCAAGGAAGCCCCGCGAAGGCCCTCCCTGGCCCCAGGCAGGCAGGGGTGGGGAGAGGCAGGGAGGAAGCAACTTACCCTCCCTCTTCTCCTGCCTCCTCCTGGCTGAATGAGGGCCGGAAGCGGGGCGGCCATAAGCGGGGGGTGGGGCTTCGTCATGTGCCCCGCCCCCCGTACCTCACCTGGGGGAACTGCGATCCCCCCCGAAATGACCTCTGATAATAATATATATAACCAGACTGGAATCAGTTCTTGTATTATATATGTATTTTTTTAAAGGAGATTTTGTGATCTGCTGCCACAAGAGAGATCTTGGAATCTCCATATGTTTCTGTTGGTGTTTTAGCCCATTCTCCTCTAGGACTGTATTTTAGATCAAACCTGGTCCATTGCTTAGGTCAGGAGCCGTGCTCCCTCTAAGCTGTGGAGTCTTGTGAGCAAAGATTCTACTTTGTGAGCTGCTGCCATCAAAGCTGTGAGCGAGCAATTGGGCCGCTGCATAAATCTGTCTCCTTCCAGAGCCGAGACAAAAATGGGTGAGCCAGAGGCTGAAAAACTGTGAGCGAGCTCACACTGACTCGGCTGAGAGGGAACACTGGCCAGGCGTGCCCAACATGCCTTGGTGCCTGCCGACTCCCTTCCTGGTGCCAGCCACGTGGGGGGCTTTTTTAGGAAGTGGCCGGGGCTCTTGCCCAGCGAGGCCTCTGATTGGCCACTGGAAATCTGATCGTGCCAAGCACAAGGATCTACACTGAGGGTTAGGGTTAGGTTCGAATCCCCACTCCTTCACGTGCACCTGCTGGGTGAGCTTGGGCAAGCCATAGTTCTGACAAGTTCTCATTCATTATATATGAAGTAGATTTCATGAACATAAGCAAAGCCAGTAAATGATAATATGAGTACAGTACAAAACAATATTGTTTTGTATTGTACTTCATATTATCATTTACCGGCTTTGCTTATGTTCATGAAATCTACTTCATATATAATGAATTAGTGCTAGTTAATACAGGAAATTTGTTATAATAATGCAACTGTGTTAAAGATATAGAAGAGTAATCTTCTTTGGTGTGCCCTAGTTTTCCTATTGTAATTACACCAAAGCCAGTCTTGTTTTTGATAGTTCTGACAAGAGCTGTCCTTGAAAAAGAGCAGTTTCTGTCAGAGCTCTCTCAACCCCACCTCCCTCACAGGGTGTCTCTTGTGGGGAGGGGAAGGGAAAAGAGACTGTAAGGCCCACTGAGACTCCTTTGGGTAGTGAAGGGCGGGATAGAAATCCAGTCTCCTTCTCCTCTCTCATCGTCGCCTCACCTCCCTCACAGGACTGTTGTGAGGCTGAAATGGAAGTGAGGAAAAGGCTGGCGGCTGCTTTGGTGTCCCTGTTGGGGAGAGAGGCAGGGCGTCAATGAATTAATTAAACAGGTATCTTTTTTAGAACCCTAACCCCCTCCCGGCCAGTGCCAGGGTTCGTGCGCAATCCCATGCTCAATTAGCATTGCGAGGAGGAGAGGAGATTGGATTTACACCACAGCCTTCCCTCAGAGTCTCAGAGCACCTTACAACCCCTTTCTCTTCCCCTCCCCACAACAGGCACCCTGTGAGGTAGGTGGAGCTGAGAGAGCTCTGACAGAAACTGCTCTTTCTCAAGGACAGCTCTTGTCAGAACCATGGCTTGCCCAAGTTCACCCCAGCAGCTGCAAGTGGAGGAGGGGGGAATCAAACCCGGTTCTCCCAGATTAGAGTCCGCAACCACAACACCAAACTGGCTCTCTGGATTGCTGCAGAATCGAGTTCGAATGTTGCAGACCCCGGTGGCCATCCCCCCAGCCTTGGGGCTGCCCGTCTCTGAGCTGGCCTTGCTTTGTGCCCGGGGCTCTTTTGCCAAGGGACTTGGTAGGCTATGCCTGAGGAGAGGGAAGCCTTGCCTGTTCTTCGCAAGAACTGGGGCCGCAGTATCGTGGAGGAGAGGGGCTCAGCCTCTGGGAACTGGCCGGGGTCACTGGGACCCCTCAGGAGTAGCTTTTCGGAGTGTTTAAAGGGAGCTGTTCGGCCCAAAGAAGTGTCATGGTTAAGTGCGTGGGCTCTAATCTGGGAGAACCGGGTTTGATTCCCCACTCCTCCACTTGCACCTGGCTGGATGACCTTGGGCAAGCCGTAGTTCTGACAAGAGCGGTCCTTGAAAAGGAGCAGTTTCTGTCAAGAGCTCTCTCAGCCCCACCTCCCTCACAGGGTGTCTGTTGTGGGGAGGGGGAGGGAAAGGAGTTTGTGAGCCGCTCCGAGACTCTGGGTGAAGGGCAGAAGGTATAAATCCAATCTCCTCCCCCTCTTCCTTCTTCTTCCTCTTCCTCTTCCTCCCCCCTCTCGTTTCAGGCTGTTTCTCATGAGGGTGATCGACATCCCGTACCTCAATCTGGAAGGACCAGACTGTAAGTATTCCCTTTGGCTTTAAACCCGCTTTTGGGCTGGGCGGGGATTTCGCCCGGGGAACCTGGCTTGTCTGAAGCGTACAGCCCTGATCAGGTCTTTGCACAGCCGGTCTTTGGGAACCTCCTCAAGACATGCACGTCTGTCCTCTCTCGCTTGGCTTTTAGCAACAGAATGTGTAAAGGGTGTCAAACATGTGGCCCGCGGGCAGGAACCAGCACTTCCAGGGCTCTTATCTGACCCGCAAGCAGCTGGTCTTTACCTTTATTGCCAATTGACAGAGGCTGTGCGTTATGTCCCTGCGTCCTGTCCCGGGGCTAATGAGTCCTGGGCGGTCGAAGCGGGAGGGCGGGCATCAGGGAGATACTTTCAGGAAATACTGTAAAGCACGTTTGCATTTTGAGTAAAGCATAATCTCGGTAATTAGGTCGGCCTGTGTCTTTTATAAGAAGAAGAACAGATTGGATTTATACCCCGCCCTTCACTTCTCAGTCTCAGAGTCTCAGAGCATCTTACAATCTCCTTTCCCTCCCCCTCCCCACAACAGACACCCTGTGAGGTTGGTGGGGCCGAAAGAGCTCTCTCGAGGACTGCTCCTGAGAGAACAGCTCTGAGAGAACTTGTGACTGACCCAAGGTCCCACCAGCAGCTGCCTGTGGAGGAGTGGGGAATCAAACCCGGTTCTCCCAGATTAGAGTCCGCGCTCCTAACCGCTACACCAAACTGGCTCTATATCCCTGGCACCTGGTATTACACTGTATGGCAGACAGGGCCCGGCCAGACAAAGTGAGGTTAACGTCATATCTGGCCCTCGTAACAAACGAGTTCAGCACCTCTGGCCTGTAGACCTTCTTTTATTTCCTTCTGTGATATGCTACTTGAGAGCCAGTTTGGTTAAGTGTGCGGACTCTAATCTGGGAGAACTGGGTTTGATTCCCCACTCCTCCACTTGCACCTGGCTGGATGACCTAGGGCAAGCCGTAGTTCTGATAAGAGCTGTTCTTGAAAAAGAGCAGTTTATGTCAAGAGTTCTCTCAGCCCCACCCACCTCACAGGGTGTCTGTTGTGGGGAGGGGAAGGGAAAGGAGTTTGTAAGCCGCTCTGTGTCACGGTAGAGCCAGGGAGTCAGGCTGGGAGGGTGGGTCACAAGACACCTCCGAGAGTCAACCAGGAGAGCAGTCAGCAAAGCATTAAACAAGTCCCAAAACACCAGACACAGCCGTAGTCAAACGTTACCAGAGGTCAGAGTCCAGAGAGCAAAGCCGAGAGCGTCGTCAGATTCAAAGCTGGGGGTCAGGAGCCAGAGCAGAAGTCCACAAACACAAGCTGAGTCCAAAAAGCCACAGAGTCAAACAGGAATTGAGGTGCAGAGCTTTTGGTTCTACGAACAAGGTTGCCAGCACAAAGTGCTCATGGCCTGAGGCCCTACTAAATAGAGCTCTGGCTCATTAACCCATTAGTACCTTTGTGTGAGGTCCTGGCTGCTGTTAAAACTCAGGGCTCAAGGATCTCCGCCCTCTTGAACATGCTTCTTTTCGTCGGCTAGCCAGATCCTGACATCTCCTATCTCTAAGCCGGCTTACAGGTGGGGGAGATGCAGGTGGTGAGCTGCTTATGGCCTGCTCAATCCCAGGTGCAAACCGTCCTGTGGTTGGCTCAGATTGCTGGGTATCCTCTTCCGTACTTACAGCAGGTGCAGATCCTGATGCTTCTTCAGCTCTTAAAGGCACAGAATCCTCCCCTCTTAGGCTGTCAGGAGCTGGAGCTGGTGCTGAGTCAAGGGCAGGCATGACATTCTGAGACACCATTGGGTAGTGAAGGGCTATGGGGTATCAATCCCATCTCTTCTTCTTCTTCCTCTTCTTGTCTCCCCAAGGGGGACCCGATGCAATGTGTATCGTTCCCATCTTCTACATTTTATGCTGACGACAGCCCTGTAAGGTTGAGTCTTGAGAGAGAGAGAGAGAGAGAGAGAGAGAGAGAGGAACTAGCCCGAGGACACCCAGCAAGCTGGGCAGATTCGAACCTGGGCTTCTGTCAGGCTTCCCAGTCAAAACACTCCGCAGCGTTCCTTCAGACGTTTCAGTTTATTGAGCATTAGCACTTGAGACACCATGAACTCTTGTGTCAGGAAAGGGAGGGGGAGACCTGCCTGTACAATTATACCCCTTTCGAACCCGACCCCCTGATACAGTAAACCCAATAAGCAGGTGCCTGGGAAGGCGGGCAACTCAGAACTGTTACATTCCCAGCGGGAAAAGCAGACCCGGCAAAGCCAAGCCCTCAAGGACACCCAACAGATAACAGAGCCTAGCAGATGAGACACATAAGAATGTAAGAGAAGCCCATGTTGGATCAGGCCAGTGGCCCCTCCAGTCCAACACTCATTGTGTCACACAGTGGCCAAAAATACCAGGGGCCATCAGGAGGTCCAGCAGTGGGGTCAGGAGGACACTAGAAGCCCTCCCACTGTTGCCCCCCCCCCAAGACCCAAGATGACAGAGCATCCCTTGCCCCAGAGTTCGTACCTCGACCTTGTGGCTAAGAGCCACTGTGGGACCTCTGCTCCATATGCTTATCTAATTCCCTCTTGAAGCCGTCGATGCTTGTAGCCGCCACCACCTCCTGGGGCCGTGAATCCCATGTGTTAATCACTCTTTGGGTGAAGAAGTACTTCCTTTTATCTGTTCTAACCCAACCGCTCAGCAGTTTCATGGAGTGCCCACGAGTTCTTGTATTATGAGAAAAGGACCTCTTTCTCTACCTGCTCCATAAGAACATAAGAGAACATAAGAGACGCCAATGTTGGATCAGGCCAAAGGCCCATCTAGTCCAACACTCTGTCACACAGTGGCCAAAAATACCAGGTGCCATCAGGAGGTCCAGCAGTGGGGCCAGGACATTAGAAGCCCTCCCACTGTTGCCCCCCCCCCCAAGCACCAAGAATACAGAGCATTCCTTGCCCCAGAGTCCCTATCTATACCTTGTGGCTAACAGCCACTGATGGACCTCTGCTCCATATGCTTATCTAATTCCCTCTTGAAGCCGTCCATGCTTGTAGCCGCCACCACTTCCTGTGGCAGTGAATTCCATGTGTTAATCACTCTTTGGGTGAAGAAGTACTTCCTTTTATCCGTTCTAACCCGACCGTTCAGCAATTCCATGGAGTGCCCATGAGTTCTTGTATTGTGAGAAAGGGAGAAAAGTACCTCTTTCTCCACCTGCTCTATCCCATGCATAATCTTGTAAACCTCGATCATGTCACCCCTCAGTCGTTTCTCCAAGCTAAAGAGCCCTAAGCGCCTCAACCTTTCCTCATAGGGAAAGTTCTCCAACCCTTTTATCATTCGAGTTGCCCTTTTCTGCACCTTTTCCAAAGCTATAATATCCTTTTTAAGGTGTAGTGACCAGAATTGCACACAGTACTCCAAATGAGGTCGCACCATCGATTTATACGGGGGCATTATGATATTGGCCGATTTGTGTTCAGTACCCTTCCTAATAATCCCCAGCATAGCGTTGGCCTTTTTTATCGCAGTCGCACAGTATTTGGACATTTCCAGTGAGTTATCTACTACGACTCCAAGATCTCTCTCTTGGTCAGTCTCTGCCAGTTCGGACCCCATCATCGTGTATTTATAGCTGGGATTTTTGGCTCCGATGTGCATCACTTTGCAGTTGGCCACATTGATCCCCATGTGCCACGTTGACGCCCACTCGCCCATCCTCAACAGATCCCTTTGGAGGGCCTCACAGCCCTCCCTGGTTTTCACGAGGAAGGGAAGGAGCAAAGAGGGAAGAGGGGCTCTCCCACATTCCAGGCTATGGCAGCCTGAGCTGACGGCTTCCCAGGTCTCTGCTGGACACTCTAGCCACTGTGCCTTGTTGGCTTTTATGAAGCGCTCCCAGAGTCCACAGCGGCTGTTCTCTCCCCTTGCCTTTCAGTGGAGCCCAAACGGGACCACGTCCTTTACGTGACGTTCCCCAAAGAGTGGAAGACGAGCAACCTGTACCAGCTGTTCCGTGCTTTTGGTGAGTAGCCCTCGGTGGAGAAAAGGGTGGGAGGGTGGATCGGGGAGCGGTCCTGGGTGGCGGGGTTCCCTACAGCATCGGATGCCGCTGGTTCTTCTCAGGCACCCTGATTAGGAGATGTGAAATTCTGGGGATTTGGAAGCCACGGGCAGGAGGGGATGTTTTTCCTGAGGGGGAAATGGGAAACAATGCCCCGTAGTGGGATTTTATAGACTAAAATTATGCATTTCACGCAGTTAAAGCAGTGAAATAAGTTTGGGATTGATAAGAAAGTGTTATGTGTTGTTGTTGTCGCTGTTCTCCCCGTGTTCTCCCCACACACCTCTGGCGTCTTCAAAATTTCTATAGACCTTAAATCTCAAAGTGGGGACGGAGTCCTGCTGCCACCCTGGTCCTGACACCCGTCTTGTTCTCTGCCAGATCTGATACTGATACTGGCCAAGCTTAGCATGGGTCCTCTCCCCCCAGGTAACATTCAGGTGTCCTGGATTGATGACACGTCAGCATTTGTGTCGCTTAGAAAACCTGAGCAAGTACAAATCGGTGAGTCTTGCGGAAGCTCTCTGTGGCGGGCCACGGCTTGGGTGGTGTGTGTGGGGGTGACAGGGGTCCTCGTTCCCTTCTGTGCCTGCGGGTTCATTGTGGGCTTATAGCACAGGCGGTGTGGACAGTTGTGGGGAAATGTGTCCCATCCGTGGAGTTTTCCCTAGCAGTTAGCTGCCCAAAACAAAACTCCATTAAACAAAACAAAACTCCATTAGAACAGCAGACATCTAGCCCTGACCCCAGGCAAGCCCGATCTCGTCTGATCTCAGATCTCGGAAGCTCAGCAGGGCCGACTCTGGCAAGTCCTTGGATGGGAGACACCCTTGCAATACCAGAGGCGGGAGGCAGGGGGCAGGCTTGATTCAGCCACCTCTCTGAGTATCCTCCAGGCCCCCAGTAGGGGTCAGTCTTACCAGAGGTTGCCATGACTTCCAGGTGCACACACATGCACAAACTCTCCCTCTCTCTCTCTCTCTCACACACACTCTTATTTATTTATTTGTTTAATTCAATTTGTATCCCACCCTTCCTGCGGGCGGCTTACATTAAAAGTTAAAGTACAATAAAACACAAATTCAGTGCATACAAAACACATCATAAAATTCAAATGCATTGCAAGTAACAAATAAACACAGTTAAAGTGCTACTGGCGATAACTGTAGGCCACGATGTAGCAAATCTAACAGAATGTGTGGCCAGGAGGTGTTACTGTTGACATCACAGGCAGTTACTGTTGTCATGAAGGGCCTTGTCCCAGTTCAGTGTTGTTGGTAGCGGCTCCTAATCGAAGGCCTGGTGGAAGAGCTCCGTCTTGCAGGCCCTGCAGAACTGTAAGAGGTCCTGCAGGGCCCTGATGTCTTCCGGGAGCTCATTCCACCAGTGTGGAGCCGCCACTGAGAAGGCCCCGGCCCTGGTAGAGGCCAGTCTGGCGTCTTTCAGTCCAGGGAGAATCAAGCAGTTTTGAGACCCCGATCTCCGTGCTCTCTGGGGGCATGCGGGGAAAGGTGGTCCCTCAAGTAGACAGGCACGCACACACACAAAATACAAAATACAAAAAAAATTCAGACATCTAAATCAGCCTTTTTTAAAAAAAAACTTATTTTTTGCATTTTCAGTTTTATTACAAACATTACATATTTCAGTTTACACACATTATTAGAGTTCTTATACCTAGTTGCATATCCAATTACTATTGTATACATATTCCATTTTACTTTACATGCTTTATCCAGTTATATACCCTTGTCCATCTTATATTTTGTATCTTTTGGTCATTATTTTGTAAAATTAAACTCAAGTTGCCCATTTGTTCTAACTCAAGAAATTTAGTTATTAGGTCTTCTTTCGAGGGAACTTTATCTAATTTCCAGTTTTTGGCCACTAAAATTCTTGCAGCAGTTACAATATATACCAGCAGATATACATCTTGTTTAGCACACCCCTTTGGAGTTACATTCAATAAGTAAGTTTCGGGTACTAATGGGACATCTATATTTAATATTTCAAAAATAATACTTTGTACCATTTTCCAATAGTTATGTATTTTACCACAACTCCACCACATGTGATAAAAGGTCCCCACATTAGATTTACATTTCCAACATTTATTGGAGGCTTGTGGATAACATTTTGCAATTCAGTCTGTGGTAGTCCTGGGGGGGGGGGCACTTGCTCTACGCATTTTGTCTGTCTGCCTGGGGAGGGCGTTCCACAGCCAGGGGGGCCACCACTGAAAAATCCCCCGCTCTTCTCCTCACCCACCTATTCTCCGGGAACAGTGGCCGGGGGGGAATCTGACGCAGATCCGAAAGACCACCCCGGTTCCAACAGTGGGTAGGCTTCTGTGTGACCCCTTTTCTTCCCCCAGCCGTTAACACCAGCAGATACGCAGAAAGCTACCGGATCCAGACCTACGCCGAGTACATTGAGAAGAAGCACGAGGAGAAGAGGCAAGGGAAGAGGAAGTGGACCGAGGACGGCTGGAAGGAGGCGGAGGCCAAGCGCCTGAAGCCGCAGGACGTGCCGCACCTGCTCCAGAACCGTTACTGCAGTTTCGCCAGGTGAGAAGCCCACGTGCTGAAAGCGGAGGGCACGGGGAGCAACGGATTCCTCAGGAGCGGAGTCTGAGTCCAGTAACGCCTTTAGGACCCACCAAGTTTAATTCTGGTTATAAGTTTTTGTGCACCGGCACACTTCAAAGTGCACGCGAGAGCTGATACCCAGAATGGAACTTTGTTGGTCTTAAAGGTGCCACCGGACTTCCCCAGCTCTGTTCTGTTGCTTCAGATGAACACGGCTGCCCCAACCCGGATCTAGACTCCTTAGGACAGGGGTGTCAAACTCATTTGTTACGAGGGACAGATGTGACATAAAGGAGACCTCGTTGGGCCGGGCCACGTGTGTCTTAAAATGTAATGCCAGGGAGCGGAGAGACAAACTTGATAAAGGACACAAACACAAAGGTGTTTTTTTAAACTTAAAATAAAAACATGCTTAAAACATTAGCTCTGTCAGCTGCAAACCTACTTTTGATTTCTTGACATTCACCACAGAAATCTCACGCTCAGAGTTCTGAGTCCCGGACCCAGGTTAAAACATGAAATGGCTGAGTGATTAAGAGAGGCTGGCAAAGCAAGCGATGATGCAGCGGCAGCAGCAGAACTGGAAGCAGGAGATGGCCAGTTCTACTGCAGGCCTGATGGAAGCCCTCTGGGGGCCAGATCTGGCCCCCGGGCTGCATGTTTGACACCCCTGCCTTAGGAATTTCAGAGGCCTTCTGTGAGTTCCACTTTCAGCCTCTGCATAGCTCAGAGCAGTCTTCCCAGCTCAGAAAGGCAAAATCCAGGACCCGTGTGCCCGCGGCATTAGTCTTGCAGGGCTTTTACCAGTAGCCACGACTGTCCAACTGCCGGTGGATGGATTTGTCAGTACTCTTTGATCGCGTTTATATATTTGTGGTTTTCGGCCAACGACCAAAGCAGTGTACAGCGCGCAAAGGAAACATTTCGGGTGGGTAGCAATGCTCCCTCTAAGCTGTGGAGTCTTGTGAGCGAAGATTCTACTTTGTGAGCCACTGGCACTAAAGTGGTGAGCGAGCGGTTTGGCTACTGCATAAATTAGTTTGCTCTGGAGCCATCCTTCCTGTGCAGAGACAAAAATGTGTGAGCCGGAGGCTAAAAAACTGTGAGCTAGCTCACGCTAACTCAGCTTAGAGGGAACACTGGTGGGTAGCCGCCCCGTTGCTCTTCAGGAGAAGAGCAAGACTTGAGTCTGGTTGCACCTTGAAGGCCGTGCAAGGCTGGAGCAGGATCACGGGTGCAAATGCTCCCTCTCAGCTGTGGAGTCTTGCGAGCAAAAGTTCTACTTTGCGAGCTGCTGGCATTAAAGTTGTGAGTGAGCGATTTGGCTCTACTGCATGAATTAGTCTGCTCTGGAGCCCCATCCTTCCTGAGCTAAGACGAAAATGTGTGGGCTGGAGGCTAAAGAACTGTGAGCTAGCTCACACTGACTCATCTTAGGGGGAACACTGCTTGAGCGCCCCCGGTGTGACCCTGGCGTGTCCAGTCCCTGACTCTTCCCTTCACCCCCCCAGCCCAGTTTTACAGTTGCTGTGGATGACAGTTCCACGCTAGCTGAATGCGCTGAATCTCCCCTGGACGAAGCCTGCAGGGCGAAACGCGTAGGGACTTTGCACGATAATAAATCAGTCGGTTATCTCCCGGTGTTTTTTCCGGGGTTTTTCCCCAAAAAAACTTTATTGAAATTGATAAATTCGGGTTTAACAAAGGTAATATCAACAATCGGCTGTAAATAAGTGATTGTAACAGTAGTATAATCAAGAGTAAACTACATCGAGGGAAGAAGGATGTAACACGCTGATTTAGAACGGAGGTCAATCAAACGAATACACAACATTAATAGCTTCAAGAATAGGCTCAAATTCCTTTTGAGAGGCAAGATATTCGAGGACTGGAAACCAAATGTTAACAGAGTTCGAATTAGAAGTCTCAGATACAACTGGTAACATGGAGTCTGCTAATTTGTCCATCCTTATACTAATACCGAAGTAGCCCCCTCTGTGCGGATATCTAAATCAGCACAGAGGGGGCACTTGGGGGGCAGGGGGAGGTTTAAGCACACGTGGGGCAGTCCCCACGTGTGCACAAAAATCTGAACCCCCACCAAAAATATCGGGGGGATATTTAAATCCCCCAAAACCGACAGAGCGTTTCCTGCGCATGCGCAGGAAACGCTCTGCAGCCGCCCCGGCCCACTCGGAGCCAGCCGGCCAGCCAGGCGGGCGGGAGAACAGCGAGGCCCGGGTGGCTGCAGCCTCCCGGGCCTGGTTCGGAGCTGGACGGGGGGGGAACAGCCTCTCCAAAAGACACCCCCGCAACCGCCCCTCGCCTGTTTCCCGGCCCCGTGGCAGAGAATAGGTGATCGGCGCGTCGGCGGCGTCAGGCTGGGCCGGGCGCTCAGCGCAGGAGGCGTTGGCGGCGCGGCAGGAGGAGGAGGTCCCGGAGAGAAGCGAGTGGGGGGGGAGGCAGCGAGGCGAGGGCAGGCAGGCAAACAGGCAGGGTGGGCGGGCGGGCGGGGGGAAGATCGGCCTCGGAGCCGGCGGGCGGGCGCTCCCCCGGTCAAAGTATGCTAAACTAGGATTGCACACACCCCTTCCCCCTTGCAGAGCGCGCAATTCCTTCCCTCGCCCTGGAATATGCATTCCCCGGCGCTTCTGCAGGGCGCCCTTGAGGCAGGCCCGGCCTCCCCGCCCGGCTCCTCCCCCAGGACCGAGTCCCGCCGCCCCTTCCTGGCCGAGGCGCTTCCCGAGGGCGCCGCTTCGCTGTCCACCCGCCGCTCCTCGAAGGCTGCCACGCCTCCCTCCATGTGGCTGCCCCGGAGATTCCCCGCAGGAGCCGCCTCCGCTGCGCTGCGCTTCCTGGCGCTCCTGCGCCTCGCCCGGGCCCTGGCCGGCCTTCCCCAGCGAGGCTACTGCGCCCGCTCCGCCCAGCGCCGGGGGCTGCTCTTCTGACAGGTGAGCCGGGCGGGAGACCCCCTCCTCGAATACGCGCACCCGAGGGAAGGGAGGAGGAATCGGGGCCGAGGTGTCCCCCCCCCGCGAGTATCGCGGGTCCCCCTCTTGTTATACAGAATTCCTGAACTTTTAGAAACCTATCAGATATGGTAGATCTTCTGTCATCTTTCCAAAACCTGGCAATAACTGCACGAGGTGCCGTGCAAAGTATTTCTGTTAGACCAAGATTAGGTATTCGGCCTTTGGTAGTGGGCCAGTCGTTTAATCCTAGAGATTCCGTTTCAAATGGGACTTCGAATTTAGTTATAGCAACATCTATACATTTTTTCCCCGTTTTGTTCAGTTTTACAATTGGGCAATTTAATGTTAACCAAATATTTTTTATTTCTCCACACACCATTCCATTTTCGGTCCTATATCAATTGTTTACTGCCTTACGAGTGTAAAGGGGGGGGGGGTTGTCGCATGTTCTGACCTCTGAGGAAGGCTCTTGTGGGCCGAAACGCATCAGGTCATATGTGGTTCCTTTTGCGCCTTTCTCACTTTGATTATTTTATGAGGCTTTATTTGGGCCCCTACAAGGTTTTTATATGTTTTTGAAACCGGCACGTGTACTTTTGCCCGTACCCATGGATGTTTTTAACTTTTGGCCCTTTACTAGTTTTCTAAACTTCCGCTGGAGGTGTTTGCTTGTTTGGTTTAGTTTTTCTTCCCCCTCTCTTTGTGGGTGCAGTTTTACAGCTACCAGCACGGTGGGAAAGAGGAGCATGAGTCCTATTCAAGAAGAGAGCGGCTGCGACGAGGCGGAAGAGGCAGCGCTGGATCCCTCCGACTCCTTAGAGGAATCCACGGACGAGAGCAGGAAGAAGGCCAAGAAGTTGAAGAGATCCAAAAGGGAGCCAGACCCAGCAGGTAGGGGTGGCGCGCAGGATCTGCTGCCAAACAATGGGGACCCCCAAGTGGATATAGTCTGCAAAAATATAAACCGCAAGGGTAGACTATCAAAAGATGCACAACTTTCACGAGTAAACAGTAGGCATCAGTGTATTGCAATGCAATAACATTAAATTGAAGAGACAACAGAATTGGTGGTCACAATTCAAAAACACTATTTGCAAATACAAAATACCATTTGATGACAGTGGACAATACCCAACAAGAGACTCTTCTATATTTCCTTTGAATATAATAGTGTCCAAAAGACCTCCAAGTCCACAAAAAAAACCCAGAGGATGTCCCAAAGCACAAATAAACTTCTAACAGTCGAAAACGTCCTTCCCAGGTATGCCAGGCATTTCAAAGCAATCTTCTTCAGTTGTACGGCGGAAAATGGAACTGCAAAATAACAATATAACAACACAACAATGAAATATGAAAAGCCGGAGAGAGATTCAGGATGTATATATTCCAGTGTATCTACATTAAAGGCACCTCATATAGTAACATTTTACACTCGCCCCAATTCCCACAGTAATGTAGGCACAGCTCATTACCTCAAATGGAATCTGTGGACTTTGAGGTTATTTTCTATTTTCTCTTCAATTTATTGTTATTGTATTGCCATAGACTGGTGCCTACTGTTTACTTGTGAAAGTTGTGTATCTTTTGATGATCTACCCTTGCGGTTTATATTTTTGGCCTCTCCTTGGCCTGGAGGAGGAGCAAACTGCTGCTGGGAGAACAGCTCCTGTCATGCTGGAGAGCTTTTCGCCTGTGGCTGAAGCTCCATTAGCCTGGCAGGGCCCGTTGTCCGGCTTTAGGGGAAGTTCTCTTTGCCAGCGGTGGCCTCAGAGATTGGGCTGGTGCAGATTTCACCACGCAGCCTTTTGCTGCGTCGAGGGTGGTTCTGGCAGACGTCTGGCACAGTTCCCCTTCTCGTCTCCAAAAGCTTTGGAGACAGAACAGCCACCATTGGCACCCCCTCCCCAAAATTTCTCTCTAAAAATAGACATGGGGGGTAGGCGTGTAGGTCCCTCCCCTTCCCCATTGTATGTTGACGGAAGGGCAAGGAGAGCGGCCGCTTTGCCAGGCCCGTGGCACGCTCTGGAGTCCTTCCGAACCCCGGTTACCCGCTCACGTGGTTCAGAATGTGGCTCCGTTCTCTTCTTTGATGGCTCTTTAACCTGGTCCCTGTGCTTTGGCTTCCTCTAGGAGACGTCAAGAGTGCTTCCTCCATGGTCTTCGAAGTCCCGGACATGTGGTAGCCGGCTGCTTGTCCCCGCTGCAAAGTGGACTTTGGCTCCAAGCGATCTTGCGGCACGTCCGCCCCCTCGGAAGCCATACTTTGTGTAAATAAAGTGGGGTCTATTTAAAAAAAAGAAAGAAAGGAAAGCAGAAGGATGTCTTTTTGGAAAACCGGTTTAATTTTTTAAACTGTCTCCTCGAACAATCACCGTCTGCCGTCTGTGTGCGCGCGCGTGTACATGTTGGTTTTGTGGATGACGTGAAACCTTTGCTTGTCTTTACGTGCTAGACCTAAAAAGCAAGATGGGCGTTAAGCTCAGATCGCCTCAATACCACGGCATGTAGCCCATGAAGTCTGCAAAAGGAACCTGTCCGTGTTGCAATTCCTCTCTTTTGCTCCCTGCCCGTGGGGAAGGCCGCTTCTCCCGCTGTCGTGCGCGCCGGCCTCCATCACGCCATTCCTCCCTGGCCACCCCTTAACGCTTCCTCTCTTGGTTCCCTCGCAAATGTAACGTGTTCTCTGTAGGTGAACCGCTTCCATCTCCTGCTCCCTACCCTTTTGTGTCTGGGGTGGGGTGGGGGGGTCTACTTTAGAGCACAGACGGAAGCCTATAACATTCACCAGCCTTCCTTCGCTTCAAGGTAAAAGGAAGTCGGCTTTGGTAGATTTCATAAACTCCGTTTCATATTTAACATTTTTGTATCATGGAAACGAGAATGAGAAAAAATGTATTTCCATAAAGTGAAAATTAAAGAATTTTTTTTCTCTTAGGAACCAAGAAGGATTTTTGTTGTTGTTGTTCTGGGTGACGGTCAGTGTTCCCTCTAAGCTGAGTTGGTGTGAGCCAGCTCACAGTTTTTTAGCCTCCGGCCCACACATTTTGTCTCCGCTCAGGGAGGATGGCTCCAGAGCAAACTAAATTATGCAGTAGCCAAATCGCTCGCTCACAACTTTAATGCCAGGAGCTCACGAAATAGAATTTTTGCTCACAGGACTCCACAGCTTAGAGGGAGCATTGGTGACGGTGTTGCCATTTTATGGCTGATGTCACACAAACGTGATAGATGAGTTCTGCCCTGTCGTTCAGGAGAGGACATGAAGGGCCGGGCTTTGTGAGTCACGAGTACGGATTCAGCTTTTCCCCTTTCCCGATCGAGAAAGGGAACTTTGAGTCGAGAACACAGAGAGAGTCGCTATTCCAGTATGTGGTGCTGCGAGCCCTTCTTGGTAACCCTCCTCACAGCCCTGTGAGGTAGCCTTACGCCGGGGGGGGGGGAGGCTGCCAAGCAAAGGCTAGCCAGACTTGCCCCAGGCCAGTCGTTGAACTGCGGGCTTACGGGAGTCTCGAACCCAGCACCTCTTGGCTTGCAGCCTTCGCCCCTGCGGTTGGCTCACGGGGCAGCTCCGAGCTGCATTGGGGTGCCCACTTGTAATCGTCCAGCTCTTTTCTCCACCAAGTTGATTGTCACGACTCTCCAAAAGCGGCGCTGCTGGATGTAACGGGGGAGGCCTTTCCGCGGGCCACCTTTCTCCCCTGACCGCTGCGTGCTTCACAGCAGCTGGCGAGAGAGTGGAAGCCGTAGGAAATAGACATCGCAAGTGGCCGGCAACCTTAAGACTCCTTGCAGAAGAGATTGGATTTATACCCTGCCCTTCACTACCCGAGAGTCTCAGAGCAGCTTACAATCTCTTTTCCCTTCCCTTCCCCGCAACAGATACCCCCTGTGACAGGGGTCATTTCGTAGAAAAAGAGGTGCAGGAGCTCATTTGCATAACTCGTTTGCATATGCCACACCCCCTGACATCACCAGAAGTGTGTCAGAAGGCAACACCCACCGCTCAGGCTCCACTGGACTGTTTTGGATTGGTGGCTAGGTATTGGGGGGGGGGGGAGGAACGCACAGATCTGCCCTCACAGAGGAGGGAGAGCTTGTACCTGAAGGTGTGCTGGGGGGTTAGCTGTGGATTTCCTGCATTGTGTGTGGGGGTGGACTAGATGGCCCTTGGGTTCCCTCCCCGCTCTGTGTTCCGCTGCGTGAAGAACCCCAAAAACAAGGACCCTGCATGGGGGGGGGCAGCGTTTCCTAAAGGCAGAAGGCGACGGCGGGGAGGGGCGCCGTTTGTGACTTTCGAGTTTTTTCTTCCCCGGACGGCTCCGTGAATGCAACAGCCAGAGACGCTCCAAGGCCCCATCCAAGCACGCGAACGTCCGTTGCAAACCCAGGTTTAGGGAGGAGCGCCTCTGCAAAGTGCCTGATGGGTGTCACGTCTGAACGGGCAGCCCCGTTGGTAACACGCTCGCCGCGCGGCAAGAAAAAACAGCCGGTACAAGAAAGGAGAACTACAGACAAGAGAAACTCTAACCGTAGGAAAATAACCAATTCGCACTAAACAAACCTTCTTTTAAATAAACCAATTGACTAAGTACATAAATATCAAATAGTGGAAACACCACCTCTGTGTCCATTTAACAAAATCATTTACATGGTGCAAGGCTACTCATTAACAAATCCCTTTAAATCGCGAATAAAGGTGCTTGAAAGCCAGTCGAATCCGACTCTAGGGGTGCGGTGCTCATCTCAGTTTCCAAGCCTAAGAGCCAGCGCTGTCCGAAGATGTTTCCGTGGTCATGTGGCCGGCATGACTAGACGCCGAGGCGCACCTTCCCCCCGCTTCGGTCCCTATTTCTCTCCTTACAATTTCTTGCTTTCGAACCGCTAGGTTGGAAGGATGTAACGGGGGAGCTCACTCCGTCACTCGGGTCTCGAACTGCCGACCTCCCGGTCTGCAGCTTCAGCCTCTTAACCATTCTTGCAAACATATAGAAAAGCCAATCAATACTAAACAACAGCGAGCCAGTAAAGCGAAGAAGTATCCCTTTTCAAGCATTACATTCATTAAAACAATTTATTACAATTGTATTAAAAAGGAAGAGTTGTTCACAGAGCTGATTCGTTTATTTTTCGACGGTCAGGATTTCGTCTTGCAAAGCGAAAAGAGCCACGAGGAGGCGCCCAAACGGAACGCACGAGGGGAGATCAGCTCGATCGCCAGCTGGGCGTGATTTGGACTCTGGATCCGGATTCTGCCGCCCCGTGGGAACGCGGCGCAGAAGCGAAGCGCGCTTGCAGCCCCCCCTCCCTTTCCAGGCTCCGAATTGCCCTAAAAATGAGCCCTTCTTTCCAGTCTCCACCGCCGAGGCGGACGGAGCGGGCTCCGGAGCGTCTCCCTTAGTGAGGCACGGACGGGGTTCGAACCCGTGATCTTCGGTTTACGAGACCGACGCCTTACCACTTGGCCACCGCGCCTGCGTTAAAAACGTCGCCTTGCTCCCATCTAGGCTGGCGCCGCTCCCGAGGCGACGGCGCGCGCCCCCGAGAGCGCCTGCGCAGACCAGGCCCCGTCCCTCGCCGGCTCCTTCTCTCCCTCCTCCCCTTCGCAAGGCCTGGGGCAGGGCCGCGTGTGCGCACGCGCAGGGGTGGGGCGGAGGAAGGGTTCCTTGGCCACCCTCCCCAAATCGCGCATGCGCTTGTGCTCTCGCGAATCGCTCCGGGGCGAATGCAGGGAAATTGCGAGCGTGGGGAAATTGGGGGGGGGGGGGGGGGTCTGCACCTTTTCCACTTTGGCTACCTCCGCCCCCGCCCCCCCGGCGACAAGAGCAATTGGATTCTCCCCAGCACTTCAAAAGTGCAAGTTTCCACTTAGGGATTGGCCCCTCTGCGTTGAGAAAATGCCTCTAGATGTTGGGGTGGAGTTCAGGGATGGCTCCCGTCTCTAGTTCCAGCTCCTGCCAACCTAGCCGTTCGAAAGCAAGAAATTGCAAGTAGATCAGTAGGGACCACTTTGGTGGGAAGGTAGCAGCGTTCCGTGCGCCTTGGTGTTTAGTCATGCCGGCCACATGACCACGGAAACGTCTTCGGACAGCGCTGGCTCTTCGGCTTTGAAACGGAGACGAGCACCGCAACCCTAGAGTCGGACTCGACTGGCTTTCGAGCAAGGGAGACCTTTGCCTTTAGGAGTGGGAGGGGCCTCATTGGTATAGAATGCCATCCATTCCACACTCCAAAGCAGCCACTTTCTCCAAGGGAACTGACCTTGGTCAGTCTGGAGATCAGTTATAATAGCGAGAGAGACCTCCAGGGGCCACCTGGAGGTTGACAGCCTAGGTTTCCTGGACAGGCAGCGCAGACGTTTCCTCCCCTTTGGCAGAGGCTTGACGGGAAGCTGTTTGCCTGGCAAGGCTGCTGGCCTCCGTGCAGGGTTGCCAGGTCTGGGTTCAAAAATACCTGGAGAGTTTGGGGGGGTGGAGCCTGGAGAGGGTGGGGCTTGGGGAGGGGAGGGGCCTCAGCATGGTCCAAGGCCACAGACTCCACCCTTCTAAGCAGACATTTTGGGGAGCTGATCTCTGTCAGCTGGAGGTCAGTTGTAAAAGCGGGAGATCCCCAGGCCCCACCTGGAGGCTGGCGACCCTACCACCATGCCACAGGAAGGGTCCACTGCCCGTTTGCCCATGCATTGAGCCTCTTTTCGGGGGACAGGGCGTTTTTCTCCAGGCCAGTTGGTAAGCCTGTTTCCTGAGGGTTAAAGGATGCAGCACGCCTCGCCCCACCCTGCTCCCATCGTCAAGGAAAATTGTAGGGGGGGAATCCCCCGGAGGGCCGAGGAGCCAAAATCCCTCCTGCTTTCACCCCCGACCAACAGGCCTCAGACAGGCACCAGTCCCTGAGAGCCAGTGTGGTGTAGTGCGAACTCTAATCTGAGAGAACCAGATTTGATTCCCCGCTCCTCTATATGCAGCCAGCTGGGTGACCTTGGGTCAGTCACAAGTTCTCTTGGAGCCGTTCTCTCAAGGTCAGTCCTCGAAAGAGCTCGCCCGGCCCCACCGACCTCCCAGGGTGTCTGTTGTGGGGAGGGGGAAGGGAAAGGAGTTTGTCAGCCGCTCTGAGACTCCGAGGGAAGGGCGGGGTATAAATCCAATCTCTCCTCCTTCTCTTCATCATTTTGTTGGCCGCCAGCAATCTGGCATTATCACATCTTTGGGGACTGACAAAAAGGGGCCCCGCCAGTGCCACGGTCAGAGACCCAGGTTCATACAGCCCTTTGCCCCACGAGCTCATGTGTAGCCTCCGACCGGTTCCTGTTAGAAGAAGAAGAGAAGAGATTGGATTTACACCCCGCCCTTCACTTGGAGTCTCAAAGCAGTTTACAAACTCCTTTCCCTTCCCCTCCCCACAACAGACACCCCCTGTGAGGTGGGTGGGGCTGAGAGAGCTCTTGACAGAAACTGCTCTTTTCCAAGGACAGCTGTGCCAGAACTTGTGACTGACCCAAGGTCACATCAGCAGGTGTAAGTGGAGGAGTGGGGAATCAAACCTGGTTCTCCCAACTTAGAGTCCGCGCACTTAACCACTACACCAAACTGGCTCCCCCACCAAACTACTCTGCTTTACCTACCTCACAGGATTGTTGTTGCAAGGATAAAAACTGAGGGTTAGGGTTAGGCTCCCACTGGGAAGAAAAGCAGGGTATAAATTGATGGATTAATCTTAAAAAAAAAAGCCACAGCTCTGTTGCAGAGCCTGCAACTGGCAGAAGGCCAGTTGTGTTTGCAAGGAGATGGGAAAGGAGGGGCTGGCCCTGGCCTTTGGTAAACATTTCGGTTTAAGGCTTGCGAAAGGCTTTGCAGAAGAAGCAGCCCAGGATTTATCGTTTCCAGGCAAAGCCTTTAATAGTCCCCATCCCCCCCCCCTTTAAATTAGGAAGTATCCCATGTAATGCAGGCTGCGGGCTTTCCAGATCTCTGTCACAAGACGGCAGGAGCGGGCTCACTTCTGAACCGGCTGCGGAGTCCTGGATCGGCGGGCGAAGCACGCCACCTCGGGGGTGCGGTACCCGTTCATCTCCAGGATCCACTTGGGAAGGGACCAGCAGACCGTCTTCAGCTCGGTGCCGCTTTCGTCGGAAGGCATGCACACGTAGCAGAAAGACCGGCGAGGCCTTCCTGGGGACCGGGGGGCGGAGGGGGCCTGCCGCGGAGCCTGCGACGCCCTCCCTTTCCTCCGGGGCTCAACCGTGAGTTCCAGGCCGATCCCTTGCCGCATCTGAAGTGAGGCTCGCATCCGCTTCTTCAGGTGCAGGTTCAGCTTCTCTTTCTTCACCTCCAGCTCCAAGTAGATGCTGGTCCTGACGATGGAGGCCTCCGCACGGAACTTCATGGCCTTCCTGCTCGCAGCGCTTTTGGGGTCCGGCTGGCCAAAGGAAGGAAGAAGAGGAGCCCGCCGGCCGGGTTCTGGCTCCGGTGGCTTTTCCTGGTGGCTTTTCTCAAGCCCTTCCACAAGCGGCGGCTCTTCCGGGGGCCTGGGGGTATCTACTGGGACCAGGTGAGCGACCAGTTGAGTCAAAGGACCTCCTTGGAACGGCGCTTCTGGTAATTCTTCCGCACTGCATGGCGGGGAAGGGGATGACGCGGAAGAGTCCAGCAGCTGGGGGAGCGGAGGTCTTTGGCTCAAGCCCAGGTGCGAGATTTGCATCCTGAGGATTTGCATCCCGAGAATCTGCCTCCAGACGCTGACCAAAAGTTGAGCCATCCGCTGCCTGGACTCTTCTTCAGACGCCCTGCGCCGGGGAGAAATGGAGGTCACCACGGTGGCCGTCACCCTCGTATACACGACTGAAAAGTTCCCAGTGTAGGCAAGGCCCTTACGTCTGATGTTTAGGTCGAGGATGCAGACGTTCTCCTGGGCGAGGAAGGGCAGCAAAGGATGCTTGGCCTTCAGGATCTTGTTGCCGGATCGGATCACCTTGGGAAGAGGCTTTCTGGAAAGGCCACGAAACAGCCGGAAGGAATTCCCAACCCTTTCCGGAAAGGCTCCCATTTTGATTTCTAGCATCTTCACGGCCGTGTGGAAAGCCAGCCGACGGATATCTTCTGGCTTCCAAGAGCTGAGAGCAGAGGTCTCTTTGAGCTCCAGAGCGTGCTCTGAAGCGTAGATGCCCACAATCCCGTGTGGGGAGATGCGGAGTGCCAGACTCACGCGCCTCCGTGACGTCAGCGTGAGGGTTTCTGTTGGCGTTCGGCTGTCGCTCGCTGGCTTGTCTCGGCAGAGCGACTGGAACACGGCCACGGATTGGGCGACCACGCTGGGCATCCCACACTTCCACTGCACCATTTTCTTCTTGACGTGAAATTCAAGGAGGTCCCTGGTGTCTTTGTCCACTTTCTCCATGAGTGAAGGGGCTCGCGTGAACTCATCCAGAGACGAGGCGCGGGAAAAGATGACATTCAGTCCGGACCAGTCTCTGCTCGGAGGAGAGCTCTTTGGGACGGCTCTCTCAAAGGGGCCCGGGGGTCCGCACAGAGACGCGAGAAGCTTGCCCTTCCTCGTCTTGTCGGTGTGCTGGAGAGACGTGAGCTCCATCAAGGAAAATATTGCGGGCTTGCTCTTCCTCAGGTCATCGGTGAGGATCAGCTTGAGAGGAGGAGGCCGGGCCTTGGGCACAGGAACGGCTCCCATCCGTACCTGAAGGGACCTCTCCACCAGAAGGATGCGGCCTTTATAAGCTGAGCTCTGGATGATCGTCAACCTCGAGAAGGACGTCTGAGTTTGGATTTCTCTCGGTTGCGGGGAAAGAGAGACACTTTCTGTTTGTGAACACTTCTCCAGAGGCAACAGAGAACCCGGTGGGGGTGGCGGTTTCTCTTTGGCCTCCGAGCCAAGGGCTTCCTCCTCCTCCTCCTCGGTCACGCTGGGGTCAGGCGGTGTGGAGGAAGAGGCAGAACGTTTGCTCCCTGCTGACCCACTGGACTGGGGTCTGGGTCCACGGATCCCGGCGACGATGGTCTCCAGGGAGCGTTTTGCAGAAGACGAGTCTCCAGAGGCGCAAAGGAAGTCCAGTTTTCTTAAACGAGAGAGGCACAAAGGGAAGGAAGAAGAGGAGGAGGAGGAGGAGGAAGGGGAGGGGGAGGAAGACAGGTCTTGGGGACTGTGTTGGGTACTTGACGAGGAAGATCTACTTCTTTTATACTCTGAATATAAAACCTCTCTCCGGCGCCTCTTTCCTGACTCTTCGAATGTCACAAAAGAATGCCTGGGCCTCTCTGAAGCTTGATCATAACTGCAGGAAATAAATACATTTTAAAAACCTTCTTACACAGCTAGTATATGGGGGGGCGGGACTTTGGGGGGGGGAAGCAACCCTCAACTGGCTGGCTGCCATTATTTCCCCAGGAGGGGTATCGCTGCCTACCTGTAGAAACCTGACGTGGACGGACGCCCCGAAAGACAGCAAGAGCCTATGAAAGGAACAGATAACTCAGTCGGCTGATGCATTCTTTTTCCTTTTTCGTTTTAAAATCACTGTTTATTGATATTTCAAAAATAATACTGTCGAGGATGGGCGTCAATGTGGCCAAGTGCAAAGGGATGCACATTGGGGCCAAAAATCCTAACTATAAATACACGCTGATGGGATCCGAACTGGAAGACTGACCAAGAGAGAGATCTTGGAGTCGTAGTAGATAACTCACTGAAAATGTCGAGACAGTGTGCAACTGCAATAAAAAAAGCCAATGCTGTGCTGGGGATTATTAGGAAGGGAACTGAAAACAAATCAGTCAGTATCATAATGCCCCTGTATAAATCAATGGTGCAACCTCATTTGGACTGCTGTGTACAGTTCTGGTCACCACACCTCAAAAAGGATATGATAGCGTTAGAAAAAGTGCAGAAAATGGGAAACTGGAATGATAAAAGGGTTGGAACACTTTCGCTATGAAGAAAGGTTGAGGCGCTTGGGGCTCTTTAGCTTGGAGAAACGATGGCTGAGGGGTGACATGATCGAGGTTTATAAGATTATGCAAGGGATAGAGCAGGTAGAGAAAGAAGTACTTTTCTCACAATACCAAACTCGTGGGCACTCAACGAAGCTGCTGAGCAGTCAGGTTAGAATGGATAAAAGGAAGTCCTTCTTCACCCAAAGGGTGATTAACACGTGGAGTTCACTGCCACAGGAGGTGGTGGCAGCCACAAGCATAGATGGCTTCAAGAGGGAAGTCCATCGGTGGCTATTAGCCACAAGGTATAGATATGGACTCTCTGTCTGGGGCAAGGGATGCTCTGTCTTCTTGGTGCTTTGGGGGGGGGGGCGCGACAGTGGGAGGGCTTCCAGTGTCCTCCTGGCCCCACTGCTGGACCTCCTGAGGGCACCTGGTATTTCTGGCCACTGTGTGACACAGAGTGTTGGACTGGATGGGCCACTGGCCTGATCCAACATTGGCGTCTCTTATGTTCTTAATACAAGTAGGAGTTGTGAAGATTTGCAGACGAGTGTTTGCTGATGCATTCGGATGTCTTTACCTTACTTGTCTGTCTTTCTCATGGGGACTCAGGGTGGGTTACACAAAGTGAGTCAGGACACTGAACAAGAGTCCAGGAGCACCTTCAAGAAGAACAACATTTGTGGCAGGGGAGGAGCTTTCGTGAGTCACGGCTCGCTTCTTCAGATACAGCAGCTGCAGTTGCAGTTGATACGATTTCTGCTGTATCTGAAGAAGTGAGCCGTGCCACAAACTTTGTTAGTCTTGAAGGTGCTCCTGGACTCTCTGTCTCTTTTCTGCTGCTACAGACAGACTAACACGGCCACCCATCTTGATCTATCAACAAAAACGGGACATTCAATAACCAGTGCGTCAGGATTTTAGAAGTCTGGAGCCACCACACGGAACAAAAGCATAAGTATCCACAAGACAAATTAGACAGTACAGAAATTAAGTAACAGGATCCTATAAACAATAAGCTATACCTATCAGAATAGACCACCGTTATTCACCTTGTTCCATACAGTCACCATCCTATCCACACTCCTTAAATATGGCACACCCATCTACTTATAGAACTTCCACTGACAGAATATGCAGGTTAACAGGGGTCATTTCCTGCGGGAGCGTGCAGGAGCGGAGCTCTGGCAGTAAAGAGCCCAGGGGGCGGGCACATGCAACAAGCCCCACCCCCTGCTCCCAGCAGCCCTCAGTCAGAGCAAGACGCAGCCAAATAAGTTGCAGAGCTCCCCCCCGGCCCCCCGGCCCAAAACAGTCCAGTGGCACATTTAGGACCATTTAGAACTGCAGGTTCCCCACCCATAGCTAGCAATCCGAAACAGTCCAGTGGTGCCTGAGCGGTGGGTGTTGTCTTCTGACACACTTCCGGTGATGTCAGGGGGTGTGGCATATGCAAATAAGCTATGCTAATGAGTTATGCTAATTAGCTCCTGCACCTCTTTTTCTACGAAAGGACCCCTGGGCACACCCATCTACTTATAGAACTTCCACTGACGGTATAAGAAGGTGTGATTCACGTACAGGGCCATCGACCCCCCACCCACCCCCAACATGATTACGATAGTGCTTGGGTGATTCCACAAATAATGTGGCCCTAGTTAGGTATAAACAGTTGTGTAAACCGCTCAGAGACCCTTCGGGGTCAGGGCAGTATAGAAGTCGAAAATTAAATAAAAATAAATAAATAAATAAATAAAAATAACCTGACAGAAAAGCACAGGTTGGAAGAAACGTACATCTTCTGTGAGGAATCTCTAGGTCCATTTCGCTTGACGTTTCAGTCTCCTGTGGGAAGATTTAAATAGATCTGTAAGGGAAAATAGATCTTTCTGTCGGCCACCTTTCTCACATAGGCCCCAGGCGGACTGTGCAGGCTGAAAAGCAATTCAATTGGATTGCAAAAAGACCTCCAATAAACAGTGGGGTAGGTCTGGAATTGCATATCCCGGAAGCACAGTGGAAACAAAAACTGGTCTAAAGCGCGATAAGGGGGTTACAAAGTCCGAGATGGAGTGGAGATGACAGTACAATAGACTAATTTACTATCTTTTATAGGAGCTGAACACATTTAGGGTCCAGTCAGGCACCTTTAAGACCAACAAAGGTTTATTCAAGGTATGCGCTTTCCTGTGCAAGGCGCGCTTCTTCAGATACATTGGAATGGGAGGTAAGGCTCAGACTTCTAGACAGCGGCTGAACAGCGAATTAGCATGTAACACGATGAAGATGCTTTAAGATATGCAAAGACAAAACTAAATAACAAGCTAAGGTTCTAAGGTCAACAGTGGTTTTGATTTAATTAAGGGGGGGGGGGGAAGAACAGTAAAGCAATAAACATGTCAAAAGAGGGTATAAATGTGTAAAGGCATCTTTTCTAATTGTGGGAAGTAAACTGAGATTCCCCATTTGTCTCCTCTCAGGCGTGGAGGTAACTTAGCATTTTTTCCCCTTTCTTTTTTGAGATGGGTGCAGTGGTATGTCAGCAAAACATTCCAATATTCCTTGCATTACCTTCAGTATTTTAATATACTATTCTGAAAAAGAAATACACTGAAATACAGAGGATGTACAGTCCCTCTGTATGAGAATACATATGTGAAGACTGAATGAGTTACCATACGTAATGAGACAAGAAACTGAAAACCCTGTTGAGTCCCGGGGAGGTTTTTGTTCCAAGGGTTGGAATAACTTGTTATTCAGCAATCTCCCTTTCCATTCTGTTCCTGAAGTTCCTTTGTAATACGACAGCTACTTTGAGGTCATTCATTGAATGTCCTGGAAGGCCAACTTTATAGAAGTTGCTATTTCATATGTGCCTTGACGTGGATTACCCAGGCTAGAAGAAGAAGAAGAGATTGGATTTATGCCCCATGGCCCTTCACTACCCAAAGGTGTCTCAGAGCAGTTTACAAACTCCTTTCCCTTCCCCTCCCCACTGCAGACACCCTGGGAGGTCGGTGGGGCTGAGAGAGCTCTGACACAAACGGCTCTTTTCCAAGGACAGCTGTGCCAGAGCTTGAGACTGACCCAAGGTCACATCAGCAGGTGGACGTGGAGGAGTGGGGAATCAAACCCGGTTCTCCCAGAGTAGAATCCGCACACTTAACCACTACACCAAACTGGCTCTCCCAATCTTGTGAGTTCTCAGAAGCTGCACAGAGAGGGGCAATGGCAAACTACGTCTGTTCCTCTCTTTCCCCCAGGCTAGCCCAATTGTCAGATCTTGGAACCTAAGCAGGGTCATCTAAGGTTAGTAATCGGATGGGAGACCAGGGTTGCTATGTATGGGCTATGTCAAAACACCTCTCAGTGTCTTTTGCCTTGAAAACATTGGACAGCCAGTTTGGTTCAGCGGTGCGGACTCTAATCTGGGAGAACTGGCTTTGATTCTCCACTCCTCCTCCACATGCAGCTGCTGGTGTGACCTTGGGTCAGTCAGAATTTCTCTTAGAGCTGTTCTCTCAAGGGCAATCCTTGAAAGAGCTCTCAGCCCCATCGACCTCACAGGGTGTCTGTTGTGGGAAAGGGAAGGGAAAAGAGATTGTAAGCCGCTCTGAGACTCCTTTGGGTAGTGAAGGGTGGGGTATAAATCCAATCTCCTCCTCCTCCTCCCATAAATTGCTGGCAACTCACCAGCCCTTTCCACAATTTGGGGCTACAAAACCCCAGACACCTGTACCTTCACTCATCTGGCATGGGATGGTCCATTTGAGGTCCACCGTTCTCACTGGGACACAAGGCGGATTACACAGTAGAAATCAATGCAAATGAGAGGTAAAGGTAAAGGTTTCCTTTGCTCGAAAGCCAGTCGAATCCGACTCTAGGGGGTGGTGCTCATCTCCGTTTCCAAGCCGAAGAGCCAGCGCTGTCCGAAGACTTTTCCGTGGTCATGTGGCCAGCATGACTAAACGCCGAGGTGCACGGAACGCTGTTACCTTCCCACCGAAGCGGTACCTATTTATCTACCTGCAATGTCTCGCTTTCGGACTGCTAGGTTGGCAGCAGCCAGGGTCAGAGACGGGCGCTCACTCCATCACGTGGCACTCGGGTCTCAAATTGCTGAACTACCGACCTTCTGGTCTGCAGCTCAGCGTCTTAACCTCTGAGCCACCGAATATAAATCAATGCAAATGAAAGGACAAGACCTCTAATAAGCAATGTGATAGCCCCAGGATTACAGCCATCTGAAAGAAAGCACAAACAACTAGAGCGTAGAGGCCAAGGCCTTCCCCTGATGTTGCCTCCTCGCACCCGGATCCAGAGGCTTACTGCGTCTGTAAATGGGGGCTCCCTTCAGTCCCCACCGCTAGCAGTCCCCCTTTAAAAGGATCTACATTTGTGATATAAGTAGTGTGGAGATGAGTTGTAATCCCAGGAGGTCTCCAGCCCAGTGTTCCCTCCAAACTGAGTCAGTGTGAGCTAGCTCACAGTTTTTTAGCCTCCGGCTCACACATATTTTGTCTTCGCTCAGGAAGGAGGGCTTCAGAGCAGACTAATTTATGCAGGAGCCAAATTGTTCGCTCACAACTTGAATGCCCGAGCTCACAAAGTAGAATTTTGGCTCACAGGATTGCACAGCTCGGGGGGGGGGG
>NW_015165236.1:1274324-1279872 GCF_001447785.1 Gekko japonicus | reverse complement strand
GAGGAGGAGGAGGAGGAGATTGGATTTATACTCCGCCCTTCACTACCCAAAGGTGTCTCAGAGCAGCTTACAAACTCCTTTCCCTTCCCCTCCCCTCCCCACAACAGGCACCCTTGTGAGGTAGGTGGGGCTGAGAGAGCTCTTGACAGAAACGGCTCTTTTTTCAAGAACAGCTCTTATCAGAACTATGGCTTGCCCAAGGTCATCCAGCCAGCTGCAAGTGGAGGAGGAGGAGTGGGGAATCAAACCCGGTTCTCCCAAATTAGAGTCCGTGCACTTAACCACTACACCAAATTAGCCTCACCTAGAAGTTAGACAAACATAAAGAAACACCGTGTTAGAACAAAACACACTCCGCTAATATGCACTTGTGTCTTCATATATTGATTTACATACAGTAGAGATTGTATGTAAATATTGTATGTAAATCAATATATGAAGACACCAAGTGCCTATTAGTGGAGTGTGTTTTGTTCTAACATGGTGTTTCTTTATGTTTGTCTAACTTTGCCCTGTTCCCTGTGTGTTTTTTGCTCACCTAGAAGTTGGCAACCCCAGGAGAAAACCAGTGACTGGCAACACTGCCCCTGTGGTGGGCATTGCCAGGGAAACAGCTGCAGGGCCCAAACGCTTGCTGGGACTCACTCGCAGGGAAGTGGAGGAGAACCCTACGGGGAAGCTGTTTGCCCACCCACCGCTTTCGGTACAGGTCAGCAGAAGCGTTGCAAAGGGCGAAAGGAGGACATGGGTGTGGGGGGTGATCTCTCATTGAGGGAGGGGAGGGGAGCACCGAGGCCCCACGCCAGGCCCTCTCCCCCAGCCAAGTGCTGACTGCTGACCGACCCTGCGGAGCTCCCAGCAATCCAAGCAAGGGGCCTTCCGGGCAAGTGGTTGGCCATCGCCTTTCCCTGCGGAGCCTTCCTTGGCGGCCTCCCATCCACGTAGGAAGCGGGCTTATCTCCCAAAACCTGGCTATACCCTGTTGCCTTCCCTCCCACGTGTATACCCCCCACCAAGGCCATCCTGGCTATTCTGATTCAGGATGCAATCCAGCGTGGGGCATCAGTTGCCCTGCGGCTGTCCCTCGAGGGCTTGAACAGTTTGCTTGCAATGAAGAAGAGGAGGCGGTGATTGGACTTATACCCCAGGGCCCTTCACTACCCCAAGGAGTCTCAGAGCGGCTGACAATCTCCTTCCCCTCCCCCTCCCCACAACAGACAACCTGGGGGCAATGCTCCCTCTAAGCCAGTGATGGGGAACCTTTCAGAGACAGAGTGCCCAAACTGCGAACCAAAAACACACTTATGGCAAAGTGCCAACACGGCAATTTAACCTGAATACTGAGGTTTTACTTTAGAAAAAACAACTCCTACATTAACTTAAGATGATCCAAACAAAGTGAGGAAAGCAATCCCAAATGCTTTCATTGACTTAAAATTATTTGGCAGAGAATTCGACACTTTAATGAGGGTCTGGGCCTGGCTGGGGCGATGGCACGCGTGCCCACAGAGAGGGCTCTGAGTGCCACCTCTGGCACCCGTCCCATAGGTTCGCCACCACTGCTCTCAGCTGTGGAGTCTGGTGAGCAAAAATTCTACATTGTGAGCTTCTGGCATTCAAGTTGTGAGCGAGCGATTCGGCTACTGCATAACTTAGTTTGCTCTGGAGCCATCCTTCCTGAGCGGAGACAAAAATGTGTGAGCCGGAGGCTGAAAAACTGTGAGCTGGCTCACACTAGCTCAGCTTAGAGGGAACACTGCCTGTGAGGCAGGTGGGGCTGAGAGAGCTCTTTTGAGGACTGCTCGAGAGAACAGCTCTGAAAGAACTTGCAACTGACCCAAGGTCACACAAGCAGCTGCGGTTTACAATCTCCTTTCCCCTCCCCCTGCCCACAACAGACACGCTGTGAGGTAGGTGGGGCTGCGAGAGCTCTTCCGGGGACTGCCCTTGAGAGAACAGCTCTGAGAGAATTCGTGACTGACCCAAGGTCACCCAGCTGGCTGCATGCGGGGGAGTGGGGAATCAAACCCGGTTCTCACAGACTACAGTCCACACCAAACGGAACACAGCTCGGGCACCAGTCTGAAGTCCTTCCTGGAGTGGCCGCGGGCAGGGAGGCCACGTTTACAGAGACGCCCATCCCCTTGTTTCTTCCCCAGTGGGTAAGGACTGGCTCCTTACCGAGCAGGCCGGTGAGCGAGGCGCCCGCGTCTGCAGAGCGGTGAGGCAGGAGGCGGCCCAGCTCTCCAGCAGGACCGAGAGGAGCACCAGGCCCACCCCGACCAGGCAGGACGCCCAGGGGGACTCGGCCACCCAGCGGACGTCCGGCTGCCAGCGGAAGGTGCCCGGCAAGCGCCGGAGGACGCTGTGCTCCCGACAGAGCCGGCCGGCCCAGGGGCTGTAGCGCAGGGGCAGGTCGCCACCGGGGTCCTTCTGCAGCAGGAGCAGGCTGAACACCAGAGCCGTGCAGGCGACCCTCATGGCCACCCCCACCCCCGCTGGGGACCGGGACGCCACCCAAGGAGAGCTCTGCCGGCTCACCCGCCAGTGGCCATCTCTCCCGGGCACGCCCCGGCCTCTCCAGGGAGCCCTTCCCACCCCATGCTTGGCCAGAACCGGGACCGTGTCACAGTGGGGCCCTGTCGCTAAGCGACGCCTGGCCCCAAGGGTCCAGGGGAAAACCCACCACTCTCCTGCTCTCGGTTTTGAGCATGGGTTGGTGCTCCCCTCCTGGTATTCGCCCTGCCTCAAAGGGAGATAAAACACGGGTCCAGACCGATGCTCCCTCTAAGCTGTGGAGTCCTGTGAACAAAAAATTCCACTTTGTGAGCCGCTGGCATGAAAGTTGTGAGCGAGCGAATGGGCTCCTGCATAACTAAGTTTGCTCTGGAGCCACATCCCTTCCTGAGCGAAGAGAAAAATGCGTGAGCCGGGGGCTAAAGAACTGTGAGCTAGCTCACACTAACTCAGCTTAGAGGGAACACTGGTCATGTCCAAAGCTCCCTCTAAGCCGTGGAGTCTTGTGAACAAAAAATTCTACTTTGCAAGCTCCTGGCATTCAAGCTGTGAGCGAGCGATTGGGCTCCTGCATAAATTAGTCTGCTCTGGATCCTTCCTGAGCAAAGAGAAAGATGTGTGAGCCAGAGGCTAGAAAACTGTGAGCGAGCTCACGCTAACTCGGCTTAGAGGGAACACTGGTCTGGACCCCAAAACGACAGCCCTCCATGTTCGGGACTCAGGGCAGACTCTTTTAACACCCCAGCAGTAGGGAAGAGCAAACGTCAGAGGACGGCGGAAGACCGGAAGGCCTGGCATGATCTGGTCCACGGGGTCGCGAAGAGTCGGACTCGACTGTGCGACTGAACAAGAAGGTAGGGAAGAGGTTTGCCGGATCTCCAGATGACAGAAATCGCACCCCTGGAGAAAATGGCTGCTTTGGAAGGTAGAACCTACAGCCATTTCTCCCCTCCAAATCCCCAGGCATCCCCTAACCCAGAGCTGACCACCTTGACACAGGACTGGACTGCTTTTCTTGGAAAGGCCTGAACCTGGAACCCACTGAACGAACACACACTTGAGATGTTGAATCGTGCCACGGGTCCTCCTGCCCCAGAGAGGCTGCTGTCTAGCGATTACCGATTAAAGCAACAGGCTTACGAAGCCAAAATAAGTTCCCTGAATTTGTCCCTAGAATCTTTATATATGCTTTCTGATTCTGAGGCCTTTTTAAAAATAAAATCTAGATTATTGGGATCAGAGCTACAAACTCTTTATAGCCTGGCTAACAGAACCTGTTCTCCCTTACATCTGGGGATTATTCCTAATGCAAATCTTCCAGCAGTATACCTCTATCAACTCGTAGCTCCAAATTTGCGTAGAGCCATATCCTTGGCTAGATTTAATGTTCTTCCTTCAGCTATTTTATCTGGCAGATTCCAAGGGATTCCCTATCCTAGCAGGTGTTGTCCTTGTAGGAAGGATTGTGTTGAAACTGTTGCCCATGTTCTCTTCCAGTGCCCTCTCTATTTGGCGTCCCGTCGGGATCTTCTATATCCCATATTAGGCCATTTTTTAGAGTCCCCGGATGATTTTAAGCTTCTTTTCTTGCTCGATAACAGACACAGAAATAACTGAAATAACAGCAAAGTTTCTCTGCAGTGCCATGGCCCTACGGCCTGACGAATGATATGAATTAGGTTTTTCTTTATGATGATACTCTGTGATGTTACTCGTCAATTTTAATTTGACTCTGTGTGTACTTAGATTACTGTATTTTTATTTATATGCCAATAAAAGGCTTTGGATTGGATTGGCAACAGGATTCACCCGTTCCTTTGTACATCTGGAATACGGAGGAGGCAGGCCTTGGTTTCAGAGGGAAGAAAGTTTATGTAAGCCGCCCTGAACCGTCCTTGGCTGGGAGGGCAGGGTAGAAATGTAAGAAAATAAATAAATGAAAGTAGTCTTTCCCAGTCCTGCTAACCTGAAGATCCTTTAACGGAGGATGCAAAGTAGGTGCTCTACAAAGCGGTCGCGGTCCCTCTCAGTAAGAAAATGCCCACTACTAAATCAGACCCTCACCGGGGGGAGTGGTTGTTGTGTGGATGAAGGGGAAGGGTGTCAGCCAGCGTGGGTCCCACCTGGGCAAAAAGGTGAGGCGTACACAAGGTAAACAGAAGACAGATGGAGCGGGGGGGGGGGCTTTTGGATCCTGTCCACCTTCCAGTTGCTTCCAATAACCAGAAGAAGCCGCAATACGCAAACAGAAGCATGTCCGGCTCAGTACGGCATTCCTCGGCACAAAATTTGGGTTGCTCTCCTACGGAATTCAATTATTATTATTATTATTTAGAAAGTAGTTCAGACAGAGTTCCCTCTAAGCTGAGTCAGTGTGAGCCAGCTCACAGTTTTTTAGCCTCCGGCTCACACATTTTTGTCTTCGCTCAGGAAGGATGTGGCTCCAGAGCAAGCGAATTCATGCAGGAGACCAGTCGCTCATGGCTCACAACTTTAATGCCAGGAGCTCAGAAAGCAGAATTTTTTGCCCACAAGAGTCCACGGCTTAGAGGGAGCATCAGACCTTCGGCTCCACAGCCAGCCCCACTCAAAGCCCCACTCGGCAGCTACGGAGGACTTTCCTTTGGGGTGGTGGGGTGGGGAATCCCGGCCTTTCGCAGAGCCACCCCCTTCCCCGTAGCTCCACCACGGCAACACCGGAAAGAGAGAAAGAGAGAGACGGAGCACAGGAGGAAACAAACAAAAAGTATAAATAGGTTTTTATTCCAGCACAAAAAAAGGGGGTTATCTTCTTGAGCCGCAGCTGCTCGTGGTGAGGAGAAAACCCCGGGAGGCAGGCGGCCCACAAGTGCCGAGGGCCCCAGGGCCGACGAGGAACGGCTGTCTGCCAAGATAACCAGTCCGGGGTGTGTGGGGGAGACAGCTGCCTGCCTTCCTCTCCTCCTCTCAGCTGAGTTACCAAGGGCCGGGCAGTTGCATGAGAGGAAGAGCCCTGAGGGGGAACAGAAAGCCTTTCTGGGCCCAGCTCCCT
>NW_015165236.1:1271502-1274301 GCF_001447785.1 Gekko japonicus | reverse complement strand
CCCCCCCCGGCGCCCACCCCCACCACCAAGGCCTCCTTTGCCCTGTGAGAAGCTCCCACTGGAACCTCCACAGCCCAAAGAGCAGCCGGTTCAGGAACATTCACGGGGGAAGGCAGAGACGGGACAGGGGACCCTCCCTCCCCGCAAGCAGGCAGCACCCGCTCCAAGGGCAGAGGGAGGCCGCAGTGACTCACTGCCCATTTGCAGACAAGGAGTCCAAGCACTTAATGCGACACCCCCCCCCCAGGTATTCAGCCAGCAATTACACGCCACCAGGGCAGCAGCGGGTTTTTCTCTCCGATCAGCTCCAGGCGAGCTAGGAAAAGTGAGGAGATTTTGAGGGAAGGGGGGGGCTCTTTGCAAAGGAGGCACGGAGAAAGGCCAGGCCTCAGGCGGCGGCTGGGATAGACCCCCCCCCCCTGCGTGCCTGATCTACTCAAGTGTGCGGCTTTGGGGTAAAGAGAGGAAGGGCAGGCAGGTGTGTGTGTATTTTGACAACAGTTGCCAAACGGGGTCAAGTCCATCCTGAAACGCGACCACGAGAAGGGAGCCCCGGCATCGCAGGAAATCCCAGCCTGGATTCTCCGGGCCGGCTCTGTTCGGGTCCAGTCCCAGGCCTCAGAAGGGCGGGGGGAAGGAAGGAAGGCACCATTGGTGGGAGCTGGGGAAGAGGAGCGTCTGCTCAGAACCGGGTCGCAACGGAAAGGGCGCAGTGAGGGAAGTGTGGAAAGTGCTCCCCCGAATGCCAGCGCAGTTCCGCCGCGAAGCCGACCACCGACTTGATCCCGTATGAAGAGCGTGAAAGGAGGGGAGGGGGGGAGGCAGCCCGGAAGGCAGGTGGTAGAGCCCAGGGAGCGTGGGGCGGGCCAGCCAAGGACATGTTGTGAGGAGACGCCAGAGGCAGGGCACTGGGTCAGCCCCACGGCGGCCTCTCGTGAGCGGCAGGGCTGGGCCGTAGAGGGACCGCGATGCACAGCGAAGCCTTCGGTGCCAGGGTGCTGCTCATGTCTGGGCCAGTGACAGCTCCTCCAAGCCCTCCTTCCCCAGCCGGTACCGGGCCAAATCCTTCCTGGTGACGAGTCCGACCACCTGCAAGGAGGGAGGGAAGCACACGGTAAGAGGTGGCCCAAATGGACCTCAGGGGACGACCGCTTTTACTCCCAGGATACTCGGGGTGGGCAGAAGGAAGACCACATCTGCCAAGGCCCGAGAGGAGAACTCTCTCCAAGAGGAGACTTTCGTTTCTGCCGTGTCTTCAGTGTTATCTGTGTAACTGAAGCTTTCGACCTTGAGTGCCTGATGCCGTCTTTCTCCTGGGAACTACAGCCCGTTACTTCGGCAGGCTTTTACCTGGTCTCTGGCCCTGAGCCTTTGAATAATGTCTATCAGCTTGCTACATACACACTTTATGCCAGTTCTAACACGAGGTGGTTAAGACATTTGCATACTATCAATGTCTCAATAAACCGTCCTTCTTTGAATGAAAGCCGTTGGGAACTGGTTGCTGCAGGAGTCAGACGACGAGCTCCCAGGACAGACTGAGGGGGCAGAATCCGGTGTTAAAACACAAGGGGGACCCCTCATCATTTAAAGGAAATAAGTTTACATTGGGGTGCCCCTTAACTGGGACCCCAGAGCAGCTTAGCACACTGTTCCACCCCCACCCCCACCCTGCCATGGAAGCGCACTGGATGACCGTGGGCCAGTCACATTCTCTCGGCCTAACCTACCTCGCAGGGTGGTGGTTGTGAGAAAGGGGAGGAAAGGAGAACAAAATAAACAGCTTTGAGTCCCACATTGACAAAAAAAAGAGAGAGAGGCAGGGTATAAACCAAGAAAATCATATAAACCGATTGCAGAGCCCTTCTTGGGGTGAGAGGAGGAGGAGGAAGAAGGAGGAAGAGGAGGAGATTGGATTTATACCCCATGGCCCTTCACTACACAAAGGAGTCTCAGAGCGGCTTACAACCTTCTTTCCCTTCCCCTCCCCACAACAGACACCCTGTAAGGTCGGCGGGGCTGAGAGAGCGCTTTTGAGAACAAGAGGGAAAAGCTCTGAAAGAACTTGTGAACGACCCAAGGTCGCAGCTGCATGTGGAGGAAGATGCGGGGAACCACTCCGCACTCCTAATCCTCTCCCCCGCAACCCTCCCCACCACCTTCACTCACCTGGTTATGATTGTCGACCACCACCAGGTGGCGCAGGCCCAAGGCCCGGAAGAGCTTGAAGACTCGCGGGAGGGAGGCCTCCTGTGGACACAGAAGAGAGGCTGCGTCCGGTGGAGAAAGGGGGCTCCCCTCCCAGCCAAGACAGGGGCGCCCCTCCCAGCCAAGACAGGCCCGCCCCCCCAGGGGATGCCACCACAGGATCCCCCACCCCTTCCCACTACACCCCCTCTTCCCAGACGTGCCCCGGCCCGGCGTGGGTGGGCCCACCTGTGGCACCGTGTAGGGTGAGGGGTTCATGAATTCGGTCAGGTCCATCATGCACTCGCGCTCGTCCTGAGACACGTGGATGGACTGGATGGGGGGGAAGCGGGGGTAGGCGTCCCGGAAGTCCTTCAGCTTCAAGCGGCGGTGCACCAGGGAGAGGCTGGTGCGCTCCACGAAGACCTGCGGGGCGGAAGGGGGAAGGGGTGGCCCGGGGCGGGTGGCGCGCAGAGGATAAACCTCCACCCCACCCCTGGCAAGCTTCAAATCCCTCCCCCCCCGGGGAAGAAAGGCTGGGAACCCTGCAGTAATCACAGAGCAATGGGCCCAGAGAAGTCAGCTTGGAGAGGGTTGCCAACTGATCGGAAG
>NW_015165236.1:1262769-1271476 GCF_001447785.1 Gekko japonicus | reverse complement strand
GGGATAGGGAAGAAAACGCCCAGCCTGGCCAGCTCTTGTGCCTTTGGAAGGAGACCAGAGGACAGAAAACCAGCACGTGATGCTCTTTCTTTTTTAAAGTCCTGATTAGATCAGTGGACATTGACGTGGCAGTGACGGCGCGTGCAATTAAAAATGAATATGTTGTCTTCCCTATCCCCTACAAACACTGTTAGTCCCTTGTCTATATTGAGTAACTGTACATCGCTTTGAGCCCACTGGGGAAAGCGAGTAATAAATGGAAAGTATTATTATTATCATCATCATCATCATCCCACAAAATTTAAGTTCATCAACAAAACGTTTACAATACATCAGGTATGACTCCGCCTTGAACCACAAAGAAAGGACCGTTTTAATAAATAATAAACCCTGTGGATGGAGTTACATTTCAGAGCTCTTTGCCCGAGCACAGGTTGGGCTGAGAAGTTGGCAACCCCAGGGCTGGGTCTCTTGCCCGGCAGACAGGTAGGATCATGGGATAAGGCCACGGGGAGAGACGTCCACCACACACATCACAAAGCAAGGCTCCCTCTAAGCTGTGGAGAGTCTTGTGAGCAAAAAATTCTGCTTTGTGAGCGACTACTGGCATTAAAGCTGTGAGCCAGCGATTTGGCTGCTGCATGAATCAGTTTGGCTCTGGAGCCCTCCTTCCTGAGCAAATACAAAAATGTGTGAGCCTCAGGAAGGAGGGCTCCAGAGCAAACTGATTCATGCAGCAGCCAAATTGTTGGCTCACGCTAAGTCAGCTGAGAGGGAACACTGCCACAAAGCAGCAAGATTGGCCCTCTGAAATCTCCCTCTGCCGGGAGGTCGGTGCGGCCGCACAACGGAGGCCAGTTTGGTCAAACAAGGCGCAACAGAGAGAGGCTTATTTTGCACCCCAAGAGCTCCCTTATCCAGCGCAAGTGGGCCAGGATTTGGCTGAGGCTTGCTGCCTCCGGGACCGGGTCGGAAGTTGGCTGCAATTCTCAGGGACGGAGGCAGGGGAGAGCTTACCTTGTGCTTCAGCAGAACAATCAGCTGGGAGCGCAGGATCAGCCCTCGCAGTCCCAAGCTCTGAAACAGAGAGGTTTTCACCTGGCAGGAGTGCCTCCCCCCTGGGCCCAGCTGCCAGAAGGCCTCAGAAACGCCAGCACCGAAGGGGGAGGTCCAGGGGGCGATGCGGTGCCACACCCCCGGGACAGAAAGTGGGAGGGAGCGGCAGAATCCAGCCCTCTCTTCTGTGGTTAAGCAAGCATCTAGCCCCCAGAGGTCTAAAGAGATTGTCTGAGAGAGCCCGGTCAAGTCTCAAAGAACCGTATGAGATTTGTGGGAGACAACAGGTACAGGGGTTAGAGTGTCAGACAAGCAGACATGTCTGGGGCAGTGACACTCTGTCTTCTTGGTGCTTCGGGTGGGGCAACAATGGGAGGGTTTTTGCAGTTCTAGCCCTGCTGGTGGACCTCCTGAGGGCCCCTGGGTTTTGGCCACTGTGTGACACAGAGTGCTGGACTGGAGGGGCTACTGGCCTGATCCAACATTGGCTTCTCTTATGTCCTTATGTCTGATGCAATGATGCTCTGTATTCTTGGTGCTTGGGGGGGGGGGGCAACAGTGGGAGGGCTTCTAATGTCCTGCCCCCACTGATGAACCTCTTGGTGGCACCTGGTATTTATGGCCACTGTGTGACACAGAGTGTGGAACTGGATGGGCCATTGGCCTGATCCAACATGGCTTCTCTTACGTTCTTATGTGTGGGGCAGTGATGCTCGGTATTCTTTTCTCTTTTGCTATTTTTACATATGTCTGTGTGCGCACATGGTATGGAAGTCATGCTGACTCCTACTGGAGGCCGTTCAGAGAAATGGCTTGAGGGCCTCTGCCTCTGGCCTCCCGGCCCTGGTATCCTCCGGAGGTCTCCCATCCAAATACTCGCTTAGCTTCCGAGATCTGACGAGAGCGGCCTCGCCTGGGCTATCCTCCTCTTCCCAAAGCACAGCTTCTGTTAGTCTCGTTTTAATCTAGCACACAGCTTCTTTCCATCTAGTTAAGAGAATCCACGGAGCCCGGGAGGCAGTGCGAGATAAGAAGGCCCCAGTTCAAATTCTGCCTCGATAACTGGGCTCCAGCCAACTATGGCTCCTCCCTCCCCGTCCCTGTAACAACCCTATTGTTTTTAAAAAGATCCTCCTAAGGTCTACAGCTGCATCAAATCCATCCCTGAGCTGCGGCCGTTATGCCTTTCCCAGCTCGTACTGGAAGAACTCTCTGCGGTTTCCTGCCTCCGTCTTCATCAGGATGGTGGTTTATAAGATTATGCATGGGAAAGAGCAGGTAGAGAAAGAGGTACTTTACTCCCTTTCTCACAATACAAGAACTCCTGGTGGGCACTCCATGAAACTGCAAAGCGGTCGGGTTAGAACGGATAAAAGGAAGTACTTCTTCACCCAAAGAGTGATTAACACATGGGATTCACTGCCACAGGAAGTGGTGGCGGCTACAAGCATGGACAGCTTCAAAAGGGAACTGGAGAAGCCTATGGAGCAGAGGTCCATCAGTGGCTCTTAGCCACAAGGTATAGATAGGGGCTCTGGGGCAAGTGATGCTGTGTATTCTTGGTGCTTGGGGGGGGGGTCAACAGTGGGAGGGCTCCTAGTGTCCTGGCCCCACTGGTGGACCTCCTGATGGCACCTGGTATTTCTGGCCACTGTGTGACACAGAGTGTTGGACTGGATGGGCCTTTGGCCTGATCCAACATTGGCGTCTCTTATGTTCTTATGGTCTCCATCTCTGGGTTATTTCCCCCACCACCCGTGCTTTCTACCTCCACTCCGTGCCCAACAATGAATGCTCCCAGGTTTTATTCGCCATCCGCTAAAACCGGTCTTCGACTGACCCGCCTTACAGGGTTGGGGTTGAGAAGCTCTTTGGGCAGGGAGAAAGCACAATTGTTGAGTGGGATGGACCTGTGGGGCCCCACCCGAGGGGCGGGGAAGTGCGATGAACCCCAAAGGGCCTTCTGGCTCACGTGGGACCAGGCCGACTGGGCGGGGCCCAACGGCAGACTCCCTCTCCCTGCAGGGAGGGCCAAGCCTCACCCACCTGTGAGCCATTGGAGACGCTCTCCACCACCGGGAACCCGTTGTGGTTGGAACTGCTACTGCTGAGGATGTCCACGACGGTGCCCACCTTCTCCACCTGGCGCAGACACGTGACCGGGGTGCTCATCACCTCTCTGGGGAAGGGGGAAGACGAAGAGATTGCATTTCTACCCCATGGCCCTTCACTACCCAAAGGAGTCTCAGAGAGGCTTACAATTCTCCTTTCCCTCCCCCTCCCCGCAACAGACACCCTGGGAGGCAGGTGGGGCTGAGAGAGCTCTCTCTCGAGGACAGCTCTTGAGAGAACTTGTGACTGGCCCTAGGTCACACCAACAGCTGCATGCGGAGGAATCGGGAATTTACCCTGGTTCTCCCAGATTAGAGTCCGCGCTCCTAACCACTGGGAGGGGAAAGACATCCCAGGTCAGAAAGAGGTGGTTTTGCACAAAGATCCAGGGGGGGTTGAACAAAGAAGAAGAGATTGGATTTATACCCCCACCCTTCACTACCCAGAGGAGTCTCAGAGCGGCTGACAAACTCCTTTCCCTTCCCCTCCCCACAACAGGCAGGTGGGGCTGAGAGAGCTCTTGACAGGAACTGCTCTTTTTCAAGGACAGCTCTTGTCAGAACTACGGCTTGCCCAAGGTCATCCAGCAGGTGCAAGCGGAGGAGGAGTGGGGAATCAAACCCGGTTCTCCCAGATTAGAGTCCGCGCTCTTAACCACCGCACCAAACGGGCACAAGGAAGAACCCATTAATTCCCCCTCACTGCAAAATAGGGATGGGCCTCAAGCAACAGACGGCACTGTGGGAAAAGCGGGCTCTTCCACAGAGAGGTCTTGCCACCGACATCTGAACCAATCTCTCAGAGGAATGGGTCACAGGAGGTTCTCTCCTTTGCCCCCGGCGCTGTTCATTTAGCCTGCTGGTTCCGGGGAGGCCGGGCCTATGGCTTACCTGGCGGTGAGCGAGTGCGAGGTTACGGGGGCTTCCCAGTGTAGGAAGGGGACGCTCTGCAGTTGGATGTGCATGTCGTACAGGCCCTGGGGGGGGGGGAGAAGGAAGGGGAAAGGGAAACCATCTCAGGGGGGAGCAGGGAGACAAGGCAGGAGTCCCAAGCTCATCGCAGCCACAAACGCATTACCGGAAGGGGGGGGCAAAGGGGCTTACAAGCGCAGCCCCAATTGGTGGGGCAAACCGGGCCAGCCAGCTTCAAGGAACAGTGAAACACACGCACAGCAGACGTGTTCGCAAGTCTTGAAGACCGGTCTTGAAACATGACAACTGGCTGTGTGCGCATCTCCCACAAATCGCCCCGTGAAACGGCAGAAAAGGAGAGAACTAAGGAGCGTGGATTTGGTTTTAAGATAATGCAGGTTTCTAGGCCTTATTGTTCCAAATCTCAGAAGCCAGGGGAGTCTGAGCAAGATGTTCCAACAGCCACACTCCTCCCCACCCAGCGCTCTAGAATCACACACGGCCCCAGAATTCTATCAATTTTTCTCTCTTGAGACAGTCAATGGAATCCCCTCGGCGCCAATTTGGACAGTCATAGAACCACAGAGTTGGAAGGGATCTCCGGGGTCATCTAGTCCAACCCCCTGCACAAGGCAGGAAGCTCACAAATACCTTCCCCCCCCCACACACACACACCCAGTGAGCCCCTGCTCCATGCCCAGAAGATGGCCAAAGAAAACCTCCAGGGTCCCCGGCCAAACTGGCCTGGAGAGCAATGGCTTCCTGACCCCAACGTGGCGATCGGCATTTCCCCGGGCGTGTCAGGAAGGGCCACGAGAACTGAGCCCCGAGGCTGCAGCCCTTCCTGCCCTCCCTTCTCATGATCTGCCCAAGTTCACAGAATCAGCACTCTGCTCCGATGGGGCCATCCAGCCTCTGTTTGAAAACCTCCAGAGGAGGAGAGCCCCCCACCTCCTCCCGAGGAAGCCGGTTCCACTGAGGAAACGCTCTGACTGTCGGGAAGTTCTTCCTAAATGTTCAGCCGAAAGCTCTCCTGATTTAATTTCAACCCTGTTGGTTCTGGTCGGACCTTCTGGGGCCACAGAAAACAACTCCGCACCCTCCTCTACAGGACAGCCCTAAACATGCCCAGCTCCTTCAGCAAGGACCAGGGCACAATTCAATGAGAACTCTGAGAACTTTGAAATGGGATGACTGGGGGTGCTGTTCCTGGACAGTTAAATCTAAGAGTTCAAGGAAAAGTATTATAAATGTCTGACTCCGTTTATAATAATCTAAACAAAATGAAGGTTTGTTGTAACAAAGCTACTGAGGATCTCCTCTCTTGGGTTTTTAGTTAGTCGTGGGCTCTTTGCTTTATCCTATATATGTAGTCCCCCCTTCCCTTTTTTCTGTAGTCGTTTTTGTAGTCTTATAAAAAATAATAAAAAAATCCCCTTCCGGGGGCTCAAAAAAAGAAAAGAAAACAAGAAAAAAAGGAGCAGGGAATGCCTCGGAGCCCTCTTGAGCCCTCAGCCGGCCCACCCTTCCTTGGGGGGCGGGGCTAGCCCCTCCCTACCTCGACGAAATAATCCCCCACGATCTTGGCCGTCATCAGCACCAGCATGATGGGGAAGCCGTAGGTGACGTTGCCCGTCGCCTCCATCATGATGACCGTCAGGCTCAGGGTCATGCGCACGATCCCACCTGGGGAGACAGGCACCGCTTTCTAGCCCAGCCTATTCCAGCACTCATGCCAGCAGCCCTTGGAAACTCAGCCCCGGCTGCCTTTCCCCGTGAAGCCCGGGCTCCCAGAACCGCCAGCAGAGGAAATAAAAGAACGTGTGCTTGTCTGCGTGTCCGGCAGCCGTCGGAGGGCTCGCCCTCTTGTTACGCTCAGCGTCCAGTCGACAAGTCCAGATTTGCCCGCTGAGAATCCTGAAGGTGCCCCAGAGACAGGCGGAGGAAGCCGGAGGGGGTGCCGGGCAAACTTCGGGGGGGGGGGGCTGCCCCCACGCGCTCGTCTTTGCTCTCCTTTCGGCAGCCAGTGGTCGTTCCCGGCGCAAACTGCCTGGTCTTCCAAGACCCCCCCCCTCCCTGCACGCCCCCATGTTACCCCTCCCAAGGCAACACTCACCCAGCTGTGCGGCAGCCCCCATCAAAGCGTATTTCCCTGGGTCAGCCCAGATCTAAAAGTCCAGCACACAAGAGAGAAGAAGAGGAAGAAGAGATTGGACTTATACCCCATGGCCCTTCACTACCCAGAGGAGTCTCAGAGCGGCTCACAAACTCCTTTCCCTTCCCCTCCCCACAACAGACACACCCTGTGAGGTAGGTGGGGCTGAGAGAGCTCTGGACAGAAACGGCTCTTTCTCAAGAAGAAGAAGAGGAGGAGGAGGAGGAGGAGGAGGAGATTGGATTTGTACCCCATGGCCCTTCACTACCCAAAGGTGTCTCAGAGCGGCTCACAAACTCCTTTCCCTTCCCCTCCCCACAACAGACACCCCCTGTGGGGCAGGTGGGGCAGAGAGAGCTCTTGATAGAAACGGCTCTTTCTCAAGAACAGCTGTGCCAGAACAAGGGCTTGCACAAGGTCATCTAGCAGCTGCAAGTGGAGGAGTGGGGAATCAAACCCGGTTCTCCCAGATGAGAGTCAGGGCACTTCACCACGACACCAAACTGGCTCTCAAGAGGGGCACAGGGGCAGTCAACAGCTAAAAGGGCACCGGGGGGAGATACCATCCCCCCCCCACTTCAAAAGGATCCTTTTTCCAGAACACCAGTTGATGAGCCACGTGGAGAAGCCAACGTTGGGTGGGTTGGCTCCCTGTCTCCAGCTAGGCAGAGGCCCACCCCCTCGGTTCCCCCAACCCAAGTGAACCATCACTCTTCGCCTGCTCCCCCCCTCCCGCCGAGATGGTTCCTCGCGCCATCCCCAATGGGGGATCCAACCCCACCGAGAAGCACCTACCCATCCGCTGGTGATGTAGGACAGGGAGATGCCGAAGAGGCGGCCCCAGGCAGCCCCGATCAGCAGGGAGGGGATGAAGACCCCCGCGGAGACGGTCAGCCCGTAGGTCCAGCAAGCCAGGAAGAAGTACACCAAGGTGAACATGCCCAAGGTCATGGGGTTGTAGGTCCCTGGCAAGGGGGGGAAGGGGAGAGAAAGAGCGTCAACGTCCCACGGCCCCTGATCAGCTACAAAGGTCTCTTTCTTCCACCCTTCCCAAGGCACCCACGCTTGGGACCCGCGTCCACGAGGCTCAGGAGCAGAAAAATCCACATTAATGTAACCTATAGAAAAGCCATGCTGAAGGTTTTTTGTTGTTGTTTTATTTTTTTAAACTGGGCCACCTCCCATTGGCGAAAGAGCACGTAAGGGTTGGGAGTGGCACAGAACCTTCTCACAGAAAGAATTAAAATGGCAACGAATCACTAAGCAGAGAAGAAGAGGAGATTGGATTTATACCCCATGGCCCTTCACTACCCAAAGGAGTCTCAGAGCGGCTTGCAAACTCCTTTTCCTTCCCCTCCCCACAACAGACACCCTGTGAGGTAGGTGGGGCTTAGAGAGCTCTTTCAAGAACTGCCCTTGAGAAAACAGCTCTGAGAGAACTTGTGACTGACCCAAGGTCACCCAGCTGGCTGCATCTGGAGGAGTAGAAGTGGAAGAAGAAGAGATTGGATTTATACCCCATGGCCCTTCACTACCCAAAGGAGTCTCAGAGCGGCTTACAAACTCCTTTCCCTTCCCCTCCCCACAACAGACACCCTGTGAGGTCGGAGGGGCTGAGAGAGCTCTTGACAGAAACGGCTCTTTTTTTCAAGAACAGCTCTTATCAGAACTACGGCTTGCCCAAGGTCATCTAGCCAGGGGCAAGTGGAGGAGTGGGGAATCAAACCCGGTTCTCCCAGATTAGAGTCCGTGCACTTCACCACGACACCAAACTGGCTCTTTTTCACGGACAGCTCTAGTCAGAACTACGGCTTGCCCAAGGTCATCTAGCCAGGGGCAAGTGGAGGAGTGGGGAATCAAACCCGGTTCTCCCAGATTAGAGTCCGCATACTTAACCGCAACACCAAACTGGCTCCTATACCAAAGAGGCTGAAAGACAGCCAAGAAAGGTTCTCTGTCTCAGAAATTTATCACCCGTGAGTGAACGCGCCTTCCGGCTAATGCTCTCTCTGTCGGTTGGGTTCAGCAAGCCGCCAGCAGAAGGCGCCGAGGGTTCCAGTTCGTTCCCATGTTTCCCCTCTCCAACCCTGGCAAAGTCCATTCCTGGGCTTGTGGGGACAGGAACCCAAATCTCCAAACCCCCCCTGCCCACACAGTTCCTCCCCCCAGAAGGAATTCACTAGCCGGGAAGTAGCCCCCCCCCCCCCCCAGCCTGCCTTTTCTCGTTAAAACCTCACGGCCTGGGAAACACATCCCAGAGTGGACCCGGGGGCGTTATGAAAGAGGCTCACATTCCGAGGCTCTTCGCGGGAGCATCAGGAAACGCCCTTAAGGAAAGAGCAGCCAAGGACGTCTGCAGCCCACAGAAGGATGGGAGGGGGCAGGAATGTCCATTTAGGGACAGCGTTGGCAGAGGGAGACACGGTCACCGTGGCCAAAGCATTTCCTTGGCGCTTCTAAGCAAAAGGAAGAG
>NW_015165236.1:1242877-1262713 GCF_001447785.1 Gekko japonicus | reverse complement strand
GGGGGGAGATGCCTCTCTTGAGCCGCACAAACCCAGCCGTTGACACTTGGGAAGGGACTGACCTGGAGGGTCGTGGAAGAGGCTGACCACGCTCTTCTCAGGCGTGTTGAAGAAGGCCGTGGCCATCGAGTTGTATTCGCCGTCAGCACAGAACAGCTGGAGGGAAGAGAATAAGGGGGAGGGGAGGAATTAATCCGCAGGGGTAACAAAACTGGGGAGGGAGCGAGCAGCTTTTTGACAATGCCACACAAACTCCAACGCCCTCCACCCTTCCTAAAGCCGGGGGGGGGGGGAGAGGAGGCGGAAGAAGAGGAAGAGATTGGATTTATACCCCGCCCTTCACTCGGAGTCTCAGAGCGGCTTATAAACTCCTTTCCTTTCCCCTCCCCACAACAGACACCCTGTGAGGTAGGTGGGGCTGAGAGAGCTCTTGACAGGAACTGCCCTTAAGAGAACAGCTCTGAGGGAACTTGTGACTGACCCAAGGTCAGTCCAGCAGCTGCAAGTGGAGGAGGAGTAGGGAATCAAACCCGGTTCTCCCAGATTAGAGTTCACCGCTCTTAACCACTACACCAAACTGGCACAGTGGGAGGGCTTCTAGTGTCCTGGCCCCACTGCTGGACCTCCTGATGGCACCTGGTATTTTTGGCCACTGTGAGGTAGGTGGGACTGAGAGAGCTCTCTCGAGGACTACTCTTTCAAGAACAGCTGTGACAGAACTTGGGACTGACCGATCCCTTCCACTGGCAGGTCCCTCCAGCATCTAATAATAATCATTATCATATTGCATTGTGTGTAGTACAGCCAGGAGATCCTAACATTGTCTGGCAGCCTGAAGTCCTAGCTCTTTTAGTGTTGTGCACCACTAGGTGGCGAGCTAGACTTGTTTTTAGAGGCCGAGAGAGCTCTGGGAGAACTTGTGACTGGCCCAAGGCCACCCAGCTGGCTTCGTGTGGAGGAGGAGTGGGGAATCAAACCCAGTTCTCCAGATTAGAGTCCTGCCGCTCTTAACCATGACACCGCAGCTGGCTCTCCCCTCCCCAGGGACCACCAACGCACTTGGAGGAAGCTTCCCGCTATAGGTCGCCTGACTCCGCTTGCAGCCTCACCTGCAGGGGGTAGGTCACCCGGTTGCCTTGGAGGGGCTGGCAGTCTTGGGAGCTGTAGATCATCACGAACCCCACCGCCGCCGTCACGGCCCCCACCAGCATGGCCTCCAGGACCTGCAGGCAGGGGCGGTGGATGTACCTACGGAGCAAGAGCTGTCAACATTAGAACGCAAAGGGCTCGCTGGGCAGAGAAGAAGAAGAGCTGGTTTTTATACCCCACCCTTCACTCAGAGTCTCGGAGCAGCTTGCAATCACCTTCCTCTCCCCACAGCAGTGTCAGCTACGCTGCCATGGGGGTTGGGCAGCTCGGTCTGTGTCTGGTTAATGGCTACTGCCTTCCTTCCTGTGCTTGTTCTGCTTTGCGCCGAAATGCTTATCTATACAGATGTGCAGGAGGGAGTTGTACTGTCTGGGTTTCTCCTAGGTGCCGTGGGAGAGTGTCGGTTCTCCGCTTTAGCTACCTAACAGTCTCAAAGCTTTATCCCGTGCGCAGGAGGGTCCCTAACTGGCCAGTGGTCTGGGTGTGTGTGTGTGCATACGAATACCCTATATCCGATTATGCCCATGGGGCCGCTGCCATTCTTAACAGTGCCTGTGTTACTGCATCTATAGCTCTGCAATAAAAGTATTACCGTTCTTGAATCCGTGTACTTCGTTGTTGGCTGTGGGTTCTGACAAGCAGACACCCTGTGAGGTAGGTGGGGCTGAGATATAGATGGTGAGGGTCCATCTAGTCCCGCCTCCCGTCTCACACAGGGGCCAACCAGTTCCCAGGGCACAGAGACCGAGGCCTTCCCCTGAGAAGAACATCAGAAGAGCCCTGCTGGGTCAGACCAGTGAGGGTCCATCTAGCCCAGCATCCCGTCTCACACAGGCCCAGCCAGTTCCTCTGGAGGGCCAGCAACAGGGCAGAGAGGCCGAGGCCTTTTCCTGACAAGAACACCAGAAGAGCCCTGCTGGGTCAGACCAGGGAGGGTCCCTCCAGTCCAGCCTCCCGTCTCACACATGGGCCAGCCAGTTCCTCTGGAGGGCCAGCAACAGGGCATAGAGGCCGAGGCCTTCCTCTGAGAAGAACACCAGAAGAGCCCTGCTGGATTGGACCAGAGAGGGTCCATCCAGTCCAGCCTCCCATCTCACACAGGGGCCAACCAGTTCCCCTGGAGGGCCAGCAACAGGGCACAGAGCCTGAGGCCTTCCTCTGAGAAGAACCTCAGACGTCCATCTAGTCCAGCCTCCCATCTCACACAGTGGCCAACCAGTTCCTCTGGAGGGCCAACCACAGGGCAGAGAGGCTGAGGCCTTCCCCTGAGGAGAGCATCAGAAGAGCCCTGCTGGATCAGACCAGGGAGGGTCCATCTAGTCCAGCCTCCCGTCTCACACGGGGGCCAGCCAGTTCCTCTGGAGGGCCATCAACAGGGCAGAGAGGCTGAGGCCTTCCCCTGAGAAGAACATCAGAAGAGCCCTGCTGGATCAGACTAGGGAGGGTCCATCTAGTCCAGCATCCTGTCTGACACAGGGGCCAACTGGTTCCTCTGCAGGGCCAGCAACAGGGCACAGAGGCCGAGGCCTTCCTCTGAGAAGAACACCAGAAGAGCCCTGCTGGATCAGACCAGGGAGGGTCCCTCCAGTCCAGCCTCCCATCTCACACAGTGCCCAACCAGTTCCTCTGGAGGGCCAGCAACAGGGCACAGAGCCTGAGGCCTTCCTCTGAGAAGAACCTCAGACGTCCATCTAGTCCAGCCTCCCGTCTCACACAGTGGCCAACCAGTTCCTCTGGAGGGCCAACCACAGAGCAGAGAGGCCGAGGCTTTTCCCTTGTGTTGACTCTTGGCACTGGGATTCAGAGGTTGGCTGCCAGCCTCCTGCCTCACAGAGTGGCCAATCAATTGTTCTCAAGGGCCAAACAAAGAGGGCAGAGAGGCCGAGGCCTTCCCCTCATGTTGCCTCCTGGCTCTGGGATTCAGAGGCTTAGTGCCTCTGAACTGGAGGTTCCACTGTGGCAAGTAGCCACTGACAGACTTCTCCCCTCTGTGAGTCCGTCTAGTCTCCCCTTATCAAGAGAGGGCCCAGAGGGAAGGGGAAGGTCTCCTTCCCTGACCCTACAGACGATGTACTCAAGAGCACTGAGGAAAAGCCACCCAGAGCCCACTGGACAGAGAGTCTTCTGGGGCCCCCAGTGGCTGGCTCCCGAGCTAGCCCTGGAGGCCCAGATAAAAGGCATATAAACTTTGCCTCTTCCTAAGGGGTGGGGAGAACTCATCCTGCCCCACAGGCATCGGAATGGAACTGTCACCCAGCCCTCTGCACCCAGCACCATTCCAAAGAAGAGGAGATTGGATTTATACCCCGCCTTTCACTTGGAGTCTCAGAGGGCGTTACAATCTCCTTTCCCTTCCCCTCCCCACAACAGGCACCCTGTGAGGGAGGTGGGGCTGAGGGAGCTCTGACAGGAACGGCTCCTGAGAGAAAAGCTCTGAATGAACTTGTGACTGACCCAAGGTCACACCAGCAGCTGCATGTGGAGGAGTGGGGAATCAACCCCGGTTCTCCCAGATTAGAGTCCGCGCTCCTAACCACTTCACCAAACTGGCTCCCAAGAGACATTGAAACATTGCCCGAAAGCCAGTCAAATCCGACTCTAGGGTTGCAGTGCTCATCTCCGTTTCCAAGCTGAAGAGCCAGCGCTGTCTGAAGACGTTTCCGTGGTCATGACTAGATGCCGAGGCGCACGGAACGCTGTCACCTTCCCACCGAAGCGGTACCTATTTCTCTACTTGCAAGTTCTTGCTTTTGAACTGCTAGGTTGGCAGGAGCTGAGGCCAGAGATGGTAGCTCACTCCGTCACGCGGCACTCGGGTCTCGAACTGCTGAACTACCGACCTTCCAGCCTGCAGTTCAGCATCTTAACCACTGAGCCAGACTCCATTCTAACAGATACAATGCTCTATTTCCACGGACATTTCGCAGTTACACCTCTAGGAGTTGTAAGTCACAAAAGACCCTCCAGCTTATTGGGGTGGGAGATTCTGTCTGACTGATGACTTGAGTCTTTCTGTTCTCCCCCCCCCTCCATGGGCCTGGAGGCTCCCACGGGCACCCGCGGGCCTTCAAACGCAAGCCGCAGGCAGCAGCCTCTCCCCAGCCCTGGCTGCTTCCCAGTTAGGTGGTGGCCATGCAGCCCAGCTGTTCCGATGCTGTAACAGGAACCCGGCCGCAAGAGAAACCACTTGGGAGTCGGCAGAAGGCTGAACCGTTAGAAAGCGGAATCGCAGGCCTCTGGCAGAAGTGGAATTCCAGGCTGGATTACAAAAAAAAATGGCTTCAACAGCGACAAAGCTGGGTGGGGGGAGGGGGGGTTGAGCGCCAGCAGTTTGCAAACGGAACGTTTTTCGGGCTGAAGCGTAAGGATGGGGTTGCTTTCCCACCCTGCACAGCAGCAGTGCCCAGCGCTCACCTGATCCGGAACATGGTCAGCCAGTAGTTCAAGGCGTTGAACGTGGCGCCGAGAATCCCACCTGCAGCCGGGAGAGAGGAAAGAGCTGGGGAAAGGCGGGAATCGCAGCTCGCGTGCAAGGAGGGGAAAGACGGGCACAGGGCAGGCAGACCTGCTGGGGAACAGAGCCAGTCCCCCCCGAAACAAGGTCAGTTTGCAAGAGGAGGACACCGGAGTTTTAGTTGTGGGTCAGAAAACCCTCTTTCCCCACCTCCTTGGGGCATCTGCAGCCAGGAAGATCCACCCGTCACATTTTTATCCTCCCGCGCCTCCATTTTATCCTCACAACGACCCTGTGAGGTAGGCCAGGCCAAAAGAGAGCAACCGGCCCGAGCTCATTCGGAGAGGTTCAAGGCCAAGCGTGGGGATTCGAATCTCGGTCTCCCCTGACCCCAGCTTGATTGCGCTAACCATGACATCACAACTACACTGCCTGGATCCTTGAAAATGCAGAAACCCACACTTCTGCCCTGGGCATCCAGCGTCACGCCCCGATCTCCGCAACAGGACGGGCCAGAGCCAGAGCCAGCGAGGACTGGGTTTCCTTGGAATTAGACTCTGTGCGGAAGAGCAGCCAGCAGTATCGAGAACGAACACAGCAAGGAGACTTTCTTTCCCACCCTGGGAAAAGGACGATGATGAAGCTGCAGGCACAGAACTATTTCTGCTGGCCACGGCCGCCCAGTCGTACCCGTCTCCCATGTCCAGCTCGTGATAGTTTCACCCCTCCCATGGCCAGGGGAGCCCCCGCCCCCTTTTAAGCTTCCAAGGACCCCCAGAGGCTCAGAGCAGAGTTCAGAATGGGATCAAGACTCACGCAGAGACATCCACAATCATTCCGTTCTAAAAGGCTGCGGGGTTCTTACCCACCACTCCCATGAATATGAAGATCGGGATTTCTTGGATGGTGTACCCCATCTTCTGTTAAAGAGGAAGGAAGGAAGGAAGGAAGGAAGGAAGGAAGGAAGGAAGGAAGGAAGGAAGGAAAAGAGAGAGAGATGTGAGTTCCATGGGCCAGGACACCGATCCTGCCAAAGGCGATGGGGCCACCATTGCATCCCCCGGCCCTCAGCTACAGCTCCTCCCGGCAGCCACTGGATCCCTCTGCCCCACTCTCAGAGGAGGGTGGGGAGGAGGGTGGTTTCCCCACTTCCCAGATGAAACTTACAAAGGTGCAGGTTTTACCTCGGTATCAAAGCGGCCGAAATTGATGAGCCCCGGACTGGACAGGTCCCACGGGTTGCCGTGGTAGATGCTCAGGATGGAATTCAAGGTGAAGGTCGAGATCATGGAGGCGAAGAACTGCAGGGAGAGACGCGGGACAGAGCGTTCACGGCCCGGGACGGCCGGTGGGGGGCTCGCGCCTGGCTCCCCAGCCCCCCACGGAAGGACCCGGCAATCGGTCGGTCGGACTCACAATCCTCCAGGTCAGGAACTGGTTCCAAAAGGAGGCGCCTTCCTCCAAGCTGAACAACACGCCGCCTGGCCAAGGGAAAGAAGGGAGAGTGAGGCAGTGCCCGGATCCCTCGAGGTACACGTGCCCAGCTTCCCGAGTCCCCTACAGCTGGCTTTGCGCCATCAGGGCAGGAGGGCCTGCAGCTGCAGCCGGGGGGCCCAGGAACGGACCACTCTGCTCCAAGTCTTGGGAGACCCACTTGCCGCAAAAGGCTTCCCTCCGAGACCACAAAGATATCCGGGGCCTTCTCAGCCCTGGCGCTCCAGCCTGGCGGAACTATCGGCCGAATGACACCCGTGCCCTGCCTGATCTATCACAGTTCCGCAGGGCATGCAAGGCAAAGATGTTCCGCCAGGCCTTCGGTGGAGGCCAGCGACAGTTTTTCCTACATCTGCCCGGGACTTCCGCCAGGCCTTCGGTGGAGGGCAGCGACAGTTTTTCCTACATCTGCCCGGGGCCCCCCCCCCCCCCAAAAAAAAACTGAATGCTAGACAGGCCATCTGTTATTGGAATGTTTAAAATGTATGTTTGTTGTTTTAATATTGTATGTTTATGGTTTTGATTTGTTTCATAACTGCATGGAACTATCTTGTTGTAAACCACCCTGAGCCAGAAGAAGATGAAGATGAAGAAGAAGAAGAAGAAGAAGATGATGATGATGATGATGATGATGATGAAGAAGAGGAGGAGGAGATTGGATTTATCCCCCGCCCTTCACTCAGAGTCTCAGAGCGGCTTACAATCTCCTTTCCCTTCCCCTCCCCACAACAGGCACCCTGTGAGGCAGGTGGGGGCTGAGAGAGCTCCTTCAAGAACTGCCCGTGAGAGAACAGCTCTGAGGGAACTATGGCTGGCCCAAGGTCATCCAGCAACTGCTTGTGGAGGAGTGGGGAATCAAACCTGGTTCTCCCAGATTAGAGTTCATGCACTTAACCACTGCAGCAAACTGGCGTAAGCGGGGAAGGGCAGTTAAGAAATCCAATGAAATAAACAAACACAAACAAAACAAGACGCTGTGGCCAAGTGTCTGCAATGCCGCTCACACCAGGGCTTGCAGAACAAACTCCCGCCGGGCATTTGAGTGGCAGGCAGGCATCTTTGACAGGAGACAAAGACTGGGAGGGGGGGGTGTTATTTTATTCTGGTTTAATTGGAAACGTTTTTGAAGTATTACTGTAAGCTGCCTTGAACCTCAAGGAAAGACGGGGTATAAATGTTTTCATGAAGAAAGAGGCCAATTCTGATGCCACCTCATCTGGGCAGCCGCCAGACTGGCGCACACAAGAACCAACCTTTACTTTCTGAGCATTCCAGGGCGGCCAAGCAGAGGGGGCATGCCCTGACCTGATAGCCCCAAAGTGCTAATCGGAGGCTTATCTGCTCTGTTTACCTTCTGACAGCACATAGAGGAATGTAAGAAACTTTCCCCTTCCTTGACAAGCTAAGGGTGAATGATTTTATCTTGTTTTGTGATATTTATATTGCCTGAAAAGTTAAAGATCCCTTCTACATACATACATACATACATTCTGCAAACTAAACACCCAGTCTAAGACAGAAACTCCGTCATGGACAGAGTTTCTGCAAACATTCTGCAAACCCTAACCCAGTGTAAGACAGGAACTCCGTCACGGGTTGTGCTTCCCCAGCCCAATTTGAGAAAGCACTCGGCACAGTCCCGTAGAGTAGAATCCAGGCTAACAACTTTATTAATAAAGGAGGGGAAAATACAGGCACAACAAGGTTTTGAATCCTCGAGTACCCACAGCTCTTCCCTAAGGTTACAATAGAAGACATCGGGTTTTAAACCCACTATGACGCTTTGCAAATAAATCAGAATTATTGGTTCCATCAAACTTTGTCATATATCCGTCACACCATTCTGATTGGGCCCGAACCTCTGGGTTGCATTTTTACAGGCAAAAATGCACCCCCTACAGCTAAACAATAGGCCTTCTTCTCTTCAGGCTGTGAAGTTCCAAAAAGTATCTAATGTAACAGATACGGGTACATCATGCAGTATGTTCTCCATCTAACGCAAGTGAGCTGACACCAGGAACATGCGCAGTCACAGCTAGCCATCACGAGCAAGGTCATCAGCAATCAGTTGCTGCCTGCTAGCATTTAGCATTTCCCCCGGAATGCATTTAAGCATTGAACCAAAGTGAATACCTGAATATATATTCATGATTGATTTCTATCTCTGTAATTAGAATCATCAATGGCACTTAACATATCTGTATGTCTGTGTATGTCACAGGTGCTAGCTGAGTCCACTAAGGTTAGTCTACTAAGGCAGACAGAGTGCTGAGTGCATAACAGTGTCACATATAGACTGTGCGTACAACACCAGTAATGCTTGAAAAGAGCTAGGGAGGAGAGAGTGCGGCCAGAGACCCAAGGGCCCTTCCTGGTCTTTGCCCCCCATGCCTTCTGGGGAGGTAACAGTGGGGCAGCTCCGCTGAGAGAGGCCCAGTCCGGAAGAGGCAGAAAACGGGGGAATGCTTTTACCAACGGGGGCTCCAAAGGCAGCCGAGACGCCCGCCGCAGCTCCGGCCGAGACGAAGTCCCTCTTCTCCGTGTCCCTCCGGAAGTACTCGAAGATCTGAAAAAGCAAGCCAAGCCCCGATCGGATGGGTTTGCTTGGAGGGATTTTTATCTGCCCCCAACTGAGAACGACACTCGGTGCAGCTCGAAAAGAGAAATACTTAATGCCGCATTCAGATCACACACATCAAAGAGCAACAAAGCAAATTCTGAAATGCCGCACAGCCGTAAAACGCAGCCATAAAACAGGAGCGCTCAATCGTCGGAGTCAATAAAAGGTGGCGCGGAGAGAGAGGACGAGTCGAAGCTGGATCCAGACAGGAGAGGGGAGATAACACCGGTCAGGAAGGCTGATGCTTTGGAAGGATTAGATCATGTTTGTTCCAGATAGTGGGGACTGCAGTGTTCCCTCTAAGATGAGTTAGTGTGAGTCAGCTCACAGTTTTTTAGCCTCCAGCCCACACATTTTTGTCTCAGCTCAGGAAGGATGTGGCTCCAGAGCAAACTAATTCATGCAGCAGCCAAATCGCTCGCTCACAGCTTTAATGTCAGTAGTTCACAAAGTAGGATTTTTGCTCACGAGACTCCACAGCTTAGAGGGAGCAGTGCAGCCAGTGTTCCCTCTAAGATGAGTTAGTGTGAGCTGGCTCACAGTTTTTTAGCCTCCAGCCCACCCACTTTTTGTCTCAGCTCAGGAAGGATGTGGCTCCAGAGCAGACTGATTTATGCAGCAGCCAAATCGCTTGCTTAAATGCCAGCAGCTCACAAAGTAGAATTGTTGCTCACAAGACCCCACCGCTTAGAGGGCGCATTGATGGGGAGTTGATGTTTGCAGAGCAGGGGAAGAACTTAGGGGGCTTACGGACCCAGCCTTGCCTTCGGGAAGCCAGGTTGGCGCAGGGGCTAAGAACCAATGCTGCCTCTAAGCTGTGGAGTCTCGTGAGCAAAAATTCCACTTTGCAAACTACTGGCATTAAAAGTTGTGAGCGAGCGATTTGTCCACTGCATGACTTAGTTTGCTCTGGAGCCACCTCCTTCCTGAGCCGAGACTAAATTGTGTGAGCCGGAGGCTAAAAAACAGTGAGCTGGCTCACAATGACTCGGCTTAGAGGGAATACTTGCTAAGACCGCCTTCTATCATCTGCCTCCAGCTTGCCAGCTCTCTCCTCTCCTAGACTCTGACGATCCAGCCATGCTAACACCCACACTTGGTCAACTTGCAGTTACAACATTAGTGTAACGCGCTCCCTGAAGAAGCAAGGGGAACCCTGTCTCTAGAAGGCTTCAGGAGACGCTGCAAAGCTACGTTACCTGCTAGGGCTCTTAACGGGGTGTAGCCTACAGATTAGGGGGTGGGGAGGGGTTAGTTACTCGGGGGTTTAGTTTATTCTGCATGTTTTGTAAGCCACTTTGAGCAGGATATAAGTATTTCAATTAATAAACGGAACAGCAAACACAGACCCGTTGGAAATATCCGTGTCAAAGGATTATGACCCTTGAGGTATCGATGCCACCCTGACTCCCCTACATTACAGAAAAAGCTGCCCGATAACCAGTCAGAACATCGGTCCATCAAGCCCAGTCTTGTCTACTCAGACTGGCAGGGGCTCTCTCCAGGGTCTCAGGCGGAGGTCTTTCCCATCACCTCCTACCTGGCCCTTTTAACTGGAGATGCCTCTGGGGATTGAACTTGGGACCTTATGCATGCCAAGCAGAGGCTCTGCCACTGAGCCACGGCCCCTCTCTACAGCTCTCGAGGGTCTCAGGCGGAGGTCTTTCCCATCACCTCCTGCCTGGTCCTTTCTAACCAGAGATGCTGCCAGGGATTGAACCTGGGACCTTCTGCATGCCAAGTAGAGGCTCTACCACTGAGCCACAGCCCCTCTTTGCAGCTCTCCAGGGTCTCAGGCGGAGGTCTTTCCCATCCCCTCCTACCTAGCCCTTTTAACTGGAGATGCTGGGGATTGAACCTGGGACCTCCTGCATGCCAAGCAGTTGCTCTTCCACTGAGCCACAGCCCCTCTCTGCAGCTCTCCAGGGTCTCAGGCGGAGGTCTTTCCCATCCCCTCCTACCTGGCCCTTTTAACTGGAGATGCTGGGGATTGAACCTGGGACCTTCTGCATGCCAAGCAGAGGCTCTGCCACTGTGCCCCGGCCCCTCTTGACAGCTCTCTAGGGTCTCAGGCGGAGGTCTTTCCCATCCCCTCCTGCCTGGCCCTTTTAACTGGAGATGCTTCCGGGGACTGAACCTGGGACCTTCTGCGTGCCAAGCAGAGGCTCTGCCACTGAGCCACGGCCCCTCCCCTACGTTCTCTTTGAAAGAACCCAAGCCATGCTGCAAGTAGGATACTGCCCGAACAAGAATCAGCACGGGCTGTGTGAGTCGTCCCACCCTCGTTCGTCATGCCAAGCGCAGGCCAGGGAATAGGAAGCCACTCACCTTGAAGTCTCTCTTTAAGGAAGTTGACCTTCCCTGAGAAATACCAGCCGCGATGACCGCCCCGGAGTGAATCATGGGGCCTTCCTAAAAAGAAGAGAATTAGAATTTAGAGCCGTGGTTCCACCACCACCACGGTGCCGGGCGCCCGCCACGTCTTTTTAGAAAGTGGACGGGGCCGACTGAGGCTTTTGCCTAGCGGGGATTCGGATTGGCTGCGCAGATTTTTAAAAAACATTCCTTCAGCAGCAACTGCCACCGTGCCACAAGGACCCTCAGTGTGTGAGTGAAGGTAAGCCATGGCAGCCATTTTGTGGCTGGCTCCGCCTTCTTTGGCAGCCATTTTGTGGCTGCGCCCACCACGCTATGTCAGAACTCCAAAGGGGCCCCCTGCAGGCTCAAAAACATTGGGGACCCCTGATTTAGAGGAAGGCAGATGCCGTCTTTTGGAGCCACAAGTCACTTGGGGGACGAACACGTGAAGCTGCCTTCCAGGGAGTCCGCGACAGGATCCAGGACTGGCATAAATATATTCCTACCCAGGGCGGGTGAAGCAACTTTCTACCCCAGAACCCAGCTGGGAAGGTTGAGGGGTAACTCTGAGGGACTTTGAGCAGCTGCATGCTGGGAAACTCCATGCACAGCTGCTGGGAAAGATTGGGAAGCGAAGCCGGAAGCTGACGGGGTTTCCCTCGCTGGTCCTCCTCACCTTTCCGACGGCGAGGCCTCCGACCACCGAGAGGATCACGCCACAGACTTTGACCACCAGCGTCTGCAAGAGAAGCCACACCCAGGAGAACCCCTCACCATCTAGCCGGGGGGGGGGGGGGGGAGATCAGGCACAGCCCTGGCCTAACCAAAGGAGAGCGTCCGCCATCTGCCCTTATTCTAGCATTTCCGTCCCAAACAAACGTACACTCCAATGTCAAGGGAAGCAGGCCCAAGTAAACCATTTCATTTTATTGACTTCTTTTATACCCTGCCTTTTCTTCCCAACGGGAACCCAAAGAGCCAGTGTGGTATAGCGGTTAATCTGGAAGAACCAGGTTTGATTCCCCACTCCTCTACATGCAGCCAGCTGGCCTTGGGCCAGTCACAGTTCTCTCAGAGCTGTCCTTGAAAGGGCAGTTTCTGTCAGAGCTCTTTCAGCCCCACCTACCTCAGGGTGTCTGTTGTAGGGAGGGGAAGGGAAAGGAGATTGTAAGCCGCTCTGAGACTCCTTCGGGTAGTGAAGGGTGGGGTGTAAATCCAATCTCCTCCTCCCTCCCTCCCTCAAACCCGGTTCTCCCAGATTAGAGTCCGCACACTTAAACACCACACCAAACTGGCTCAAATCTGGAAGAACCGGGTTTGATTCCTCACTCCTCCACATGCAGCCAGCTGGGTGACCTTGGGCCAGTCACAAGTTCTCTCAAGAGCCGTTCTCTCAGAGCCCTCTCAGGGAAAGGGAATGTAGACTCCTTTGGAGAGTGAAGGGTGCGGGATAAATTCAATCTCTTCTCTTCTTCTTCTACATTGTCTTCCTCTCCTCAGCCTTACCCTCACAACAACCCTGTGAGGTGCATTGGGCTGACCGCACGTGCCTGGCCCAAGGTTATCCAGGAAGCTTCCACGGCAGAATGAAGATTTGAATCTGCTGCTTCCAGGTCCGCGTCTGACCACTCTGACCACACTGGCTCTCAGCTGCTCCCTTCTGTCAGTGTTTGGGAACCAGCACTAGGAGGGGGAAGAGAGCCTGCTGGGCCGCAGGAGAGTCCCCCGGGGGGGCCACGGGGCAGCCTCCACAGTGCAACCTCCCCCCCACCCCCCGCACAGCCTCTTACCTTCAAGCGGACCACGTGGGGGATCTTCACACCGTTGAGATAGCACTTGATCTGGGGGATGCCACTGCCAGCAGCCACCGGCTACAAACACAGAGGAAATGTACCTTAACGCACATGACGCTGCTTTCTACCCAATCAGACCATCGGTTCGTGACGGACAGTATTGTCTACTCAGACTGGCAGCAGCTCTCCAGGGTCTCAGGTGGAGGTCTCTCCCATCCCCTCCTGCCTGGTCCTTTTTAACTGGAGATGCCTCTGGGGACTGAGCCTGGGGCCTCCTGCATGCCAAGCAGAGACTCTTCCACTGAGCCATGGCCCCTCTTGACAGCTCTCCAGGGTCTCAGGTGGAGGTCTCTCCCATCCCCTCCTGCCTGGTCCTTTTTAACTGGAGATGCCTCTGGGGACTGAGCCTGGGGCCTCCTGCATGCCAAGCAGAGACTCTTCCACTGAGCCATGGCCCCTCTTGACAGCTCTCCAGGGTCTCAGGTGGAGGTCTCTCCCATCCCCTCCTGCCTGGTCCTTTTTAACTGGAGATGCCTCTGGGGACTGAGCCTGGGGCCTCCTGCATGCCAAGCAGAGACTCTTCCACTGAGCCATGGCCCCTCTTGACAGCTCTCCAGGGTCTCAGGTGGAGGTCTCTCCCATCCCCTCCTGCCTGGTCCTTTTTAACTGGAGATGCCTCTGGGGACTGAGCCTGGGGCCTCCTGCATGCCAAGCAGAGACTCTTCCACTGAGCCATGGCCCCTCTTGACAGCTCTCCAGGGTCTCAGGTGGAGGTCTCTCCCATCCCCTCCTGCCTGGTCCTTTTTAACTGGAGATGCCTCTGGGGACTGAGCCTGGGGCCTCCTGCATGCCAAGCAGAGACTCTTCCACTGAGCCATGGCCCCTCTTGACAGCTCTCCAGGGTCTCAGGTGGAGGTCTCTCCCATCCCCTCCTGCCTGGTCCTTTTTAACTGGAGATGCCTCTGGGGACTGAGCCTGGGGCCTCCTGCATGCCAAGCAGAGACTCTTCCACTGAGCCATGGCCCCTCTTGACAGCTCTCCAGGGTCTCAGGTGGAGGTCTCTCCCATCCCCTCCTGCCTGGTCCTTTTTAACTGGAGATGCCTCTGGGGACTGAGCCTGGGGCCTCCTGCATGCCAAGCAGAGACTCTTCCACTGAGCCATGGCCCCTCTTGACAGCTCTCCAGGGTCTCAGGTGGAGGTCTCTCCCATCCCCTCCTGCCTGGTCCTTTTTAACTGGAGATGCCTCTGGGGACTGAGCCTGGGGCCTCCTGCATGCCAAGCAGAGGCTCTACCACTGAGCCACAGCCCCACCCACTAGGCACAAGGCTGCCATTCAGTTGGTGCAGTAGCTGGACACCCCACCCCTCCCTCCCAGGAAGAGAAACAGCACGGCTATTAAGACAGGCAATGGGCCAGTTCTGGGGTTATTTTGGAAATATTTATAAACTGCCTCTCCTTTCAGAGCCTTCAAAGAGGGTTTCCAGTCACGAGAAAGATAAAAACACAAAGCTATGACGTGCAACACTAAATATATAACGAAGGGTAAAATGGAAACAACCCCAGGATAGCTACGAAGGAGCCAATAAAAACCAAACCAACAGGAGTGTTTCCTTCGAAGCTACTGGGAGCCCAAAAAGTTTTTGCCAGGTCCAGGGAAGGCAACGGGCAGAGGAAAATGGGGGAGAAAATGCCAAAGCCGAGCAGCAAAGAGCCCCACGTGGAGAAGGGTCTGCACAGCCCCACGTACAAGGTGGGGAGCGGTGGCGCAGAGGATTTATCCTCTGGTTAACATCTGAACTGAACAGAGCTGCTGTCAGTTCTAGCCTGCGCTGGTGTGAGCTACCAGCCTTGTCCCCAGCTCGCCGTTCACCCAGCGGTTCGAAAGCTTCGGCGAGTAGATAAAATGGGTACCACTCCTTAGAGAGGGTGGGCACACTAAACCCCCGTGGGGGAGGTGTTAGCCGGCGAAACGGAAGCCTGGAAAAAAGACATCTTCCTGTGATGAGCCAATCCAGCCAGGCGGTGGCAGTGCAGTGCTACGACTCAAAAAGCAGTCCTGGAAGAACTGACGTCATCTAGCCACGCCGAAAAAGTGAATGCCGTCTGGAACACGCCTGAAGCTTACAGCTGAACAAAATCCCCGTCGGCTGCAAAAGTGTGCGATTTAAAGAATTATATGTTGTCCTCCCTTACCCCCTATGAATCATTGTTAGTCCCTTGTGAAAACTTGTGTAACTGTAAATCGCTCAGAGCCAGCAGCTCTGCAGGACGAGCGATCAATAAATCGAAAGGTATAAAGGCATACGAGCCAAGCCTGCAGGACGAGGTGCAGACACTGGAGGCCTCACCTCCACGAAGGCCACGATCGTGGAGCCCACCATCACGACGGCAGCGTTGAGGGCGGCCCAGAGAAGCAACGAGAAAGACAGGCCTCCGGTCTCCGTGAACTTGTCGATATCTGAAGAAGGGTGTGTGCGTTAAAGAACCTAGCAAGAGGGGTGTCAGCTAGCGGCCGTGCTTTCTTTGTTTTCTTTCATCCCCGACCTTTCCGCATGCGCACTTGCTTGCTTTGCATAGCTACCGTGGGTAACATAAGTGAGGCGCTCTTTCCCCCCGTGCGAACTGGCTCAGCCAGACAGCGCTATCAGTGTAACCTTAAAGTGCAGGGAGGGCTTGCATTCCACTATCACTATCAGTGTGAATACTTCGGCTCTCAGGGGGGGTGGGGAAAGTCTCCCGTTTATGATGTAATGTCCCGCCGGGAGAATTCCCATTCGCGTGCTTGGGTTTCATCTGCTTAGCTAGATGAGGCATCAGAGTATATGTATCGAGTCCCTTGCACTGATCGTCATTCCTGACAATGTACCTGTTCCACTTGGCAACAGAACAGTATTCCAATGAAGCATAACTTTTCCTGAAGAGTGTGTTTGGACCTGCGTGCTGTTGACCCTGACAAGGGGCTTTGGTTCAATCCTCCATCTGGGTAGAGGGGCTCTGACCCACGGAGGAACATCAGCTATGTCAGACGGACCCTCCTCACGCTGTCTCATATACTCTTTGCACAAAGCTCGGGGAGAGGCCGGAGCAGTCAGACTACGGTATTCTAAGACGTTACAACCCAAACCCCCAGCTACGACCAAGCAATGATATAGCATTTCAGTTCCTTTCTCCTTACACACCGGGCTTCCGACTGCCCCTCTGAGCAATTTTTCCAACCATTCCCCTTTATTTGATTCATTGCTTACTCAGTGATCTTGGGTCAGCCACATAAAGTGTTCCCTCTAAGCTGAGTTAGCGTGAGCTAGCTCACAGTTTTTTAGCCTCCAGCTCACACATTTTTGTCCTAGCTCAGGAAGGGATGGCTCCAGAGCAAACTAATTTCTGCAGGAGCCACATTGCTCGCTCACAACTTTAATGCCAGGAGCTCACAAAGTAGAACTTTTGCTCACAGGACTCCACAGCTTAGAGAGAGCATTGGTCACACACGCTCGGCCTAACGTACCTCGCAGGGTTGCCGTGAGGATAAAACGGAGGAAGAAGAAGAGATTGGATTCATACCCCGCCCTTCAGTATCCAAAGGAGTCTCAGAGCAGCTTACAATCTCCTTCCCCTTCCCCTCCCCACAATAGACGCCCTGTGAGGTAGGTGGGGCTGAGAGAGCTCTTTCAAGAACTGACCTTGACAGGACAGCTCCGAAAGAACTTGTGACTGACCCAAGGCAACACCAGCAGCTGCATGTGGAGGAGTGGGGACTCCAACCCGGTTCTCCCAGATTAGAGTCCGCGCTCCTAACCACTACACCAAACTGGCTCTCCAGGATATTGTAAGTCACACCCCCAAGGCCCCCGTCAGCCCATCCTCGGGCAGGATCAACCTGAAACTATCCATAACAAAAGGGTGAGCAGGGGTTTCCAACACCTCAAGGACTGGATCTGCTCTCAACCTAGCCTCCGCGTCAGAACAGAGGAGAGAAATCTTTATCAGCAGAAAACCTTGCCAAAGCAATATTGCTCAGGGCCAAATGAACAACACTGGTTGGACTGGTGATATCAAGCCCTGAAACCTCTTTGAAACACGGAGCCAGGTGAGATTCAGTCGATGTGACGGTGGCAGAGGGAAGATGTCTCCTTCGCTGCCTTCGCTGCCACCTCAGAGGCCTGCCAGATGGGGCTCACACTGTGCGCTCCGTCAGACTGAATATCTGGGTCTTCCTGGTACTAGTTCGACATTCTTAACCACTGGCTCTACTTGGTCCTGTCTGACTTTTCCTTTCAGAGAAGCTTTCTCCTACTACTTTGCAGTTCCACAACCAGCGCCGCCAAAGGATACTTCCCTTCACCACTTTGTACTTCAGCCCCGCCAGGCGTTCCACTAGGATGTCGATGAAGCAGGCGACGAGGCCGGTAAAAATCCCAATCAGAGCGCAGATGACCCAGCGCCGGATCTCCACCGTCCGGAAGGCCTGTGGGGCAACAGTCACACTCAGCAGGCTGCGGGCCTCCTTCTAACCATCCATTCAGCAAGCCTTTACGATGGCCCCGAGGAACGGGAAAAACCCACGGTTTGACAAGAGGCCAACGTTGCGCCCAGCGAGGGGAGCCTTGGGGTCCAACATTCCGCCCAGCGAGGGGAGCCTCGGGGGCCAACGTTCCGCCCAGCGAGGGGAGCCTCGGGGGCCAACGTTCCGCCCAGCGAGGAGAACCTCGAGGTCCATTTTTTAAAAAAAAAACGAGTGAGAAAACTTTTATGCCACAGAGTTGCAAAGCTCTGCTTGAAAGGGTGCGGGGAAGGAGGCTCTGGAGTCGGAAACGGGGTTGGGGGGCTGACGGACTGCAAGGGGCTGAGGGCAGCCCGTCAGTGCCCACCGAAATGGCTGGTAAAAGTGGCAAAACCAGAAACAGTCAAAGTGATGGAGGAGATGCAAGCTGGATGGATCCTGTACCCTTCATTGCGCGGTGTTTAGATTGCCAGGGCCTTGCCAGAGGCCTCTCGGAGCGGCCAAAGGCCCTGTGGGGTCACATTCTGCCCTCCCCGCGCCCTCCCAGATTTTTCAGGCTAGACTCACCGTGTGGTTCCTCCTCTCCTCTTCCAGGAAGAGCTGGTTCTCACAATTGTCGTAGTCCAAGCTCTGCAATTGACACCGGGGGGGGGGGCGGGGGGGAGAGAAAGGGCTTGAATGAAATCAGGAAGTGAAATAGAAAAGCCGTCGTTGGCGAAGCAAGAGTCCACGTTTGCCCAGGAAGCCACAAGATACGTTCCCCAAGATTGCACCACCCTGTGGTATCATCGTGAGCCCAGTTCTGCCAGGGAGTTTCCCACATGCAGCAACGGCCTCCGATTCTCGACCCTGCAAAACCGTATACATGCCGCGTCTCTGACCGGAAAGACAGCTACGGCAGGCTTCTCACCTCGTACTTGAGGGACAGGAGCTTCTCACTGTGAGGGATCTCGTGGGGGAGGGAGCAGGGGGCATCCATTTCCTGTGGGACACGAGAACACGTCCCTTGCAATCCTCGTCCAAACCGTTTGGACTTCCAGGGCCAGTGGTCCGCCCCTGGCACTAATGGACCGCCACCCGGGAAAGCCGTTCTCCCCCCTTCTGCCCCAAGGCCTTCATGGCTCACTCACCAGTTCGGAGTCTTCATCAAGGTAGACATCGCTCAAATGTCCAAGGCGAGAGGCAGACGAAGACGGAGTGAGCTGAGAAGGCAAGAAGCACCAGGCCGTTAAAGGAGCAGCCAACCCTGTCTCTCCATGGGAAGCGGGTCAGCCCAGCAGCAGGGGACCTTCAGAGAGAGCTGGGGCATTGCAGCCGCTAGCGGAAGAAAGTACACCCCCTTCCCGTCCATCCGTTCGTCCTGCAAGGGGCCCGTGGAGTTCCATCTAAGCAGCGCTAGGGGGTGGAGGATGGGTGCACCTCCTTCTGGGGCTCACAGAATTGGACCCCCTGGTCCAATCTTTTTGAAACTTGGGGGGGGGTTTGAGGAGAGGCACCAGCAGCTATGCTGCAAATTTGGTGCTTCTACCTCAAAAAGCAGCCCCCCCAGACCCCAGATACCCCTGGTTCTTCATTACAGCCTCTGGGGCCCATGGACTGTAATGGTCCCCATAGGCTACAATGGAGCCAGGGGGAATATATATTTTGAACAGCCCTATTGTGCTTTTCAGTATGATTTGTAAGCTGCCTTGAGTCACAAGGAAAAGTGGGATATAACTATTTGAATAAATATGGCCCCGGTCACACGGGCTGGAAAATGCGGGGGGGAAGCGTGGCTGTTTGCCCCGGGGCAAACTAACGCGACTGCGCAATCAGATGTCCGGTCGAGGTCCCCTCAAGGTCCCGTGGCTAGGGGGGAGGTGCCGATCACATGACAGGCAAAGAAGCGGGGCGGCGCAGCAAACGGGGTTGTTGGGTTTTTAAAACTTTTTTAAACTGAAGTGTGCGCATGCTCCGTTGGGTGCTTGTGCGCATCCGTGGAGACTTGGGGGGGGGGAATGACCTGTTTGCAAGGGGACATGGGCAGACACCGGATGCCACCGGAAACGCGATCAGACGCCCGCCCTTGCCCCGCAGTTTCCGGAAACTAGTACCTTGGAGGTACTACTTTTTTGCCCCGGATCTTCGGCGGGAAGCCTCAGGTGAGCCACGGGAGCTCTACGCTTCCCAGATGTGTCAGTGTGATCGCACCCGGAGAATCCGCCTATCTTCCGTCTCTGTAGTGTGGCTAATGCTCCGTGTGACCGCAGCCTAAGTCGTTTGGGCAGATCGAGAACATTTAAGCAACTTCCTCTTTGTTAGGAGAGGCAGGGTTCTGACAGTGATTGTTCCTCCTCTGTTATACTTGACCTGCGATACTGGTTCTCGTATTGCACTAAAAAAACAACAAAGTAGACTGCAAGAGTCGTCCGTCCCCGTTCCCCCCCCCCCCCCCCCCCACGTGGGGGGGGGTTTTTTTTCTGACCGCGG
>NW_015165236.1:1236436-1242808 GCF_001447785.1 Gekko japonicus | reverse complement strand
TCCCCACAACAGACACCCTGGGAGGTAGGTGGGGCTGAGAGAGCTCTTGACAGAAACTGCTCTTTTTCAAGAACAGTTCTTATCAGAACTACGGCTTGCTCAAGGTCATCCAGCCAGGTGCAAGTGGAGGAGTGGGGGAATCAAACCCAGTTCTCCCCAATTAGAGTCCGCGCACTTAACCACGACACCAAACTGGCTCTCCACCAAACTGGCTTAAATCATTCTTAAAATATAGTTTAAATATAATTTAAAAGAATTTATACTGAGATTTTTACAAAGTTATGGAAATAATCTTCTAAAAAACTAATGTATCCGATAGTCAAATGTAGACTCGCTCACAACTTTAATGCTACTAGCTTTTTTTGCTCATAAGGTAGAATTTCTGCTCACAACACTGTGGAACTTAGAGGGAACACACAAGAGGCCCACGAGGCATAAAAAGGGAGACCCGCGGGACCACACGAGAGGCCCACAAAGCCCAGCAGCCAAGAGCAGACACTCAGATGCTTCTGGGGGGTGGCCAAGGAGGGCGCAACCGTGCCAGCCAGCCAGGCACACTTAGTGGGAACTTCCTTGATGGGGACTATTTTGGTTCATTGTCAGCTGCCAGTCTTGCAAAGAAGAACCTTACTGTACAGGGGGCGGGCAGACTACACGAAGCCCAAGGCAGATCACTCAACGGCAAATGGCTCCAACCTGCTGCGGATCCCGACTTATGCTGCCTTGGGCCTCCAGTACCTGATGTCCAACTACCGGTGTACCTGATGTCCCAGTAAAAAGGTAAAGGTTCCCTTGCTCGAAAGCCAGTCGAATCCAACTCTAGGGTTGCGGTGCTCATCTCCGTTTCCAAGTCAAAGAGCCAGCGCTGTCCGAAGACGTTTCTGTGGTCATGTGGCCGGCATGACTAAACACCAAGGTGCACGGAACGCTGTTCCCTTCCCACTGAAGTGGTACCTATTTATCTACTTGCAATTTTTTGCTTTTGAATTGTTAGGTTGGCAGGAGCTGCCTGGAACTAGAGACAGGAGCTCACTCCATCATGCGGCACCCGGGTCTCGAACTGCTGAACTACTGACCTTCCACAGCCTGCAGTTCAGCGTCTTAACCACTTGAGCCACCGCAGCTCCAGATGTCCCAGTACCGGTGTCCAATTTGCCCTATTTGGGCAAACTGATAGAGAGGGCAGTGGCGTTACAGTTACAGGGCTTTCTGGATGACGCTTCAGTCCTGGATCCCTTGCAGTCTGGCTTTCGCCTGGGTCACGGGACAGAGACGGCCTTGGTCGCCTTGACTGACGATCTCCGAAGGCATCTGGACCGAGGCGGTGTGGCGGCATCGCTGTTGTTAGATCTGTCGGCCGCGTTCGATACGGTCGACCATCAGCTGTTGACCCACCGCCTCGCCGACGTGGGGATTCAGGGGCTTGCCCTTCAATGGTTTGCCTCTTTTCTCCAAGGTCGGGGACAGAGGGTGGCGATTGGCAGTCCCGGAGGCATCCTCCTGAGTGTGGGGTGCCTCAGGGGGCCGTGTTGTCCCCTGTCTATATGCGCCCCCTTGCCCAGAGCTATGGGCTTGGGTGTCATCAATATGCAGATAACACCCAGCTCTATCTGATGCTGGGCAGCCAGTCGGACTCCAGTCCTGATGACCTTCATAGGGCGTTGCAAGCCGTGGCTGGTTGGCTCAGGCTGAGCCGGCTGAAACTAAACCCGGTGAAGACAGATGTCCTGGGCCTGAGTCGGATCAGTTTGGGGTTGGGGCTCCCTCTACCGACGGGGTGCCTTTGGTGCTGGCGCTAGGGGTTAGGAGTTTGGGGGTGCTCCTGGACTCCTCGTTAACTATGGAGGCCCGGGTGGCAGCCACTGCCAAGTCAGCCTTCTACCATCTGCGGCTGGCACGGCAGTTGGCTCCCAACCTGGATCGTGAAGACCTGGCCACAGTGATCCATGCGACGGTCACCTCGAGGCTAGACTACTGCAACGTTCTCTACATGGGGCTGCCTTTGTTGCAGATCTGGAAGCTGCAGCTAGTGCAGAATGCAGCCCGTCAGGAGAGGCTGCTGATGGGTCTCACTAGGCAGGACCATATCCAGCCTGTGCTGAAGGCGCTGCACTGGCTGCCAATAGCATACCGGATCCGTTTCAAAGTGCTGGTTCTTACCTTTAAAGCCCTATACGGCCAGGGTCCGGCTTACCTGAGGGACCGCCTCTCCCCATATGTTCCCCCAAGGGCATTACGGTCAGGGGGGCAACATCTGTTGGTTATCCCAGCCCCCAAGGTAGTTAAATATGCTGCAACCAGGGCCAGGGCTTTTTCGGTGGTGGCCCCAACCTGGTGGAACGAGCTCCCGGAGATCAGGGCCCATCGGGACCTTATGCAGTTCCGCAGGGCCTGTAAGAAGGAGCTCTTCCGCCAGGCCTTTGATTAGGAGCCCCCACCGCCATTGTACCACCACCGTATTAACATCACGAGGCGCACCGGCCCTGGTATGGGAATGACAGTTATAGTGTAACATCAATTGAGCAGACAATTGTGTCTACTCGGAGTGCGTTACTGTTATTGGCATTTTATTATGGAATTGATATGGTCTGTTGAGCACCGACTTTTAACTGTTTTATAGGTAATGATGGTTTATTGTTTTATGTATGGCATTTGCCTCTATGTTCGCCGCCCTGAGCCCATGTTGGAAGGGCGGGATACACATTTAATAAATAAATAAATACATAAAAATGTTTCTGGGTCAAGCAAAGCAGCCCGGGGGCACAGCGGGAGAGCCGATTTGCAAATCTGAACGCTGAGCCCCTCCTGAGGGTCTGTTTTGAGAACACAAGCCACCGTTGGCTCTGGATTTATGCGGGCAATTAAAGGGCATGAGAAGGTGCTGAATAAAACTCATGGGAGGGTTTTTTTTGGGGGGGGGCAAAGTGGCCACACAGAGGGGCCTTTAGCTATGGAGACATGCTGGGCAGGCCTAATGTCCGTGCAGCCCGGGAACAGATTGCTGGCATGTGACATTCCAGGAGATAATGCCCAGCTCAGCGCTGCTTTGGGGAGGGGGGGCAGCCTCCCCCAGAGACAGATCACAAGGCAGGAGTTGAAAATATTCCTCGGCGCCCCCCCTCCCCGCCCCAGCTCCACCGCATGGCAGACAGGCAGGTCCGCAAGTCAAATGCTTCGGATTTGGGAGAAAATTGAAAACGATAGAAAAGACTGTTGAGTGTAAAGCCTCCGTGTTTATAGTTTCAACACTGCAGGGACACCGAGAACGGGGCCTGCGGAAGGAGAGAGGCGGGCCGGTCGTGGCCAGTGGCAAAGCAACAGCTTCCTAACTGGGGGATGCAAAGAAGAACTGGGCCTCCTGACACACACACACAGGGGCAGAAAGGGTTGCTAACCCCCAGGTGGGGCCTGGAGAACTCCTAGAATTGCAACTGATTCCAAGACTTCAGTCTCCCTGAAAGATACGGCAACTTTAGAGGATGGTCTCTCTGTGGTAAACGTCAGAGTCTAGGAGAAACAGAAGTCCTAGAGTGCTCTCCCACCCTGCTAAGGGGCTGCTGCTCCCCAAACTCCACCCTCCCCCAGACACATCTCCCAAATCTCCAGGAATTTCCCACGCTGGAGTTTGTACCCCAAGAGGAGGGGCACTCTTCTCACAGAACTCCCAGCCAGGGGAGGTTGGCGGGACTTTTAAAAAAGTTTTCCCAGGTCGTCCCAACCTTTCAAGCGGCTGCTTCATACCATTGTCCTTACCTACCTCCTTTGCACTGACCCGTAATATATCTTTTACTCCCAAAGATTAGCTTTATTGTTCTTTAAACACGAACTGTTATGTCGATTAAAATGTCTGAATCGTTAGAAACACGAGTATTAAAGAAATCCAGGGTCACCGCTTGGACAAAGCAGACTCATTTTGAGAGGAGAAGAGCAAAATTGTGCCCGGATAAGGATGGCCGGAACAAGCCACGCACACGCACACACCCCGGAGAAAGGACGGGACCCCTCAGTACTTCTCTCCTGGGCCAAAGGTGGCAAGAAGCCAATGCCTTTCCTTCCAAACCCTCCTCTTCCAAACAACCGCCAGCTCTTCCTCTTGCTCACAAACAAAAGCCCCAACGAGGGCAGTGAGCCGATAGGCATCAGACCTTGGCGGTGCCACATCATGTGGGCATCCTTCCCATGTGCCCACCTGCTCTCCCTGCCCGCTACTAAATGCAGGCATACTGCTTGCCATCTCTGCTATAGTCTGCTGGCCAGTGTTCCCCCTAAGCTGATTTAGTGAGAGCCACCTCACAGTGTTTTAGCCTCCGGCTCACACGTTTTTGTCTTCACTCGGGAAGGATATCGCTCCAGAACCAACTGATTCACGCAGTAGCCAAATCGCTCGCTCACAACTGTAATGCCAGGAGCTCACAAAGTAGAATTTTTCCTCACAAGACTCCACAGCTTAGAGGGAGCATTGCTGCTGGCCACACAGGAGTCACAAACAGACACAAGTGCCTTACCCCGTTCTCACCTGTGGAGCACCCCTCTCCCCAGATGACCATTTTTATCCCACCGGAACAGGCAGCAAGGTCCCCCTCACTCCTCGGCAGCAGGGGCACACTGCCCCCAGGGCGCTCAAGCGGGCCCCATGGGCACTGGGTAGGCACACATGACCCAGAGTCCTCACCCGAAGGTGGCATTCTCAGCCGCCAGGGCACCTCCTCAACCAGCACCACTAGCGTGCTGTGGCCGCACCGGATAGATGCTGAGCAACGGATCGGGGCCCAGACTTCGGCAAGCCAGGTGGCTTCAGCCCACCAAGCGTGGGGCAGCTGTCCCTAATAAGGATGCCAGCCTCCAGGTGGGGCCTGGGGGTCCCCTGCAATTACAGCTCAGTTCCAGACGACAGAGACGAGTTCCCCTGGAGAGAAATGGATACTTTGGAGGGTAGAGGACTCCGCGGCCTTGTCGCCCACTGAGGGGGGCCCAGTCCTAACCCTAACCCTAACCCTAACCCTAACCCCATCTCCCGGAGTTTCCCCGCCTAGAGCTGGCAACCCCTAGACCTCGGCATCCCTCCTCGTTGACAGCTCCGAGCCGCCCTGCCCCTAATCCCAGTGGCACAGGCGCCCCCCCCGGTTGCCCTCACTCTTCACATGCGCGGGCACTCTTCACATGCCCAGAGGCCCCTTCATCCCCCACATCTCCCCAACAGGGTCGCCATCGAGAGGAGGAGGAGGAGGAGAAGAGTCCCTCTCCCGCCTCCCCCCCGCCCCCACTCTGCACATGGCCCGCGCCCTGCTGCTGCTGCTGCTGCTCGTAGAGGCTCGACTGCTCCTGGCCCGGGAGGCTCCCACGCGTACCTGCCGGGGCTTGGAGGCGGAGGCGGCGGCGGCGCCCGTCCCGTTGAGCAGCGGCGTGGTCTCGCCCTCGGCCTCCTCCCGCTCCCGCCCGGACCACGACACCTTCGTGGCCACGTTCGACATCGCCCGGCCGGGGATCCAGCGGCGGCGGCGGCGGCGGCGGCAGCTCCGGCAGGCGATCCGCCGGTCATGTGACCCGCAGGCAGCCGGCCGCGCACGTGACTCCCCGCCGCGCCCTGGGCATCCTGGGAGCTGTAGTTCCGGCGCCCCGGGGCTAACGCTAACGCTGCCCGGTTTTCCAGGTCATTAATATGTGTGTGTGTGTGCACAAAATAAATAATAAATACTAAATAAGATATGTGTGTGTAAAAAGGTAAAGGTTTCCCTTGCTCGAAAGCCAGTCGATTCCGATTCTACGGTTGCGGTGCTCATCTCCGTTTCCAAGCCGAAGAGCCAGCGCTGTCCGAAGACGTTTCCGTGGTCATGTGGCCGGCATGACTAAACACCAAGGCGCACGGAATGCTGTTCCCTTCCCACCGAAGTGTGTACGTACATACATATGCTTACACACACATACATGCCTATATAGGATATGGTTGAGAACAGCAACGGTTTACTTAGTTATTATTGGGTCTGGGTAAAACTCGACTTTTACCCTTTTCCGTTATTATTGTATTTATTATATTTGATATCTAGCTCGCCCTCCCGTGCACAGCAGGCTCAGGGCGGCCTACAACATGACAGATAAAACAATAGATAGTAGCAATTAAGCAGAGAGAGAGAGAGAGATTTAAAACCATAGAGTCGGAAGTAGGGTTGCCTGGTCTGTGTTGGAAAATACCTAGAGACTTTGGGGGTGGGGCCGGGAGAGGGCGGGGATTGGGGAGGGGAGGGGCCTCCGCAGGGCCCAATGCCACAGAGTCCACCCCTCCAAGCAGCCATTTTTTACAGGGGAGCTGATCTCTGTCAGCTGGAGATCAGTTGTAAAAGGGGGGGGGGGGGCTCCGGGCCCCCCCGGGAAGCT
>NW_015165236.1:1221432-1236355 GCF_001447785.1 Gekko japonicus | reverse complement strand
ATTCCCCCGCCCCCGATTTATTGTATTTATTAGAATTGTATTTATAAATTGTTGTTAACCTCCCTGAGCCTCATTGGGGGACGGTGGTGTATAAATCAAGCGAATATTGTGTGTGTTTCTCTGTGGGATGGGTGCCAAAAAAATGGGGTTGGGAAATTCCTGGAGATTTGGGGGTGTGAAGCCTGCGGAGGGTGGGGTTTGGGGAGGGGAGAAAGCTCAGTGGGTAGGATGCCCTAGAGACCCCCCCTCCAAAGCAGCTGTTTTCTCCGGGGGGGGGGACAGGATCGCTGTCATTCTATGAGATCTCCAGGCCCCACCTGGAGACTGGCAACCCCTAGGCTGCTGACATGCAGAGGGAAACTGGGGCCAGTCTCTCCGAGAGCCAGTTTGGTGTCGGGGTTAAGTGCGCAGACTCTAATCTGGGAGAACCGGGTTTGATTCCCCACTCCTCCTCCACTTGCACCTGCTGGATGACCTTGGGCGAGCCGTAGTTCTGTCAGGGCTGTTCTCTCACGAGCAGTCCTCGAGAGAGCTCTCTCAGCCCCACCTACCTCTGTTGTGGGGAGGGGAAGGGGAAGGAGATTGTAAGCCGCTCTGAGACTCCGAGTGAAGGGCCGGGGGTATAAATCCAATCTCTTCTTCCTCTTCTCTTCCCTGGGGAACACAAAAACCAGACCCTCCGCAGCACTGATGGCAACCCCCCCCCCCCAGCAGCTTTCTTGCTGAAAGTCTCCCCTGCTTCACAGGTTGTCAGAGAAGGAGGGCCTACACTACAGGGCTGGTTCTCTGGCTGGATGACCCGAGTGACTGTCGAGGCGGCACAAGAACGAGGCACTGCAACAGGGGCTCGGCTCCCTCCAGCCGGGTTGCCAACCACCAGGTGCGGCCTGGAGCTCCCCCGGAATGACAGCTGTTTCCCAGACTACAGGGGTCAGTTCCCGTATTCAAAAAATGCAGCTTCGTTCTGTGGCGCCACATCCCCGCTGACCTTCCTCTCCTCCTGAAACCCCCACATCCTCAAGCTTCACCCCCCCCATACAGACACACATCTTCAGGAATCCCCCCACCCTGAGCTGGCAAAAAAGCAGCACGAGAGGGGAGGTGAGTAGAGCAGAGCCCCCTGCGGGGCTGTCTTGCGCCGGGGTGATCAGATCTGGTGCCCCATCTCTAGCAGGGTGAGTGGGTCATAAAAACATAAGAACATCAGAGAAGCCCGTGTGGGATCAGGCCAGTGGCCCCTCTAGACCAACACTCTGGGCCACACGGTGGCCAAAAATACCAGGGGGCATCAGGAGGTCCACCAGGGGGGCCAGGACACCAGAAGCCCCTCCCACTCTTGCCTCCCCCCACAGCACCAAGAAGACAGAGCATCACTTTCCCAAGACCGAGAGTCCCTATCTATTTTTTTGTTGTTCAGTCGCACAGTCGAGTCCGACTCTTCACGACCCCATGGACCAGATCATGCCAGGCCTTCTGGTCTTCCGCCGTCCTCTGAAGTTGACTCAATTTCATGTTCATTGCATCGATGACACTGTCTGTACCTTGTGGCTAATAGCCACTGATGGACCTCTGCTCCATATGCTTATCTAATTCCCTTTTGAAGCCATCCATGCTTGTAGCCGCCACCACTTCCTGTGGCAGTGAATTCCATGTGTGAATCACTCTTTGGGTGAAGAAGGACTTCCTTATATCCGTTCTAACCTGACTGCTCAGCATTTTCATGGAGTGCCCACGAGTTCTTGTATCGTGAGAAAGGGAGAAAAGTACCTCTTTCTCGACCTGCTCTTTCCCATGCATAATCTCATAAACCTCGATCATGTCACCCCCTTAGCCGTCGTTTCTCCAAGCTAAGGAACTCCAAGCGCTTTAACCTTTCCTCATAGGGAAAGTGTTCCAACCCTTTTATCATCCTACTTGCCCTTTTCTGCACTTTCCCCAATGCTATAATATCCTTTCTGCGGTCTGGTGACCAGAACTGTACACAGTACCGAAAAATGAGGTCGCACCATCGACCTCAACAGCCCCCCAGGAGCAAATAGCGCCATCCACTGCCATGCCGGAGAAAGAAAAGTGCCTGGAGCGCCTTCCTCTCTGCCCAACTCCCCTCCGGGCCACACACTCTGGGGCGTGTCTCTCTTGGCCGTGCTCCAGTGTGCTAGTCTGGGCTTTCTCCTCTGTCCCCGCGGATCTTCGGACGGCCTCACAATGCAGAAGGGAGTGGAGGGAAGCCGGGAAAGAACAACAGGGCTGGGTGACTCAGGGCCTCCACGCCGCTGGCTCTCGCCCCGTCACCGGACTTTCCGTCCTGACCAGGTTCTTCCCGGACCGGCTGAGATCACCTGATCGGCAAACACCCTGCGAGCGTGTTGGAAGGAAGCAAACCCAGCAGGTCTGGCGGCGACTTTGGGCTGGGAGCGATCGTTCGGGCCACGTTCACTGCTTGGGATGTCCCAGATCTGTGTCATCTGGGTCCCACTTGGAGGTGAGAAGAGGCACTCAGCACATGGCCGGACGCTCCTCCCCAACCATCCAGTAACTGCAGAGAAAACATTTCCAACAGGGGAATGCTGGGTCCCTCACACAGGAGACGTCTCTGTTGGGCTGTGTTCCCTCTAAGCTGAGTCAGTGTGAGCTAGTTCACAGTTTTTTTAGCCTCCGGCTCACACATTTTTATCTCACCTCAGGAAGGATGGCTCCAGACAGGGCCGGCTCTTTCACTAGGCCAACTAGGGCGACGGGCTAGGGCGCAGATCTCCCAGGGGCGCAGCGAGGGCCCTGCCGCCGCCACCCACCCTCCCCCAGCATGGCTTTCTGGGCGCCCGCTCCACAGGGTGCCCCTTCCCGCCGGCTCGCTTTGCCTCACGCCCCGCCTCCTCCGTCCTGCTCAGCGTGCCCCTTCCCACCAACTGGCTTCGCCTCGCACCTCCTGAGTCAGTCGATTGTGCAGACTCCCTCCGTGTCGTCTGCCTGGAGCCCAGGTGAGAAAGGCGGACGAGAAATGGCATCACGCCATAAAATGGAAACCAATCTTGCATTTCAGGGGCAGGCTCGCTTAGGCACCTCCCTGCTGCCGAAGGACTTGGGGCTGGACCGCCGGGCGCCTTCTCTGGGCTGGAGCCTGGGAAACCAAGTTAATGTATGCAGGAGCCAAATCACTCGCTCACAGCTTCAATCCCAGTAGCTCACAAAGCAGAATTTTTGCTCACAAGACTCCACAGCTTAGAGGGAGCTTTGGTGCCCAGTACCTTTGAAATGGGAGAGGCCCTTCTTCAGTCGGTGTTTAAAGTGTCGGACTAGGACCTGGGAGAGCCAGGTTCGAATCCCCCCACTGGTGCCATGGAAGCTCGCCGGGGGACCTTGGGGCCAGTCACGCTCTCTCAGCCTAACCTACCTCACAGGGTTGTTGTGAGGATAAAAATGGAGGAGAGGAGGTGAGGATAAAAACGGCGGAGAGGAGAATGACGTAAGCTGCTTTGTGCAAGATATAAATAAAGTAAAAGAAATGTTCTCAACCCCCCTCCTCACATGGCTGTTTTCTCCCCGCTTTGCTCTTGTGCTCCCTTCCACCTGCCAGAAAAGGCCGGGGGAGGAAGAAGGGGAGAAAACTGGGCAGCCCCAGCCCAGCGGGACACATTCAGCAAAGGAGTTCCCGGGTTCAGCGAATGCACCTGCAGCGCCTTAAAGACTCAGAGCTAAATGTGCTGGAAGCCAGCTAATGCCAGAAGAACTTTTTGTTCTAACCCACCGGGTTTCACGGTGTTCTTAAAGAAATACCCAAAGGGGACGACACCCAACTCTGCTCTTGGGAGTCCTTGGCCCATCCCCCGAGTGACATTTGGCTGGGAGGGGAGGAAGCAAAGGAGAACGCTGTGGCTCAGACGAGAATGGAATTTATTATCAGCGCCCTTCCCAAGATTGTTCCTCTTATGACATCCTGGTCTTGGAAAGAGCAAGCCCGCACATGGTCACAGATCCAGAGGAGTCCACCGTGTGAGTCTGTCGCTGCAAAATAGCAAAAAGCCCAGCAGCACCTCTAAGACTCACAAACTTTATGGTAGCATCAGCTATTCAGGAAACACAGCTCTCTTCGTCAGGTGCGTGGAAGGCAGGAAGAAACTGGCCAGAGATATATGAAGAAGAAGAAGAAGAGATTGAATTCATCCCCCGCCCTTCACTACCCAAAGGTCTCTCAGAGCGGCTTACAAACTCCTTCCCCTGCCCCTCCCCACAACAGACACCCTGGGAGGCAGGTGGGGCTGAGAGAGCTCTTGACAGGAACTGCTCTTTTTTCAAGGACAGCTCTTATCAGAACTACGGCTTGCCAGAGGGAATCCAGCCAGGTGCACGTGGAGGAGGAGTGGGGAATCAAACCCGGTTCTTCCAGATTAGAGTCCGCGCACTTAACCACTACACCAAACTGGCTCTCCATATGGGTGGAAAGGGGAGGGGGAGCAGCTGCAAAAGTCATGAAAAAGGCCGAATGAGCATTCAGCCTTTTTCACGACTTTGGCAACTGCTTTGCATTTACACGGCACTTCCTGCATCCTCTTCCCCCTCCCCTTAACCATCTATATATCTCCGGCCAGTTTCTTCATAACCGCCAAGCACCTGACGAAGAGAGCTGTTTCTCAAATCGCTTATGCTGCAATAAAATTTGTTAGTCTTAAAGGTGCTACTGGGCAGGGAGGTGACGGATGCTACGGGACGGGGAGGACCGAAGGACACGGGACAGGAACCCCCCTAGACTTTTCCTCTCGGCCTGTATTCTTCTTCAAATGTAAGCAGCCGGAAATGGGGCATTAGGCGAGGGTGGGCTGAAACTGTCTTCCTTCATCTCCAGAGCTGTTTCCCCACCCGTGTGGGGGAGAATACGGGGACCACAAATAGGAAGCAAAGCAGATGTCTGTGTGTATGGGGGGGGGGAGTTTTATGCAGGCAAATGGAAGGGGTTCCACAGCCCCTCCCATGGCTGCTTTTCGTTACAAACTACAGTGGCCCAGTTCGCAGACGGCCTCCCCCCCCCCCGTGGCTGGAGGTTCGGGAAGAAAAGGCTCCCTCGGGGTAAGGAGGAACCCCACTGCAGGGCCAGAAAAGCACCAAGTGTCCCTGGCGGTGGGCGGCCCCGGAAAGGACTCCTCTGAAATGCTGCTGGATTCGAGTCCAGGAACACCCTCCTGACTAAGGAGTTTCAGGGCGTCAGGTTTCGAGAGGCCACGCTCCCTCCGTCAGCCACACGAGTAGAGCAGAGATGGAGATCTTGGGAGTCCTTTTATCCTAGGGATGCCAGGCTCCAGGAGGTGACTGGAGACCCCCCCAGAATTACAACTGGTCTCCAGGACAAAGTGTGCGTTCAGTGGCACCTTTAAGACCCACAAAGTTTAATTCTGGGGATAACCTTTTGCGTGCGTGCCCACAAAAGCTTATCCCCAGAATTAAACTTTGTGGGTCTTAAAGGTGTGCATGCAGACGAAAGCTTATCCCCAGGCTAACCAAACCCAAGGCCTGGTCCTTTGGGGGAATCCGCCCGGTTTCTGAGTGTGGACAACCAGGATTAGCAGTTGTGTGTATCAGGAGAGTCTGAAGCATCTTTTGAGGGGGGGATCTTTGTGGTATCGTGTTTCTGGAGAACAGGACGGCGGGCAGCTGAGCAAGACTGTAAGTAGAGTTGCCAAACTCCAGCTGGGGACTGGAGTTCTCATGGAGGTGCAACCAGTGTTCCCTCTAAGCTGAGTGAGTGTGAGCTAGCTCAGTTTTTTTAGCTCCCGGCTCACGCATTTTTGTCTCCGCTCGGGAAGGATGTAGCTCCAGAGCAAACTAATTTACGCAGTAGCCAAATCGCTGGCTCACAACTTTTAATGCCAGTCGCTCACAAAGTAGGATTTTTGCTCACGAGACTCCACAGCTTAGAGGGAGCACTGATGGTGATGATGATATTGATTATAAGCAGTGTTCCCTCTAAGCTGAGTTAGTGTGAGCTAACTCACAGATTTTTAGCCTCTGGCTCATACATTTCTGTCTTCGCTCAGGAAGGATGGGGCTCCAGAGCAAACTCATTGATGCAGCAGCCAAATCGCTGGCTCACAACTTGAATGCCAGTCGCTCACAAAGTAGAATTTTTGCTCACGAGACTCCACAGCTTAGAGGGCGCGTTGGTTGCAACTGAGCTCCAGACGACAGAGATCAAGTTCCCCTGGAGAAAATGGCTCCTTTGGAGGGTGGACTCCGTGGCTTTGTACCCTGCTGGGGCTCTTTCTCTCTAGGGTTGCCGGGTCCCCCCCCCCTGTATGGAGGAAGTCCTCCCTAGCATCCCAGTCTCACGGAACCCCCTCCCTCCTCAAGTTACACCTTCCCTGGGCCCTGCCCCCCAAATCTCCAGAAACTCCCACGCTGGAGTTGGCAACCCTGTTGGTGTTCCCTCACGGGCAGTGTTCGAGGCAGCTGCAGGTCACCTTCTGCACAGCCCCGCTGAGCTTTGTGACGTTGGCCAGAGAGAGGACCGGGCCCCGAGGGAGGCCGTTCCCGGTGGCGATGCCCGAGACCTCCCCCGGCGACAGCACCCGGTCCCACATGGCCCAACCCGCCAGGTGCCCCACGAAAGCCTCCGAGGGCTCAAACCCCCCACCGAGCGTGTCCTGCTCTTGGCCCAGGACGAGGGACCCTCCTGCGGGGACCTCGTAGCCCTTCTGGAACCTGGAGCCCATGGAAGCCAGCCTCCTGTCCACGTAGAACCAGTACCGGCCCTGGATCGAGGACCAGATGACGCACAGGTGGTGCCACCGGCCGTCCAGGAAACGCCCCACCGGCAGCTCCCGGAAGGCCGGGTCCCCGATGACAAAGTGGATGGCGTTCCGGGGTGCCGCGTCCCGGCCGTGCAGCACCAGCTTGTTGTCGTTGTCCTCGGTGGCGTAGGACAGGATCGTGCCCAGGTAGCGGGCGCTGGTCCTCACCCAGCTGCAGAGGCTGAGTTCCAGCAGGGCGGTGTGGAAGCTCGGCCTGAAGGCGGCAAAGTTCTCCGTGGAAGCGTTGGGGAAAACCAGCATGGTGCCCACGTTGCAGACTGCCAGGGACAAAGAGAGAGAGAGAGGTCAGGCCCAGGGGTCGCCCCCCCCCGGTCCAAAACAGTCCAGTGGCACCTTTAAGACCAAGCTTTATTCAGGTACAAAGCTCTCCCTCCTCTGTGAGGGCGGATCTGCACGTCCCCCCCCCCAATAGCTAGCAGTCCAAAACAGTCCAGTGACACCTTTAAGACCTTTAAGTTTTATTCAGGTTCAAGCTCTCCCTCCTCTGTGAGGGCAGATCTGCACGTTTCCCACTGCCCCTAAGCTACACATATCCAAAACAGTCCAGTGGCACCTTTAAGACCTTTAAGTTTTATTCAGGTTCAAGCTCTCCCTCCTCTGCGAGGACAGATCTGCACATTTCCCCCCCCCCCCAATAGCTAGCAATCCAAAACAGTCCAGTGGAGCCTGAGCGGTGAGTGTTGCCTTCTGACACACTTCCGGTGATGTCAGGGGGTGTGGCATATGCAAATGAGTTGTGCTAATTAGTTATGCTAATGAGCTCCTGCACCTCTTTTTCTGCGAAATGACCCCTGGTCAGGCCCCACATTGGATGAGCAGGAGTCACAGGGCCGGACTGGGAGCCAGAGACCTCCCTCATCCACATGGTTTCCCATTCAGCCCATCAAGTGTAAAGCATTTCTGCACTGGCAGCTTGCTCTAGAGAATCTGAGGAATTGAGCCGTAAGGGTTGACTTCGCAGTTGCACGCATTCCCTTTGCACTGTTTCCCCCCCCCTCCAGCTTATTTATTTGTGTATTCTGTATGCATTCTGCACCTATACACAAAACCCGCATATTTTTGAGCTAACTGGGTGCTTTGACTAAGATGAAGAGAAAGGCAGACATCTTTCAAAACTTTTAACTGCAGACCAGTGTTCCCTCTAAGCTGAGTTAGTGTGAGCCAGCTCACAGTTTTTTAGCCTTTGGCTCACACCTTTTTGTCTTAGCTCAGGGAGGATGGCTCCAGAGCAAACTAATTTATGCAGTAGCCAAATCGCTCACTCACAACTTTAATGCCAGTAGCTCACAAAGCAGGATTCTTGCTCACAAGACTCCACAGCTTAGAGGGAACATTGCTGCAGAGCCAACCCCTCCCTCCCTCCCTGATTCTGCAAAAAGAAAGGGAAGGGAGGGGGGAAATCCAGGCCCACACAGGCAAGACGGATGCATTTGGGAGCCCTGGTCCTTTATATTTACTGATTCGTTCTTGTGCTCTCTCTGGCTTTTTAAATGTTTGCCTGAGCGGGAGGACACGCCCTCTTCTGTCTTTGGAGGAGGAGGGAGGGAAAACAGAAGGGGGAGGGGGCGTCAACCCTAAAGAGAGAGAGATGGAAACAGGGGAGGGGAGCGGGCAGCACTTAAATACCCGCAGAAACAATTCTACTTTAGCGAGGATTAGCAATTTGAAAGCAAATGAGAACGAAGAATCGCAGCAAAAGGAGTTTGGTTAGCTGCGGGGCGACAGTGTGCAGGAAGCGGTCTGAATGCAGATTCCAGTGAAACGAATGCAGAAACAAGAGAAAGCCCTGACACAAACTGGGAGTGAAGAAGGAAAGGGGGGGGGGGGGAATGCAGAACGGAAGAGTAGGATGCGCTCTGAAACCGAGGCAAAGTACGGGGGCAGAAAGGGCCCATGTTTCAGTGACAGAGTTTCAGGAGAAAAGCTACATTCGGTCCCAGGAGAACCTGAGAGACCAGGAAGAGTTTCGGGGTAAAAGTTTTTGAGAGTCGAAGCTCCCTCCGTTAGAAACGTCGCATCTGACCGAGCCCGGACTCCCGAAATTGTAGACCCTGGAAATCTCGTTGGTCTCTAAGGTGTTACTGGACTCGAAACTAACAGTGGGGGAAATCAACTGCGGCCTCCTTCCCCTTCCCCCTCCGCACAACAGACACCCCCTGTGAGGCAGGTGGGGGCCGAGAGAGCTCTCTCGAGGACTGCTCCTGAGAGAACAGCTCTGAGAGAACTTGCGACTGACCCAAGGTCACACCAGCAGCTGCATGTGGAGGAGTGGAGGATCGAGGGGAAGCACCTGGCCCTCGGGAGCCCCAGTTCCGCTAGACCTACTTGTTCCTGGGGGACGAGACACTTGGGGCACCTCCCGCTCTTCTTCTTCGGAGGCCTTGTCCATGACCGGCCTCTCCTGCCGGAGGCCTTGGGGCTCCGACTGAGGGGGCGCCTCCTCCTCCTCCGTCTCCTCCTGCGGGGATGGCTCCTGGCCTGGCAGCGATCCGTTCTGAGCCCGGGCCTCCAGACGGCGGTGCTCCAGCTGCAGCAGCTTCTTCCTCTGCCGGTGCTTGGCCCGCAGCTTCTTCAGGGTCAGGCCCTGCCCGGCTGCCGCCTCCGGCTCCTTCTCCGCGGGGCTCCGGTTCAGCAGGGGGGCGGCCGCCAGGGCGCTGGGCAAGAGGACTTCGTTGTGCTCAGGGGGAGCCTTCACCAGCTGCTCCAGTTCGGCCAGCTTGGCTCCCTGGTTCTTCAGGGCGTCCTGCAAGCTTTCCAGCACCTTCCGCTGGCTTCCCTGGCTGGCCTGCAGGGCTCGGGTGTCCTCCCGGCGCCTGGCGAGTTCTCGGGTCAGGTTGGACAGGAGGGCATCCTGTGCCTCCCGCTCTGCCGCGCCCTGCCGCTCTCGCTCCTGCCAGGCGTCCTCCAGGGCCTGCACCCGCAAGGCCGCCTTCCTGGTTTTGTTCTGCAGCTTCTTCGCCCCGCTCTTCAGGTCCCGCAGCTCCTCGTGCAGGGCTCCGTGCGTCACGTTGGCGGCGGACTCCAGGGCCTCGTGTTTCGACTCCAGGCGCCTGAAGCTGGCATCGACGTTGTAGGACACGTTGTAATTGGCCGCAATCTCCTGGAGGCGCACCAGGGTGACTTCTTGGAACCGGCGGAACTGGGGAAGGAAGGAAGGCAACGTTAGGCCTCGAACGAACTCTTGCAGGTGGCGTTTGGTGTGGGGACGGGCGTTGGTCAGGAGGCATTGCACACGGCCTGCCCCTTGCTCTCTGGTAATGGAATAAGAGCCTGTTTTCACTTGCCAGGGGTCGTTTTGTAGAAAAAGAGGTGCAGGAGCTCATTAGCATAGCTTATTAGCACAACTCATTTGCATATGCCACACCCCCTGACATCACCGGAAGTGTGTCAGAGGCAACACCCACCGCTCAGGCTCCACTGGACTGTGTTGGATTGCTAGCTATTGGGGGGGGGGACGTGCAGATCTGTCCTTGCAGAGGAGGGAGAGCTGGTACCTGAATAAAACTTGGTCTTAAAGGTGCCACTGGACTGTTTTGGGCGGGGGGGGGGGGGGCCGCTCTGCAGCTTACCTGGCTGCTTCTTGCTCTGACTGAGGGCTGCTGGGAGCAGGGGGCGGGGCTTGTTGCATGTGCCCGCCCCCTGGGCTCTTTACTGCCGGAGCTCCGCTCCTGTGCGCTCCTGCAGGAAATGACCCCTGCTTGTGACACCTCAAAGTGCCTTGGAGTCCTCCTGGCTACCTGAGAGTAAAGGGGAGGAGGGGATCGAGAAATCAAGTTGTTGTGGCTGATATGGGCTTTGGCTGCCCTGATTCACTTGGGAAAGCGCTCCAAGACCTAGAAGCAAAAAGCATCATAAGAACACCAGAAGAGCCCTGCTGGATCAGACCAGTGAGGGTCCATCTAGCCCAGCCTCCCGTCTCACACAGTGGCCAGCCAGTTCCTCTGGAGGGCCAACAATGGGGCAGGGAGGCCGAGGCCTTCCCCTGAGAAGAACCTCAGAAGAGCCCTGCTGGATCAGACCAGTGAGGGTCCATCTAGCCCAGCCTCCCGTCTCACACAGTGGCCAGCCAGTTCCTCTGGAGGGCCAACAATGGGGCAGGGAGGCCGAGGCCTTCCCCTGAGAAGAACCTCAGAAGAGCCCTGCTGGATCAGACCAGTGAGGGTCCATCTAGCCCAGCCTCCCGTCTCACACAGTGGCCAGCCAGTTCCTCTGGAGGGCCAACAATGGGGCAGGGAGGCCGAGGCCTTCCCCTGAGAAGAACCTCAGAAGAGCCCTGCTGGATCAGACCAGTGAGGGTCCATCTAGCCCAGCCTCCCGTCTCACACAGTGGCCAGCCAGTTCCTCTGGAGGGCCAACAATGGGGCAGGGAGGCCGAGGCCTTCCCCTGAGAAGAACCTCAGAAGAGCCCTGTTGAACCAGACCAATGAGAGTCCATCTACTCCAGCATCTCCTCACACGGAGGCCAAGAAGTTCCTCTGGAAGGCCAACAACAGGGCATAGAAGCCAAGGCCACCCCCTGGCACTGGGATTCAGAGGTCGACTGCCTCTGAATGTGGAGGTTCCCTTCAGTCACCATGGCTCGTAGCCACTTAGAGACCTCTCCTCCATGAAACTGCCTAATCCCCTTTGGAGCCCTGCCTTGGCGGCATTCTGGCACCGTTCCTTCCACATGACCTACAGAGCTCACTCGCTTGGAAAAAGAGTGGAACAGAAGAGGGGAAGACCTGAAAACTGGATGATGATAGGAAGATGGTACTGTGTCCGATGTGACCCAAAAAAACACTTCCGTTTGGGTGCCAACGGCTTTAGGCTACCCAGACCATTCATGCTCGAGGTGCGATTTCAAGAGGGAATTCCCCAGATCCTTGGTAACATCCTTTGGCCATCGTGTGGCCATTTTGGGGCTGAAAAGGAAGGCAAGAGCATTTTAACCCAGTCACTTACTGTCAATGGGATAGCTGGACGACCATCTTTCGGGTATGTTGCAGGGCTCTCTTTCGGCTCTGCTCCTGCAGAGTGCGGGGGGTTGGACTAGATGACCTGCAAGGTCCCTTCCAACTCTAAGATTCTATGGTTCTATGATACAAACTTTGGAAAGTGGGGGGGGGCGCTATGTTTCTCCACCAACCTCGTTGGAGCTCATAAGTTAGCCCGACTATATTTAGGAAGACGTTTGTTATTGAACGGGACTCGAACTATTTATAGCGTTAACTGGAAATCGTGCCTGGGTATAATTAGGAAAACCAACATACAACAAGTACCGTGCACAGATGATTATAACATAGCATATATGTTTTTTGAAAAATATTTTTACAATAATTTCTTCATATATAATTAATCATCTTAATCACAATTCACAATATAAGAGATATCAAAAATATCAAATATCATCTCCAAGAATCTCAAAAGCTATTGTACAACCTTATAATTAACTAGAAATAAGGCCCGTTGTGGAAATAAATACAACGGGATCTAGAAAGAGGCTCTGGGAGAGTGCTCTGGCTTTGGGCAAACAGTGTCAGTCTGCTTTTAAAACATGAACCTGGGACCTGCACACCACCAGAATACAGCAGGTTCCATATGTAACTGACATTCCAACTGCCTTGCGGGGGGGGGGGAGTTTGAGGTGTGGAATGGAGTGAAGTCCAATCAGCTTCCATATGCAAAAGACCAGGTTGTTGCAGCAGTTGTGGTGTGGGCAGGACCCGGGCTTTGCCTTCTGATTGGTGGCGATATATGCTGAGGAGCAGTGCCATCAGCCATACACTAAGGGAGTGCATTTTAGAATTAGAACTTTGGCACCCACTATTCAATTATATATAAGGAGAGATAATAGTCCTCCTCTGTTAAATAAAAGTTTCAAAAGGGAGGACTCCTTAAAGTCTCCTTATAACATATAACATATAATTTCTACATAATTATATATGTAGAAATTATTGTAACAATATTTTTCAAAATATATAAAACTATTTATGATATGCTATAATCATCTGTGCACAGTACTTGTTGTATGTCGGTTTTCCTACTTACCGTGGGTCCTTGTTTGGTTTTGGGTATGTTGTTGTTCAGTCGCACAGTCGAGCCTGACTCTTCACGACCCCATGGACCAGATCACGCCAGGCCTTCTGGTCTTCCGCCATCCGTTTTGGGTATAATTAGGGCCAATCTGAATGTCACGTGAGAATTCCCTCACTGGAACTCCCGATATGTTTTCTGGCTCAACAACAACAACAACCTACCCCCCACCCCAGCCAAGCCAGCCTGTTTCCCAGACTAACAACCAAGGCTCCCTCTAAGCTGTGGAGTCTTGTGGGCAAAAATTCTACTTTGTGAGCTCCTGGCATTAAAGTTCTGAGTGAGCCATTTGGCTACTCCATAAATTAGTTTGCTCTGGAGCCCCCTCCTTCCGGAGCGAAGACAACAATGTGTGAGCTGGAGGCTAAAAAACTGTGAGCTAGCTCACACTAACTCAGCTTAGAGGGAACACTGCTAACAAACCCCCCCCCCCCAAAAAATGCTTTTAGACTCAGTAGAGAAAATCTAATCTGTCTGTCTGTTTCCCCCCTACTTGGGTTAAAAGCAGCCTTGATGGGGGGGTCGGGACAGTTTTGATCAGAGAACAGCATGCCCACCCCCATCCTCGGCACTGCACCCCCCCATCCAGATCAATCCCCCGGCTGTTAATAGGGTTGCCAGCCTCCAGGTGGGGCCTGGAGATCTCCCATTTTTGCAGCTGAGAGAAAATGGCTGCTCTGAAGGGTGGACTCCGTGGCATTGTACCCTGCTGACGCCCCTCCCCTCCCCAAGCTCCGCCCTCTCCTGGCTCCACCCCCAAAGTCTCCAGGTATTTTCCAACCCAGACCCAGCAACCCTAGCTGTTTAGGGTCAGGTTACACCCAGGGGTCATTTCCTGCAGGAGCGCACGTGAGCGGAGCTCCGGCAGTAAAGAGCCCAGGGGGCGGGCACATGCAACAAGCCCCACCCCCTGCTCCCAGCAGCCCTCAGTCAGAGCAAGAAGCAGCCAGGTAAGTTGCAGAGCCCCCCCTCGGCCCCTGGTCCAAAGCAGTCCAGTGGCACCTTTAAGACCAAGTTTTATTCAGGTACAGGCTCTCCCTTCTCTGCAAGGTACTTCTCCCCGCCCCCCCCCCCCCCCCAATAGCTAGCAATCCAAAACAGTCCAGTGGAGCCTGAGCGGTGGGTGTTGCCTTCTGACACAACTCCAGCGTTGTCAGGGGGTGTGGCATATGCAAATGAGTCACGCTAATGAGCTCCTGCACCTCTTTTTCTACGAAATGACCCCTGGTTACACCTATTCTTTGTACTCCCAACATAACGAGCGTGTTAACTCTGGCAAGTTACCCAGCATGATTCATGTACTTCTTTGGTTACTTCCTGATAATAAATATTTTAATGATTATTTCTCAGTCGGGGGGGGGTTATATTGGGAAGTGACTTTCGTGGAAGTCGGTGAAGCGGCTTGTGATACGTTAGATGCCTGGCACCAAGAAAGTTTATAAAGGGACTCCTGCCCCCGCTACCTTGTTGTGTGTTCGGGACGCCAGCCTCCAGGTGGGGCCTGGGGATCCCCTGGAATTACAGCTCAGCCCCAGACGACAGAGATTGGTTCCCCCTGGAGAAAACGGATGCTTTGGAGGGTGGACTCTCTGTGGCCTTGTACCCCACTGAGGTGGTCCCTGTCCCCCCCCCGGGCCCCATCCCCAAATCTCCAGGAGTTGGTTCCCCAACCTAGATCTGGCAGGCCCCCCTCCATGCCCTGCCAGTGACCGGGGGGGGGGGAAGGAACTGGCGACCCTATAAGTGCCGTAAAGTCACAGCTGAGTCAAGGCAACCCCAGCGAGGGGCTTTCAAGGCAAGTGAGAAGCAGAGGTGGTTGGCCATGGCCTTCCTCTGCAGAGCCTTCCTTGGTCACCTACAGCTGGTGTCCCTGGCAGTGTTTCCCCCCAGCCCAGTTTGAGAAACACACTCAGCAGTTCTGTAGAGAGGAAATATTGATTAATTAATAAAGGAGGAGTACAGATCTCAAGAAGAAGAAGAAGAAGAAGAAGAAGAAGAAGAAGAAGAAGAAGAGATTGGATTTATACCCCATGGCCCTTCACTACCCA
>NW_015165236.1:1207741-1221376 GCF_001447785.1 Gekko japonicus | reverse complement strand
AAGAAGAAGAAGAAGAAGAAGAAGAAGAAGAAGAAGAAGAAGAAGAAGAAGAAGAAGAAGAAGAAGAAGAAGAAGAAGAAGAAGAAGAAGAAGAAGAAGAAGAGATTGGATTTATACCCCATGGCCCTTCACTACCCAAAGGTGTCTCAGAGCGGCTTACAAACTCCTTTCCCTTCCCCTCCCCACAACAGACACCCTGTGAGGTAGGTGGGGCTGAGAGAGCTCTTGAGAGAAACGGCTCTTTTTCAAGAACAGCTCTTATCAGAACTAGGGCTTGCCCAAGGTCATCCAGCCAGGTGCAAGTGGAGGAGTGGGGAATCGAACCCGGTTCTCCCAGATTAGAGTCTGCGCACTTCACCACTACACCAAACTCAAGGCTTTGGAACCCCTGAATACCCAACAGACTCTTCGAGTGTTACAAAGGGTGACATAGGATCTTATACTCGGGATGACGCACACAAATTGGACAAGATGGTAGGTTCCATCAAACATCAGCACTCTGACCTAACAGGCCTCTAATTGGCGGAAAACCTTTTAGGCTGGGCTTTCCCAAGTAAAGTTTTTTTCTTTTAGCTGAACAATACGTGTTTCTTTCTCTTAGACTGTAAAATTCTAAAAGTATCTATATAGCTGATATGGTTTACAAGGTGCCATTGTTCTTCGTTTAGCCAGAGACATGCACAGTTATAGCTGGTGGGCCAAGGCCATAAGTCTCAGCAAAAATAGCAAGTTAACCTTTTATTCTTTCAGCATTTTACCTTCCCAGCATGCATCCAAACAACAGTCACAAATGAACCAAGGTTCATACCTGAATACATTCATGATGCTAGAAGCATAAATGGCACTTAACATATGCACCATGGAAGGGCTACGTGCACCCACCAAGTCAAACCTGTTAGTCAGTGGCAGAGTATAAAGTGTTTCATAAACTGTGCGTACAACATCCCCTCCAAGTACCAATCCTGCTTAGCTTAGGGTTATGGTGATCCCAGCAAGGGGCTTTCAAGGCAACTGAAAAGCAGAGGTGGTTGGCCATCACCTTTCTCTGCAGAGCCTTCCTTGGTGGTCTCCCTTCCAAGTACCAACCCTGCTTAACTTCTGAGATCTGATAAGAGACTTATGGAGACCCCAGCAGGAGGTAGTTTGCCCTTGCCTTCCTCTGCAGAGCCTTCGTTGGTGGTCTCTCTTCCAAGTACTGACCCTGCTTAGCTTCCGAGATTTGATGAGATTGGTCCCATGCCGCCATCCTCATTGGTCCCAGTTTAAATATATACGATGCATGTCATCTGGAAACAGTTGTGCTAATACCTTCCGAAGGAAGATCATTGGAGAGGTGGCTTCCATATCACGAAAGGCTCCCACGGGCTTTTAGAGTGGAACAGAAGGGCCCGGTGTCTAAGAGGGCTGGCCTCCCCACAGAAAAGTTCACTTGGGGGATGGTGATTGGACTGCAGAGGCACACAGATGCGTTCCGCTAGTTGCCGATCCCCCTGCTTTTAAGGGGGATAGCCAACTGAGGGTCAGGGTCCCTCACCGCCCACACAGGCCTCCTTCAGCAGAGCAACACATGTTCACATTATCCCGGACTGCCGTCTGGCTGTCAGGAACACAGAGGACATCTCTGGGACTCCTGCAACGCAGCCTCTTGCTCACGCTGTCCCCGCTAAAGACCATGATGCTCTCTCAAAATATTGCACGGCTTTATTTATCCTCGCTTGTTGTGGGTGGGAGTTTTTTTGGGCGGATGACCCAGGTTACTTGATATCCTCTGAATCTCCCGTCTTTACCGGGACCTGGAGCTGCCCAATAAGTTTCCCCTTTCCCAGTTTTCAGGGCCTTCAAAGCCAACCATCCCACCCCCACCCCCAAGCACAGAGAGACAAAAAAGCTGACGTTCCTGTCTCTGTCCCTGTTCCTCCCCCGGGGTGTTTTGGTTTGGCCTTGTGATCCTCAGACTCCTGAAAGGCACTCAGGGGAGAGGCCCCCAGCTCCCGAGGGGTTCTCTGCCACCTGCTCTCATTCTGTCCTTGTTATTTAGCATCTTGCAAGTGCACAGAAGACTCCAGAGAATCTCCCCCTGTTTATCCCCACTTCTTCCTCCGTCCCTGTTCTTTGTTGTCTTGGCTGTTCTCTCCCTCTGAGGAAGGGAGCGTTGAATCTCGAAAGCTCATACCGCAAAAATGTTGTGGGTCTCTAAGGGGCTACTGGACTCGAATCCAGTTTGGCGTAGTGTTAGGAGTGGCAGCCTCTAATCTGGGAGAACCGGGTTTGAGTCCCCACTCCTCCACGTGCAGCGAGCTGTGTGACCTTGGGTCAGTCACAAGTTCTCTCAGAGCTGTTCTCTCAAGGGCAGTTCTCGAAAGAGCTCTCCCAGCCCCACCTACCCCCCAGCGTGTCTGTTGAGGGGAGGGGGAGGGGAAAGGAGACTGTAAGCCGCTCTGAGACTCCCTTTGGGTAGTGAAGGACCATGGGGTATAAATCCAATCTCCTCCTCCTCCTCCTTCTTCTTCCCAACAGGACTGCCCTGTAAATCTCCCTTTTCTCAAGGTTGATTGCAAGCTCCTCAGGGCAAGGACCTGTCTATCTGTACAGTGCCATGCATACTGCATAAATAACCGAAGGAGGGGGGACACCCAGTGGCCTCTGGGGAAACTGCACCCTCCAGGCAGGCTGGGTCAATACGGAGGAATTCAGAGCCACAGTTCTGTTGATTCCGCTCAGCCAGATCAGGTTTTGGAGATCTCGGGAATTCAGAGCCACAGTTCTGTTGATTCCGCTCAGCCAGATCAGGTTTTGGCGATCTCGGGTTGACCATGGCTCCAGAATGACCACCTGACTTAGATTTGCATCTGGAGCACCGAATCATCAGCCAAACACGAAATGGAATTTAGCCGGCTGAGCGGAACGAGGGCCTCTTGGGTCCGCTACAATTGTGAAAGGGAAGAGAGCCGCTCTCTGAAGAAATCATCAAGGCAAAGTCTGAGAACGTGGGCAGAAGACCAACCAAAATAACACCTGTGGGAGGGCGGACAGACAATACGTTGGCAGGAATTAAAAGGGTGGGAAGGAAAAGAGTTGAAACCAAAACCAAAATAATTATGATTCCATGTTTTGGGTTTTTAAATGCCTTTTTAGCATCGGGAATGGAACTGGGAATTTTTTTCCTTCATGAGAAGAAAATTTGCGTCCAGTGGCAACTTCGAGACCAACAAAGTTTTATGCACACGAAAGCTGGCACACGGAGTAAAGCTTTGTGGGTCTGAAAGGGGCCTCTGGACTCAAACTTGGTTCTCCTGCTTCAGACCCACCTGAATCTTTTTTTCTTCGTGGTTTCAGTCCGTGTAGCTTTGAGATGGCAAGATCTAAGTTTCCTTTGAAAACTTTTTCAAGATGCATCTCTCCAAAAAGTCTGAATTTTCAATATCGGCACCAGAAAGTTGTTTGAACAGATTCGGAAAGTCCGTTCCAGCAATCCGACCCTCCCCCCCCCCAGCTGAACTGTCCACCACCAGCCACGTCCTAGCCAGAACACCCTCTGTTGACTCCCACCACTCAGAGGAACTCTCCTGGGGGGGGGGCGAGAGAGGCTCACCTGCTCTTCGAGCCTCCGAAATCTTTCGAAGAAGGGCTTCCGTGCCTCCCCAGGCCTGGCCTGCTGCAGCCGGGTGCCCTGGAGACAGACCCCGGCCAGGATCAGGACCATGAACAAGAGTCCTCGCGCTCCCACCCCCATCCTGAGCTCCTTCCAGCCGCTCTGGGTGTGGCACGTGGAGACGTGGTCCCCTCTCTGGATCACAGGCTCCCCTCGAACTCGCTACTCTTTGTGAGCGACTGCGACGATTCCTCCCTAAAAGCTCAAGTTTCCTCCCACCAGGCTAAAAGGGGACCTGCCTGCCTGGGTTTGTGCTCAGAATAGATGAGCTCTCCAGACTTCTCCAGCGTCCCCAAGAAGCCAAGTTTAGTTCGGGAGCCGGCCAGCCACGTAGGAGAGACGCTGGGGGAAGGGAGGCCTGGAAGGCTCACGAAGCCCCTAGATAAACTCCTCCGGGGACTCCAAGAGAGCTGGGTAAGCACCTCGACAGCCAGGCAGTGCCAGGAGTCAGGGGTGCCCGGAGTGGGAGGCGATGGCCGAAGTGGGTAGTCTCCAAGGGGAGCCACCGGAGGCAGGAGTCAAGGTCCAAAGCGGGCTGATGCTCCCTCTAAGCTGTGGAGTCTTGTGAGCAAAAAATTCTACTTTGTGAGCTACTGGCATTAAAGTTGTGAGCAAACCATTTGGCTACGACATAAATCAGTTTGCTCTGGAGCCACATCCTTCATGGGCGAAGACAATGTGTGAGCCAGAGGCTAGAAAACTGTGAGCTGGCTCACACTAGCTCAGCTTAGAGGGAACACTGCCGATGACCAGGTCTCCCAGGATGCGGATTGAAGGCGAGGTCCAGAGTGGGCGGGAGGCCAAGTCTCCAAGGATGTGGGTCCGGTGGAGGCAGGAGGTGAGGTCCAAAGCTGGCAGTGCACCAGGACTGTAAGGATGCTAGCTGACCATGAAGTCCCACGTGGGCAGTGGGGGGAAGGTAGGGTTGCCAGCCTCCAGGTGGGGCCTGGAGATCTCCCGCTTTTACAACTGACCTCCAGCTGACCGAGATCAGCTCCCCTGGAGAAAATGGCTGCTTGGAAGGCTGGACTCTGTGACCTCGTGCCAGGCTGAAGCCCCTCCCCTCCCCAAACCCCGCCCTCTCCTGGACCCACCCCCCAAACTCTCCAGGTGTTTTCCAGCCCTAGGGTGGAGTTTCTAAGGATGTGGCGGGTCCGATGGCAACAGATACAGTAGCCAACCTCCAGGGAAGACCTGGAGAGCTCCCACTTTTACCACAGGTCTCCAGATTAGAGAGATATGTTCTTCTGGAGAGAATGGCTGCTTTGGAGGGTGGACTGCTTGGTAATTGTAGCTTGCTGAGGTCCCCCCGCCCCCCAAACCCCGCCCTCCCCGAGCTCCACCCCCCAAAAATCTCCAGGTATTTCCCCACCTGGAGCCCTAGTACACGCCGAGGTCCAAGGACGGAGCAGGGAGGGCGGATTTAAGGTCTGCCTGGCTAGGCCCAGGACTCCCTGCTGTTGTCCAGGGTGGAAAGCAAGGTGCTGGAGCTCTCTGGAGTGGCCCCATGTGACCAACGCTCCCTCTAAGCTGTGGAGTCCTGTGAGCAAAAATCCTACTCTGTGAGCTCCTGGCATTCAAGTTGTGAGCGAGCAATTTGGCTACTGCATGAAGCAGTTTGCTCTGGAGCCACATCCTTCCTGAGCTAAGGCAAAAATGGGTGAGCCGGAGACTGAAAAACTGTGAGCTAGCTCACACTAACTCAGCTTAGAGGGAACACTGCTCCCAGCCAATGTTCCCTCTAAGCCGTGGAGTCTTGTGAGCAAAAATTCCACTTTGTGAGCTCCTGACATTCAAGTTGTGAGCGAGCGATTCGGCTGCTGCATAAATTAGTTTGCTCCAGAGGCATCCTTCCTGAGCTAAGACAAAAATGGGTGAGCCGGAGGCTAAAAATGTATGAGCTAGCTCACACTAACTCAGCTTAGAAGGAACACTGCAACGCTCCCTCTAAGCTGTGGAGTCTCGTGAGCAAAAATTCCACTTTGTGAGATCCTGGCATTGAAGTTGTGAGCGAGCAATTTGGCTGCTACCATTGGAGCCCTAACTGGATATCGAGAAGGTAGTATTGCCATGGACTGCTGTGGACGGTCGCCAACTCCAGCCTGCAAAAATTCCTGGAGATTTTGGGGGGCGGGGCCTGAGGAGGGTGGGGTTTCGGGAAGGAAGGGGCTTCTTGTTGTTCAGTCGCACAGTCGAGTCCGACTCTTCGCCACCCCATGGACCAGATCACACCAGGCCTTCTGGTCTTCCGCCGTCCTCTGAAGTTTGCTCAATTTCATGTTCGTTGCATCTATGACACTGTCTAACCATCTCATCCTTTGCCGTCCCCGTCTTCTTTGACCTTCAGTCTTTCCCAGCATCAGGGTCTTCTCCAGTGAGTGCTCCCTTCTCATTGGGTGGCCAATGTATTTGAGCTTCAGTTCCATTATCTGGCCTTCCAGGGAACAGTCAGGGTTGATTTCTTTTAGGATTGACTGATTTGTTCTTCTTGCAGTCCAAGGGACTCTCAAGAGTCTTCTCCAGCACCATAGTTCAAAAGAATCTATTCTTCAGCGCTCGGCCTTCCTTATAGTCCAACTCTTGCAGCCATACATGACTACTGGGAACACCATTGCTTTGACCATGCAGACTTTTGTTGGCAGGGTGATGTCTCTACTTTTTATCGTGCTGTTTAGGTTCGCCATCGCTTTCCTCTCAAGGAGCAGGTGTCTTTTAATTTCATGGCTGCTGTCACCGTCTGCGGTGATCTGGGATCCCAGGAACGTGAAGTCTGTCACTGCTTCCACGACTTCGGATGCCACGGACTACCACCGGAAACGCGATCAGACGCCAGCCCTTGCCCCGCGGTTACCGGAAACTAGTACCTCAGAGATACTAGTTTTTAACTGCGCATCTTCGGCGGGAAGCCTCGGGTTTGCCATGGGAGCTCTACGCTTCCCAGATGTTGTGGTGTGATCGCGCCCGGAAAATCCGCCTATCATCCGTCTCAGTAGCGTGGCTAATGCTCCGTGTGACTGCAGCCATTGTCTGCCACCTGGAGATTGGCAAACCTACATCACAAATCATCAAAGCAAGCAAGCATGAAAAACGCAGCAGGCAGCCTCAAAGCATCAAAGCAAGCAACAGGCCCCCTAGGCAAAAATTGCGTGTTTCGAAGCCTTCTACAGAATAGTTGACTTATGCACTGTAAAATTGTGAGCTTTGGTTCCAGGAAAAATATGTCTGCCTGAAGAAGAATCTGTCGAAACACGCAATTTTTGCCTAGGAGGCGTGTTGCTTGCTTTGATGCTTGCTGAATCACTTTTTGTGGAGAACATAACAGCCGGCTGCATCTCTCATCATTTATGACTGTTGCAACCTCCATCAGTCTCTTATCAGGAGCAAGATAGTCTACAGCACTGGAATAAGTCTCTGTAGCTGTGAACTTTTCTGTTAGTAGATATATAATGTACTTTAGGTTTTTGTACTATAATGGATGTGTACAAGATATTCCAGGGTCTCTATTGTATGTAAATCAATATATGAAGACACCAAGTGCATATTAGTGGAGTGTGTTTTGTTCGAACACGGTGTTTCTTTATGTCTGTCTACCTATGCCGTGTTCCCTGTGTGTTTGTTGCCATCTGGAGGTCGTCAGCCCTACATGACATCCAGAATTGCGCTCCCACTTCAGGCTCCACCCCAACATCTCCAGGAATTTTCAACCCAGAGTTGGCAACACTGCTTGGTAGGGTTGTCAGGTCCGCCCTGGCCATCAGCAGGGGATGGGTGGGGTGGGGTTGCCAATGTCAGGTCGGGAAACTCCTGGAGATTTGGGGGTGGAGCCTGGGGAGGACAGGGACCGCCTCAGTGGGGGTGCAGTGCCCCAGAGAGTCCGCCCTCCAAAGCATCCATTTGCTCCGGGGGGGAACTGATCTCTGTGGTCTGAAGCTGAGCTGTAATTCCGGGGGATCCCCAGGTCCCACCTGGAGGCTGTGGGTTGGCTGCCCCCCCCCCCCCCCATCTACAAATTAATCCTGGAGGTAAATCTCATGGGGGAAACTGACGCACTGAGGCCAAAAACTGCAAAAACAATTTGCTAGGATAATAAACACTTTGTCGGTTTCTCAACGGACTTCTGCGGCTCGGCTTTGCCATGGAGGCGGCCTGAGAATACCGCTCTAGCCCCCCGCCGTCCTCCAACCTCTATGGCTCCTCCCCCCGCCTCCTCCAGAACCGGAAGTGCGCCGCTGGCCCGTTCCGTGGCGCACCCCGGCTTCGCTCTATGGTCGCCTGTGGAAGAGGGAGAGCCGGTGGCGTCAGTGGCTGCCAGTGCGCCGGCGCGGCCGGAAGTGGATGCCGACGGGGCTGGACCGGAGGAACGGGGGATGTCGCCGCTGCCGCCGCCCGCCGGGTCAGGGTCCACGAAGCGCCGGAGGGAAGCAGGGGTCGCACAGGGGGCGGGGGCTTGGCGGGGGTGGCATGCAGGGTGGTGGTTGGGGGGGGGGTATTTCATGCTGAAGGCTCTTCCCCCCTTTTGGGGCAAAAACTCCCTGCAAGCAGAAATGTAGCTCGTCAGGGAGGGCGGAGATCGGGAGTCCGGCTGGAGCAGCGCGGTGGCTGAGGCCGAGGCGGTTTATCCTTCGAGGAGGGAGGGCTGTGGCGGCTGTAGGGGCTGCCTGGATGCTGTGCACGGGTGTCAGCCCGGTTCAGACGAGGCGCAGGACACGTGAAAGGGGGGGAGGCCCTGCAGGCTCGCCCCGCGTCTCATTGCAGTCAAAGGTGGCTGGTTGGGAGCTGAGCCATAGGGGTGGGGTGGGGGGGAGCAATAGGTGAAGGGAAGGACCAGCCTTTCTGGAGTGGGGCCCACTGTTCCCTCTAAACTGAGTGAATGTGAGCTAGCCCACAGGTTTTTTTAGCCTCCGGCTCTCACAATTTGTGTCTCAGCTCAGGAAGGACGTGACTCCAGAACAAACCAATTCATGCGGTAGAGCCAAATCGCTCGCGCACAACTTTTAATGCCGGTAGCCACAGAGTAGGATTTTTGCTCACAAGACTCCACAGCTTAGAGGGAGCGTCGGTGGTGGCCCTGAGGAAGGCGGGAGGGAGGGGGAGTGTGCCTTTTGTCAAATAACACCCGTGCTACCCTGCCCCCCCCCTTGCACTTTGTCCTGTTCCGGGTTTCGCCAGGCCTGTGCGTCAGCAGCTGCTCCTGGAAGCCCTTGAGAGTGAGTGCCCCGCTTGAAGAGGGGGTCCGAGAGTGGGCGTCTTGGCCTGCAGGAGAAGCGCCGCACCTTGGGGACCGGCCACATTGACGGGTTTGAGTCCAGTGGCGCCAGTGTGCACGAAGCCAGAAACCCAGAGTTCCCTCTATGCTCGCTGGTCTCGAAGGGGCTGCTGGCCTCAGATCGACCTATCCTGCTTGAAAGTCTTTTTAAAACGATGCTCCAGGTTTCTTTTCATTTTTCAGCTTATCTTTGCTTAAAGCCAAACGCACGGAGGCTCTTGCAAGCTGGATGACGTTGTGAAACCTCTCTCACGTGCTCTCAAGAAGAGCTCTGCTGAATCAGACTAAGGGCCTGTCTAGGCAAATGCCCTCACTAGTCCCTGGCACTGTGATATTCAACAGCACACGGCCTCCAAACGCGGATGTTATATTAACTAGCCGACATACAGAGCATCATGTTCTTCCTTTGACTTACTGGGTAGCTGCTGCTCAACCAGGAACACCTGGAGGTTGACTAGTGAAGTTTCTACAGCAGGGTATGATATTCTGTGTCCCATCCAGTGCGCCCTCTAAGCTGTGGAGTCCTGTGAGCAAAAATTCTACTTTGTGAGCTCCTGGCATTAAAGTTGTGAGCAGGTGATTTAGCTACTGCGTAAATTAGTTTGCTCTGGGGCCCCATCCTTCCTGAGCTAAGACAAAAATGTGTGAGCCGGAGGCTAAAACCTGTGAGCTAGCTCACACTAACTCAGCTTAGAGGGAACACTAGTCCCATCATCTCCCCCCCCCTTTTTAAATAAATTGCTCCTTGAAGGAGTATTCTTGTGGTTCAGAAGGTATACTCAGTGTTGCCAGCCCGTTTGTATGCACATCTGAGAATTTTGCCATTGGCCAACTTTGTGTGTGCATTGTACATGCTCTGTATGGATAGGGTGGGAACATACTACAAAATGAAATATTAAAGTATTGTTTTTCATGGTCATAAAACTCACTGGGAGAAGAAACCGGATTTGCAGTAATTGTATTAAACACTGGGCTTTCCCCTTTTATAGGAATGATTACAATCTGCTCCTAAGGGCATAGACGGCTTTTTTCATATACTGGTCTCAATCACATCATTGTTATTTGGTTTGGAGCTGCTTTTCAGCTGTTGGAAGAGCCATCTACACGCTCCAAAATGCACTGAAGTCTTTGCCGACTTGCAGAGAAATGTTCTTTGCCCCCTCTTGGTGTTTTTGTGAGGTCTTTTGGTTCATGCGTTGTTAAGTGGCTTGTTTTCTCTCTTTCTCAGATTGTGTTTTCTTCAGGCCAGAAATGCGTGCGGTTCTGACTCGACTGCAGGTATGCGAGGGGTTGTTTGTCTCAGTAGGAAAATAGCATGTGGACTGTTGAAGGTTTTCACTTGAGAAGGGGAGGACATTTTGGAACGTTTGGGAACCCTCTGACCACAGCGGCTGGAGGCAGGAAATAGGCTAGGGAGGGACCTGTCTTGTGTCGTCTCGTGTCGTCTCAAGGAGAAGCCGAGTTACCTTTCCCTGCTGAGTCACCTTTTCCTGCCGTTTCCAGAATTGGTAATGTGCCGCGTGATCTAAGAGAGGCCCGAGCCCCGTCTTGCTTCGAGACAGACTATGGAGGAGTGGACAGAACTGCCAAGTGGAGCGGATAAGCGGGATGCGGTGGCAGCCACAGCCCCCGTTTTCAGCCGGGAGATCTCCGTGAGCGAGTTCTGCTGCCACTGCTGCTACGACATTCTGATCAACCCGACCACCTTGAACTGTGGGCACAGCTTCTGCAGGCACTGCCTGGCCTTGTGGTGGACCTCCTCCAAGAAGAACGAGTGCCCGGAGTGCCGGCAGAACTGGGAAGGGTTCCCCAAGGTCAACATCCTCCTCAGGTGATTGCGGGCGGGGGGGCGGCCGGCTGTCTTCTGGCGTCTCAAAGGCACACGGCTGTGCTTGTTCATCTTGAAAATCACTAGCCTGCTGTTCCCCGGATGTCTTCGAGTTGGGCTAGCTGGCATTGCTGGCTCTTGGGTTTTCGGTCTTCCAGGTCCCTTTAGATGCTCTTGACTTCCTTCTATCACGTTTGAAGCAATGCTCCCTCTAAGCCGTGGAGTCTTGTGAGCAAAAATCCTACTGTGTGAGCCATTTGGCATTAAAGTTGTGAGCAGGCGATTTGGCTCCTGCCTAAATTAGTTTGCTCTGGAGCCCCATCCCTTCCTGAGCCGAGACAGAAGTGTGTGAGCCAGAGGCTCAAAAACGGTGAGCTAGCTCACACTCACTTGGCTTAGAGGGGATATTGGTTTGAAGCACTGCGTGTTTCTGACTCCGAAGCGCTCCTCAGAGCTAGCCTGCCAGTCCGCCCAGGCTCTGGTGGGTTGAGAAAGGTTTAACAGAATGACTGTTTCAGAGGGGAGCTGCATTGGGCTGCAGTAGAATAGCTGGATTCAAATCCAGGAGCACTGTAGAGACTGGCGAGGTTTTTACAGTGTGAGCTTTGACAATTCCAAGCTCTGACAAAGAGAGCTCGTGTCCCCCCTAATAATGTTGGTCTCTCTCTCTCTCAAAAAAAAAAATAAAAATTAAGTTTTTAGAATACACAAAGATGGGGAAGGGAAAAGGGGGAAGGAACAAAAGTAATACGACTTCTGCATATAACTTTCCTCTACTTATCACTTCATACTATATAGAGATAGACTGTGAGGTTTTAAAAGTTCATAACAAGCTTCTTGATATTATGATATTAGGACGTACATATCTTTATATTTCTCTCCTGTCCAGTTATAGAATGGAGTCCACATAGTCCAACAAAGTCTTCCATTTGTTCTTTTAACATCAAGGTCGATTTGTCCATTTCCGCACTTCCCATAATCTTTACTTTTAGCCTCTGGCTCACCCATTTTTGTCTCGGCTCAGGAAGGAGGTCGCTCCAGAGCAAACCAATTGATGCAATATAGCCAAATCGCTCGCTCACACCTTTGATACCAGGAGCTCACAAAGTAGGATTTCTGCTCACAAGACTCCGCAGCTTAGAGGGATCGTTGCTCCTGGTCTCAATTCTGGCTGTTGGCAGAAGAGCACAGGAGGCTGCCTTCGGCTGCACCAGACCCCCTCGGCTCAGCAAGGTCAGCGTCGTCTACTCAGACCGGCAGCCGCTGTCCAGGGTCCCGGGCAGAGAGAGGCCTTTCCCGTCACTTGTGGGGGGGGGGTAGGGTGGGAAGGGCCGTCAGGAGAGTTTCAAGGCAAGGCTGAGGGGGGGGGGGTGGCTTGTCGTCCCCTGCCTGTGCGTGGTGACCCTGGCCTTGCATGCCGGTCTCCCATCCAAGCCCCGCCTAGTTTTCCAAGAGCCGGTGGGATCGGGCCCAGCCCGGGATGCCCAGCTCAGGGGAGATGAACTGCGACCTGCTCCCTTCTGACTGGAGAGGGCCCCTTTTCTTCCGAGGAGCCCCCGGGGCATACCAGGCTCCTCTCGGCCGTGTCCTCGAAAGACCCCAGAAGGGGCACTTGGCCCATAAACAAAAATCTCCGTGGGCTGCTGAGAGACCACCCAACAAGTTCCTTGGATCAGTGGAAACTTGGGCCAAGGGCCTCCCCATTTGTTTTTTTTTATTTATTATTTGAATTTTAATTGATTTTTCTCAAAATATATCAAAAATGCAATATTTTAAGAATAAGAAGTAATCCAATATACATTAAGATATTCAACAACATGCAGAATCAGTATCCGGTACAGTTTCAATAAGAACTTTTCCAAAACCCAACTACTATGGTGTGATTGTGGTGGAGAGCCAGTTTGGTGTCGTGGTTAAGTGCGCGGACTCTAATCTGGGAGAACCGGGTTTGATTCCCCCACTCCTCCACTGGCACCTGCTGATGTGACCTTGGGTCAGTCACAAGCTCTGGCACAGCTGTCCTTGGAAAAGAGCAGTTTCTGTCAGAGCTCTCTCAGCCCCACCCACCTCACAGGGTGTCTGTCGTGGGGAGGGGAAGGGAAAGGAGTTTGTAAGCCGCTCTGAGACTCCAAGTGAAGGGCGGGGTATAAATCCAATCTCCTCCCCCCCCCCTCCCCTCTTCTCCTTCTCCTCCTCCTTTTTCCTCCTTCCTCCTTCTTCCTTCTCCTCCTCCTCCTCCTTCTTCTCCTCCTTCTTCCTCCTTCCTCCTCCTTCCTCCTCCTTCCTCCTTCCTTCTTCTTCCTTCTTCTTCCTCCTTCCTCCTTCTCCTCCTCCTCCTCCTCCTGCTTCTTCCTTCTTCCTTCTTCCTCCTCCTCCTGCTTCTCCTTCTTCCTTTCCTCCTCCTCCTACTTCTCCTTCTTCCTCCTTCTTCCTCCTTCTTCCTCCTTCTTCCTCCTTCTTCCTCCTTCTTCTCCTCCTCCTTCTTCTTGTATGTCACAAGAAAAAAATTAATATTGTACCTATAAGCGAACGACATATTGTATAACTACAGAATAGCCAATAAAATAATTGAATGAAGAAGAGGAAGAAGCTAAGAGTGCATTGCGATATCCTAATTCATGTTGAGGGATTAAGACTCACAACCGTGGCTGGACGTGAGTCCAGGAGGTAGGAAAGGGGCCTCCGCATTTCTGCCCTTCACACACTCCCCCCCCTGCCTGGACACACGCCCACACTGGCTCTCCTGCCGCTGCACGGAAGGGAGCTCTCCGGCAGAGACGGGCGGTCCTCCAGCCTCAGCCCTCGCAATTGCGAGGGCTGAGGCTGGAGGCCCGCCCGTCTCTGCCGGAGAGCTCCCTTCCGTGCAGCGGCAGGCGAGCCAGTGTGGGC
>NW_015165236.1:1182316-1207686 GCF_001447785.1 Gekko japonicus | reverse complement strand
CCCCCCGCAGAGATGCCATCGAGAAGCTGTTCCCGGACGCCACCGAGCAGCGGAAAGACGACGTCCAGCAGAACCCCGACGTCTCCCGGAGCCTGGCGGCCTTCCAGAAGTACGGGAGCGACCAGGCGTCTGCGGCCCCAAACGCGGGGAGGACCGATCCTCGGGGGAGGGGCTTCTTCTCCGGAGTCCTGACGGCGTTGAGTTGCGTGGCGGTACGTTTCCCCGCTGGCTGTTCTCGGAGGAGGTGGGCTGGGCGTTCAGGGGCGGGTTGAGCCACCCGAGACGGAGAGACATCTCAGACTTTCGTGGGCCGCCTTCGTGCCCTCCGCTCGAGTCCCTTCAGCAGGGAAGGTGGAGCCAGGCGGGTCGTGGTCTGGGCCTGCTTTTGCTGGCCTTTCTCCTTCCGTGGGCCACCACCTTCTCTCCCGTAGCTGGAGTGGGGGCCACCGCCAAGCTAAAGGAAGGAGAAGAAGAAGAGATCGGTATGTTTAGCCTGGGAAAGAGAAGGCTTAGAGGGGACACAATTGCAGTCTCCAAGTATTTGAAGGGCTGTCATGTAGAAGATGGAGCGGATCTATTCTCTCTTGCTCCGGTTTGCAAGACTAGATCTAATGGGTGGGAATTACAAGGGAGTCGTTACTGGCTAAATATCAGGAGAAACTTCCTGACTGTCAGAGTGGTTGAGCAGTGGAATAGTCTGCTTCGGGAGGGGGTGGAGGCTCCTTCGCTGGACGTTTTCAAGCGGAGGCTGGACGACCATCTTTTGGGTATGTTGTAGGTATGTAGGGCTCTCTTTCGGCTACGCTCCTGCAGAGTGCAGGGGGTTGGACTAGATGACCTGCAAGGTCCCTTCCAGCTCTAACATTCTATGATTCTATGATTTCTACCCTGCCCTTCACTGGGAGTCTCAGAGGGGCTTACAAACTCCGTTCCCTTCCCCTCCCCACAACAGACACCCTGTGAGGTTAGGTGGGGCTGAGAGATCTCTTTCGAGGACTGCCCTTGAGAGAACAGCTCTGAAAGAACTTGTCACTGACCCAAGGTCACACCGGCAGCTGCAGGTGAGGAGTGGGGAATGAAACCCGGTTCTCCCAGATTAGAGTCCGCACACTTAACGGGTTCCCTGCCCTTCTTGCAGGCTTTTTTCACTGGGAGATGCGAGGCAGGGTACTAAACGTGTGTGGGGGGGGACACCCCCACGCGTGTTGTGGGCTTCTGCTCCCCTGTGTCAGTCATGCCAAGCCTTTGGCCTGAAGGCATTTTTCCTCGCTGCCCCTGCGCAGAGTTTTCCCGCCTGTAATGTATACTGTGTCGTAAGGAAGTCGTGTGCTCTTTGGGCCGATTGGGAATACGAAGGTTGGGCAGGAGGTGAGAGCCAGCCTGCTGGAGTGGTTAAGACCAGCGGGCTCTGAGTCCGGGTTCGATTCCCCTCTCCTCCTCCGTGTGAAGTCTGCTTGGGTGACCTTGTTTGGTGTAATGGTTAGGAGTGGCAGACTCTCATCTGGGAGAACCGGGTTTGATTCCCCACTCCTCCTCCACATGCAGCTGCTGGTGTGGCCTTGGGTCAGTCACTAGTTCTCTCAGAGCTGTTCTCTCAGTCGCGGTCCTCGAAAGAGCTCTCTCAGGCCCCCCCCCACCTCCCAGGGTGTCTATCGTGGGGAGGGGAAGGGAAAGGAGATTGTAAGCCGCTCTGAGACTCCTTCAGGTAGTGAAGGGCCATGGGGTATAAATCTCTTCTTCTTCTTCTTCTTCTTGGGCCAGTCACAGTTCTGTCTGAACTACCTCAGCCCGACCTGCCTCACAATGTGCCTGTTGTGGGGAGATAGATTCAGGTGGGGTAGCCGTCTTGGTCTGAAGCAGCAGAGCGAAGTTTGAGTCCAGGGGCCCCTTTAAGACCCACAAAGTTTGATTCGAGGTATAAATTTTCGCCTGCATGCACACTTCCTCAGAAGAAGTGCGCCTGCACACACACGCTTATACCTCAAATCAAACTTTGTTGGTCTTAAAGGGGCCCCTGGACTCAAACTTTGTCCTGTTGTGGGGAGAGGAAGAGAAGGCGATTGAAAGCCGCTTTGAGACTCTTTTAGGGTAGAGAAAAGCAGGGTACAAAAACCTACTCTTCTCCTTCCGTTGTCTTCTCTGCTCCCTGCTCAGCTTCTCTGCTTTGTAGCCACTGTCTCCACATATCCCTGCTGTATGTTTGGAACTTTGGACTTCCTGCCCCGGGGAGATTTGCTTGTCTCCCTCTATGGGTGTCTTTCAGCAGACCCAGCATGATGTTGTGGTTAAGAGCAGCGGATTCTAATCTGGGAGAACCGGGTTTGATTCACCACTCTCCACAGGCAGCTGCTGGTGTGACTTTGGGTCAGTTGCAAGTTCCCTCAGAGCTGTTTTCTAGCGGTTCTCAAGGGTGCTCTCTCAGCCCCACCTACTTCACAGGGTGTCTGTTGGGGGGAGGGGGAGGGGAAGGAGTTTGTGAGCTGCTCTGAGACTCCTTCGGGTAGTGAAGGTGGGCTATAAATCCAGTCTCTTCTCTCCAGAGTCCAGGGTTTGATTCCCCACTCCTCCTCATACAGCTGCTGGTGTGACTTTGGGTCAGTCGCAAGTTCTCTCAGAGCTGTTCTCTGCAGGGCAGTCCTCGAAAGAGCTCTCTCAGCCCCACCCACTTCACAGGGTGTCTGTCGTGGGGAGGGGGAGGGAAAGGAGTTTGTGAGCTGCTCTGAGACTCCTTTGGGTAGTGAAGGGCGGGGTATAAATCCAATCTCCTCTTCTTTCGCTTATCCCTCTTCACCTGGTGTACCCCCCAATAACCATTACTGGCCCTCCTGCTAGCGTTGTTTGTTTATGTGGGGTTTTTTCAAAGTTTTATTATAAACAACAAAACATAAACACAACATGCCATAGTAAAAGTGCAGCTGTACGACCAAGGCATAACAAATAAAACTGAGAAACAGTAAAATATGTAGCAATAAAATTAAAAGGTACAGTATGTTCTGTGCGCCTTGGTGTTTAGTCATTCCGGCCATATGACCACGGAAATGTCTTCGGACAGCGCTGGCTCTTCAGCTTGGATAAGCACCGCAACCCTAGAGTCGGATTTGACTGGCTTTCGAGCAAGGGAACCTTTACCTTTACCTTATGTAACTTGAGCATAACAAGTTAATTACAACTGTAACAGGTCGATGGGGTAAACACGGTTTGGAACTTCTCCTGCTAGCCTTGTTTGTTTATGTGTTTCTAATGGAGTTACTTTATCATTTCAGCTGTATTTTAAATCGCTTAAATGCCTTAAAGTTTTTGTTCCATCCGCCGCCCCGTAGAGACCCTGCCTGGGTGGGAAGGCAGACTGAAAACTCTTCTGGTGAATGACGGCCTCTCCGCCTCTCCGGGGGCTCTCTTGGCTTGCCCTGCAGGTGGTCTTGCTCGGGTATCACTGGAGCAGCAGGGAACTGGAGGACGACCTCCTTGTCCACAAGCCGGTGGCCCGGTGGGGCCCCGAGGAGGTGCTGCACTGGCTGGGCCAGCTGGGGCCGTGGGCTTCCCTCTACAAGGAGAGGTTTCTGCTGGAGAGAGTCAACGGCAGGTGAGGACGGTGCCGCCGGCACCCCTGCAGAGACACTGTGCGGTCTTACTTACCGGAGGTTTTGTGTCCCCCCAGGTGGTGCAGACATTGGGGCAAAAGCGTTTGTCTCGGAAGCAGTGTTCCCTCTAAGCCGAGTTAGTGTGAGCTAGCTCACAGTTTTTTCGCCTCCGGCTCACCCATTTTTGTCTTAGCTCAGGAAGGAGGGCTCCAGAGCCAACTGATTGGTGCAGTAGCCAAATCACCTGCTCACAACTTTAATGCCAGTAGCTCACAAAGTAGGATTTTGGCTCATGGGACCTCCACGGCTTAGAAGGAACATTGCTCGGAAGTAAGTTTCCATGAATAGTTTCCCCATTAGCAAGAGGCCCCTGCTTGTCGGCCTTGCTGGGAACGTGTCAAACCTTTTTTAGAACGTGGTTGGAGCTAGGCGACCACCTTTTGCTTGCGTGGCGGGCTTTCGCTGTCCCCGGAAGCGCGGTGTTTTCCTGCTACACAGTTCCCCGTCCCTGGTTGCTCGGTGCCAGGGTTTCCTCTGAGCTGAGTTAGTGTCGGCTAGCTCACAGTTTTTCAGCCTCCGGCTCACCCATTTTTGTCTCAGCTCAGGAAGGAGGGCTCCAGAGCAGTGTTCCCTCCAAGCTGAGTTAGTGTGAGCTAGCTCACAGTTTTTCAGCCTCCGGCTCACACATTTTTGCCTCAGCTCAGGAAGGAGGGCTCCAGAGGAAACTGATTGATGCAGGAGCCACATCACTCACTCACCCCTTTAATGCCAGTAGTAGCTCACAAAGTAGAATTTTTGCTCACGAGACTCCACAGCTTAGAGGGAACATTGCTCCAGAGCAAACTGATTTCTGCAGCAGCCCAATCGCTCACTCGCAACTTTAATGCCAGTCGTAGCTCACAACGTGGAATTTTTGCTCACGAGACTCCACGGCTGAGAAGGAGCATTGCTCAGTGCCGTGCAAAGCCGGAAAGGAGGGGGGGGCGTTCCTTTTGTAACGGAAGCGGTTGATGTTCCAGGCTCCTCTTGACGCTGACGGACGAGGATTTTGCCCGGGCCCCATACTACATCGAGAATAGCAGCCACCGAAAGGCCATCGTGGCGGAGCTGGACCGGGTGAAGACGCTGGGCGTGAAGCCGCCCCAGAATCTTTGGGAGTACAAGGTGAGCCGGCCGTACGCGGGAGGCCCCTTCCCCGCCCCCCCCTGGCAGTGTTCCCTCTAAGCTGAGTCAGTGTGAGCCAGCTCACAGTGTTTTAGCCTCTGGCTCACACACTTTTGTGTACTGCACAAACCCGCACCAAAGTTAACAAAAAGAGACTTCAACACAAAGGTAATTCAACACATGTAATCCATCATATGAAAATACAAAAGTCCACAATATCCCAAACCTTGGTAGGTGCTTTCTAAAGCTTAGGAGACCTGGCCCATATAGAAACTGAATAAAGTTTGCCTGTTAAGAAATTGCAATGAGACTTCCTGTAGTGGCTTTTTGTTCCTGAGGAAGGACCAGAAGTCCGAAACACTGAACAATACCTGGGAAAAGTGTTGATATCTATTCCAGACTTCATTGTTTCCCTTTGAGAAATTTGGGATATTGTGGACTTTTGTATTTTCCTATGATGGATTACATGTGTTGAATTACCTTTGTGTTGAAGTCTCTTTTTGTTAACTTTGGTGCGGGTTTGTGCAGTACACAGTTGTTATTTGCTGTTTTTTTGGCCATTGTTTACTGTGGACTGTATTGTTGTTGTTGTTCACACACTTTTGTCTCAGCTCGGGAAGGAGGGCTCCAGAGCAAACTAACTTATGCAGGAGCCAAATCGCTCGGTCACAGCTTTAATGCCAGCCGCTCACAAAGTAGAATTTTTGCTCACAGGACTCCACAGCTTAGGGGGAGCATTGGGGGGTGGGGGGGCTTTACACCTCAAGCTGCCTCTGCTTTGGCCGCAGGTCCAAGGAGGCTGGGGGCCCTGACCCCCACCGCCTTACGGTCTCACTGGAGGAAAAACACAGTGAGCTCCATGTTGGGGGAGCACCCAGTGTTCTTTTGAAAGTCATGGGAGACCAGTTTGGGTCAGGAGTGTGGGGTGGGGTGGGGTGAAACTCCCCCCGTCTCACCACTTTTCCAGTCTGAGATAGCCCCAAGAATCCCTGTTCGTCCCTGTGGGAAAGTTGATAAAAACGTGGCACCAGTACGTGTCCATTTCCCCTGCTGTGCAAAGAGCAGCTCTCCAGGGCCATTCTAGGTCGGGGGAACAACCCGGGAGGGAAGGCATACCACACACAAAACACACACAACTCGCACGCACACCTGCCAAGTCGCTTTTAAAAACAGCACCAGCTGCTGCCACAGGAGCCTCCGCATCCTTTCCGGCGAACCCTTCTGTCTGGTCCTGTCTTTGCCGGCCGTGTCGACCCCAGGCTCAAAGCAGTCGGCTGGAGGAGTTGGCCAGAATCGCCCCACTCCCTTCCGTCACTAACTGAACGTTCTCTGCAAGTGCCTCTGTGTGCAGCCGGCCGGGACGTTTTAATATGTAGTTTAACTGAGAGCTAGTTTGGTGTCGTGGTTGAGTGCGCGGACTCTCATCTGGGAGAACTGGATTTGATTCCCCCACTCCTCCTCCACTTGCACCTGGCTGGGTGACCTTGGGCAAGCCGTAGTTCTGATAAGACCTGTCCTTGAAAAAGAGCCGTTTCTGTCAGAGCTCTCTAGGCCACACCTCCCTCCCAGGATGTCTGTTGTGGGGAGGGGAAGGGAAAGGAGTTTGTGAGCCGCTCTGAGACTCCTTTGGGTAGTGAAGGGCCATGGGGTAGAACTCCAATCTCTTCTCAATATTGGCCATTGAATTTAATATTGGCTCATTCCCTCCTCGCTCCCCGTGTTTGAGTTTGAAGGTGAAGTCAGATTGCAGCGATGCCCAAAGAAGCGGGGCGGGCCCAAGACGTTTCCAAGAGGAATCTAAAGTACCCCTCCGCCTCCCGCTGACTCACCTGGCCCTGCCGAAATTGGCGGGAGCTGCGTGTCGGTTTCAGGGCAGGTGGTGCCCCTGGGGCAGGCCTGTCCTTCTGCCATTCCGAGCGATACCCTCCAAACTTGCTCCCTCTGGCCTGAAGTGGCAAAACGGAAGAAGGCCGGAGCTTGTTTCTCACCAGACTGGATTCCCGTGGCTCACACTTCACAGGGGTCACACGGGGGTCCACGTCCTCTGAAGGAGCCTGCGTAACTTGCAAGAAGTCATGGGGGCGGAGGACGCAGAGCTTTCTTTCGCAGAAACCCTTTCCCCAGAAGCATTGGTTTTGTTGGTTCCCTCCAGGAAGAGCCTGGCTTTCTGCACGTGCCTCTATTCTTCTCGCCAGCGGCCTCCTTCCCCTTCCCCGTGCCGTGTGTTATTTACTCTGCCCCCCTCTTTCGTTGGCTTCCAGGCGGTCCACCCCAGCAAGTCTGTGTTCCTGCTCTACGCCCTGAAGGGCTCCCCGCGGCTCACGATGCTCTACCTGTACCTCTTCGATTACACGGATCTCTTCCTCCCATTCATCCACACCATCTGTCCGGAGCGGCAGCCGCTGGAGGAGGAGGGCCTCGAAGACGTTCCGGCCAAATTGCTGGTAAGTGTTCAGGACCCGATGGAGGACTTGGCCATCTTGAGACGGAAGCAAGCAGGAGGGACGCTTGGCAGGGACGGCGTCACGCAGAGTGCTTGAGCGGCCGGCACAAGGCTAAGGAAGGGCGGAGAGCACCAGGACCCATGTTCCCTCTAAGCTAGGTTACTGTGAGCCGGCTCACCGTTTCTTAGCCTCCGTCTCACACGTTTTTGTCTTAGTTCGGGAAGGAGGTGGCTCCAGAGCAGTAGCCAAGTCACTCACACACAACTTTAAGGCCAGTAGCTCACAGGGTAGGATTTTTGCTCACAAGACTCTGCAGCTTAGAGGGAGCATTGACCAGGACGTGTCCCACCAGAACAGGAAAACCTCCAGTGATTTGCCCAACACTTTCCAACCGTTGTCTCCATCAGAGATGAGGATGAAGGTTTCCCGTCTTTCTGGAATAGCTTTCAGTGGTGCCTTTGCTTTTTTTTTTTTTTTAGAGACACTGACTTGGGTGTGGATTTTGGAGTCCAGCGGCATCTTGAAGATCAACAAAGTTTAATTCTGGGTAGAAGCTTTTGTGCGCATGCAGACTTCATCTGATGTATCTGATGAGGTGCGCATGCAGACGAAAGTTGATACCCAGAATTAAACTTCGTTGGTCTTAAAGGTGCCCAACTGGACTCCAAACCTTGTTCTGTTGCTTCAGACCAGCACAGCAACCCCACCTGAATCTACCTTGGACGTGGTTTCTGGGTTTTTTTTTGTTTTTGTATGCTGTTTTGTGGTTTTCAGAGGCTAAAGTTGTAATTGAATTATTTATTCATTCTATTCAGTGTATATCCACCCTCCCCACAAGCGGGCTGGGGTGGGGTGGGTTACAGGTTACAGAGGACGTGACAATAAACAGTAGACCATCATAAATTATAAAGTTAGAAATTTAAAAGTCAAAAACATAAGAACATAAGAGAAGCCAATGCTGGATCAGGCCAACGGCCCATCCCGTCCAACATTCTGTCACATACTGGCCAAAAGCACCAGGTGCCCTCAGGACGTCCAGCAGTGGGGCCAGGACACTAGAACCCCTCCCACTGTTGACCCCCCCAAGCACCACGAATACAGAGCATCCCTTGCCCCAACCTGAGAGTTCCTATAAGAACATAAGAGAAGCCAACGTTGGATCAGGCCAGTGGCCCATCCAGTGCAACACTCTGTCACACAGTGGCCAAAAATACCAGGTGCCCTCAGGACGTCCAGCAGTGGGGCCAGGACACCAGAAACACTCCCACTCTTCCCCCCCCCCCCGAAGCACCAAGAATACAAGAGCATCCCTTGCCCCAGACTGAGAGTCCCTATCTATATCCTGTGGCTAATAGCCACTGATGGACCTCTGCTCCATATGCTTATCTAATTCCCTCTTGAAGCTGCCCGTGCCTGTAGCTGCCACCACCTCCTGTGGCAGTGAATTCGATGTGCTAATCGCTCTTTGGGTGAAGAAGGACTTCCTTTTATCTGTTCTAACCCGACGGCTCAGCAATGTCATGGAGTGCCCACGAGTTCTTGTATCGTGAGAAAGGGAGAAAAGTCATTCTTTCTCGACCTGCTCTATCCCATGCACAATCTTATAGACCTCGATCATGTCACCCCTCAGCTGTCGTTTCCCCAGACTAAAGGGCCCCAAGCGCTTTAACCTTTCTTGGGAGTTGAGCAGCCCGGAGTCTGTGATGTGCTGTAAAGTGAAGAATCGCCCTGGAGCTGCCCGGTTGGTTTGCTCTCGGAAGGACAGCCTTTGGCCTGCCTGTTCTAGAGCACCCTGGATCATCAGACTGGTTATGGAGGCGGATCGGGTCCTTAGTGGGCCGGTGGTGGGGGTTGACGGTATTGTGGGCAATAATGGCTGGTGATCTATCTCCTGTTCCTCGAGTGAATGTTGCAGAGTCAAATAGATCTTGCACACACCAGCTTAGGTTAGTGCTATTTACACGTTTATTTACAATATATACACAGTCCTTCCGGCAAAGCATTCACAGATTCCACTGACAAAGTGCTTCGCCAAGCAACCTGATACCATACTGGTATATAGTGGCATATACATTACAGACTTATATACACATGGATATCCAATCAGCACAGAGATGCTGACTCACGGAAGTGCGTCCTGCAGGCTGATGCATCATGTCATTTAGATCACCTCTCTAACAGGGTGCCGTCTTGCTTAGGCATTCCTCCCCCCCCCCATCTTCCCCCAATTTTTTAATTGCTTTTTTATTAAGACTATAAACTATAACAGAAATAAGGAAGGGGACTACATTTAGGGGGATAAAGAAAAGATACCCACTACTGACTAAAAACCCAAGAGAGGAGATCTTTTAATCATCTTAAATACACATCTAGTCTTAATCATATTAGTCTCATTACAAACTGCATTAAAGGTGACGCCTTCTGGAATTAACCATCTATATCCAATTGAATTTGTTTGAAGAAAAAGAACAAGATCTTTATATTTCTTTCTCCGCTGTCTTATTTCAAATGGAATACCCTTCAGTACTCTGATGACACTCTCCCCAGCTCTCAGGGGTGCTCCAGAGAGGCGTTCCTCATGCACATGCCGACAGGGGGGAGTTTCTTGGTTGCCGGGAAGCAGAGGCTGGAGGGATTGTTGAACCTCTGCATGGCACCAGGGCAAGTGGTGAGGGCCCCCCCCCCCAATCACAGCAGCAGCAGCAGCAGCAACAACCAGCTTCCGGCGGCAGCATCAGAACCGGAAGTGCGCTCCGTGCGGGTTGGGCGTCGTTCTTTGTGACGGCTTCTGTCTCCGTAGGACCCGAAGGAGCCGGCGTGGAAGCAGTGGCGGGAATTCCTGGTCAAGTACGTCCTCCTGCCCTACCAGCTGATCGCCGAGTTCGCCTGGGACTGGCTGGAGGTGCACTACTGGACGTCCCGCTTCATCATCGTCAACGCCATGCTGCTCTCCGTCCTGGAACTCTTCTCCTTCTGGAGGCTCTGGTCCAGGAGGGAACTGAAGTAAGTCCCACGGGCGCCCTCTCCAGTGGGCGGGGGGGCGGGGGCGGGGGTGTCTCCGTTTCTGCTCCTCGGTCGGTGTCGTGAGGGGGGAGTAGGAGGCACGGGGAGGGAACTTGGTGCAGATTCGGAACGAGGGGGAAGGACCCGTTCTGTTCCCCCACAGGCATGAGAAAAGGCCCTCTTTCTGCACAGAGGCAAGTCTTCTCTTTGCTCTAAAGCCAGGGCCCCCGGCCTCTTGAAGCCTGTGGGCGCCTTTGGAATTCAGACGCAGGATGCTGGGCATGCTCCCTCTAAGCTGTGGAGTCTTGTGGGCAAAAATTCAGCTTTGTGAGCTCCTGGCATTGACGTTGTGAGCGAGAGACTTGGCTCCCGCATGAATTAGTCTGCTCTGGAGCAGTGTTCCCTCTAAACTGAGTTAGTGTGAGCTAGCTCACAGTTTTTTAGCCTCCAGCTCACACATTTTTGTCTCAGCTCAGGAAGGAGGGCTCCAGAGCAAACTGATTTTTGCAGTAGCCAAATCACACGCTCACAACTTTAATGCCAATAGCTCACAAAGTAGAATTTTTGCTCACAAGACTCCAAAGGTTAGAGGGAATAATGCTCTGGAGCCATCCTTCCTGGGCCAAGACAGAAATGTGTGAACCGGAGGCTAAAAAGCTATGAGCCAGCTCACAGTAACCCAGCTTAGAGGGAACACTGGATTGGGCGCAGGCACAAAATGGCCGATGCAGGAGGCGGAGCCAGACATAAAATGGCGGCCGCATCTTCCCTTCAGTCCCACAGTGAAGATCCTTCCGCTGCGATGGCAGCTGCCGCCAAAGCAACTTTTGAAAAACCAGATTTCCAGTGGCCAGTCACCCCACCCCCTTTCCAAAAACTCCCGGTGGGCACCAGGCAAGGTGTCGGCAGGCAGCAAAATACCAACAGGCGCCACTGGGATTCTACTGGTCTTGAGTGGTGAGTGCAGACTTTCAGGAGCCAGTATTGATGGGAAAATAGCAGCCATGAGTGAATTGAAGGCTGTGGCACGTCGGCAGTTCCAGAGCCCTGGGCAAACTCTGGAGTCCAGCCTCGTAGCAGCCCCGCACAGTCAACTCCAGCATCCCGTGCCCCTGGGGGTTGTTTCTCTGCACGCCCTCGCAGCTCTGTTCAAAGGTCAAGAGTGTTGAGAGAGAGAGAGGCACGTTTTGTTGAGATGGGCACCTTTCCCATCTCCGGCTGCCAAAGTCTGTGTGTTTATCTTCAACGGGGCTTTTATTTATTTATTATTTTATTGCCTTTATGAATCGCCCACCCTGCAAGCAGGCTCAGGGCGACTGACAGCCTTACGAACATTTAAAATACAGTTGACATATAACTGAAATGATTGACGGTAGAACATAAATTAAGCCAAGTTAAGAGTCCAGCGGCACCCTTGCAATGTTTCCTCTAAGCTGTGGAGTCTTGTGAGCAAAAATTCTACTTTGTGAGCTACTGGCATTAAAGTTGTGAGCTCCTGCACAAATTAGTTTGCTCTGGAGCCCTTCTTCCTGAGCTGGGACAAAAATGTGTGAGCCAGAGGCTAAAAACTGTGAGCTAGCTCACTCTAACTCAGCTTAGAGGGAACACTGCCTTTGAGACCCACAAAGTTATATTCAAGGTGTGAGCTGTCGTGTGCCAGGCACAGTTCGTCAGACGATGGAATGGAATTACATATCATAGTTGTGTATATACAGGAGCGGTTTGTTAAGTTAGCATGCAAAATAGTGAGGACACTTTTTTCTTAACAGATCAAAAGAATGATAACGCTTAGTTCCTGGTTATCATCTGTTTCGGTTCCACTGGGGGGGGGGAAACGTGGGTAATAAATATGTTAGAACTGGAGATGGATGGGCCTGGGATGATGTGGTCCATGGGGCCGCGAAGAGTCGGACTCAACTGTGCGACTGAGCAACAACGGCAACAACAATTAGTTGTTTCCTCCCCCCCCAGTGGAACCGAAACAGATGATAACCAGGAACTAAGCGTTATCATTCTTTTGATCTGTTATGAAAAATGTGTCCTCACTATTTTGCACGCTGATTTAACAAACCACTCCTGTATATACACAGCTATGATACGCAGTCCCATTTCATTGTCTGACGAACTGTGCCTGGCACACGGAAGCGCACACCTTGAATAAACTTTTGCTGGTCTTAAAGGTGCCGCTGGACTCTAACTTTGTTCTGTTGCTTCAGACCAACACGGCTGCTCACTTTGATCTATAAATTAAACTCATCCCAGATGGCGTAGTAATAACTCCTCTGTCCCCCATTTGCTGACCGGAGGCCATTGAACAGGGACTTGCTCTTATTATCGTCCCGGGGCTCAGCAGCTGAGCAGCACCTTCTTTGCACACTGAAAGTTCTGTTTTGGGCAACTCCAGTGAACAAGAAGTCTGGCCCTAGCCCTGGAGACCCCCAGGTGGGAGCAACCAGGCCTGGACCAGAGGGATCAGGGGCCGGGTTCCTTCTCATGCATCTTTAATGTTGAATCACAGCTCAAAAACTCATCAGGTGGGTCTCGCAGCTGCCATCTTGCTCTTTCCTTCAGGCCTGGTTTTTATTCCAGAGGAGCAGCTGTGTTCATTTGTTTTGGCTTTTTTTTTTAAAGAAAAAACAACCCTTTAGAGCAGGAGTGTCAAACATGCAGCCTGGGGGCCGGATGAGGCCCCCGGAGGGCTTCCGCCAGACCCGCAGTGGAACTGGCTCATCTCCTGCTTCCAGTTCTGCTGCTGCTGCATCATGGCTTGCTTCACCAGACTCTCTTAATCACTCAGCCATTTCATGTTTCAACCTGGGTCCCAGGCTCAGAACTCTGAGCACGAGATTTCTGTGGTGGATGTTGATAAATCAAAAGTAGGTTTGCAGCTTACAGAGCGAATGTTTTAAGCATGTTTTTATTTTAAGTAAAAAAGAACACCTTTGTGTTTGTGTCCTTTATAAAGTTTATATCTCCGCTGCCTGGCTTTAAATTTTAAGACACACATGGCCCGGCCCGACAAGGTCTCGTTTATGTCAGATCCGGCCCTCATAACAAATGAGTTTGACACCCCTGCTTTAGAGAAACGTAATGGATGGTGTGAACAGCTGAGATTTTTCTCTTCTTTCTCAGTGGTCTTTTTGCTTAAGTTAAAGTAAGGGCCTTTTCTGATTGTAACAGTGTTACCTCTAAGCTGAGTCGGTGTGAGCTAGCTCACAGTGTTTTAGCCTCCGGCTCACACATTTTGGTCTCAGCTCAGGGAGGATGGGGCTGCAGAGCAAACGGATTCATGCAGTAGCCCAGTCGCTCGCTCACAACTTGAATGCCAGCAGCTCACAAAGGATTTTTGCTCACAAGACTCCACAGCTTAGAGGGTGGAGCGTTGGTTATGTCCTTTCCTAGATTGGAGTCCCAATAGCACCTTAGAGCCCAACAAGGTTTGCGGGGTCTTAAGGGTCGAAGCTCCCTGTGGTAGAGGCCAGTGCCGAAGGGAGCGTTGACTCCGGAAAGCCGACACCCCACAAACCTTGGTGGTCTCTAAGACACTATGGGGACTCCAGTCTAGCTCCTCTACCGCAGACCGACATCTCTTTGGAACCACACTTCCCTTTCCCACCTGCCACGCTCCGTGTCCCTCCCACCTTCTTCCCGCTCCGGGCAGAAAGAAATTCTCCAGAGCCGTGTGTGTTTCGAATATGTCCTCTCCAGGGCAAGTTCAAGAGACACTCCCTTCAAGGGATTGGCTTGGGCAAAGCGGCTGAACGCTCCCGTTGGAACAGCGAGGGTGTTTGAGCTTGGCTTCCGCCAAGACTGCAGAGGAATCAGGGCTTGGATGCCACATGAATGTGTCCTCTCTGTGCGCTCTCTCTCTCTCTCTCTCTCTCTCTCACCCCCCCTCCCCAGAACTATCCCTCACCGGATGTGGAACCACTTCTGGAAGGTGTCCACCCAGGGACTCCTGGTAGCCATTTTCTGGCCCTTCATTCCTCAGTTCGTCTGCAACTGCCTCTTCTACTGGGCCTTGTACTTCAACCCCATTATAAACATCGACCTCGTGGTCAAAGAGGTGCGCCGCCTGGATACGCAAGTGCTCTGACAGGCGCTCCCGGACTCCTTCCTTGTGCGCCGTGAGCCGTCTCGAAGGCGAGGGGGACTTATTCTTTCTACGGTGATAAAAACCTGCATTGGTTTCTCTTCCTGTTTGCTTTAACCCACTTTTGGAGGAAGTGTTTTCTTTGTCGTTGCGGGATAAGCAACCAGGGCATTTTGGGAGCCCCTTCCCCCCAAGGAGGCCAGCCTCTTTGTTGTTGGAGTGGGTTGTCCAAAACACCAGCTGTGCCAGTTTGTGTGTGTGTGTTCAGGCTGTGGACCGGTACTTTGAGGAACCCGAGGGGGTCAAGTCTCTGCCCCATCTCGTCTTCTGAAAAAAGGCTTGTTTATCTCATTCGGGCATTTGGATACTTAAAGGGAGACTTACAGAGGTACTGACTCCTTGTAAAACAAAAGATTTCAAACCTGATTTGGGGCTTCCTTCTCCCCCCACTCCCTCCCCCACCATTTTTATGAATCAAACGAGAAATCTGATGTTTCTGTTGCTGTATTGGTTTTCTAAGTCCATTTGCCAACCACGACCACCTTTTTAAGAAACCAAAACGAGAACCCTGCATGCGGACAAGCAACTGTGAAGTGGCCGTTCTGTCTCTCGAGCGCACCACACCTGTTTTCGCTGTTTGTTTAAATGTTGGCCAAACCACGCTGAGCTTTGTTTTAAATGCTTGTTTCCTTACCAATGAAGCTTTGATTATGTATTTGTATTAATCTGATCTTCAGATTTGCCTATGAGCCTTTTGGAGAATTAAACAGGATTGTTTTCTTTTTTTCTAATATTTCTGCCCGCAAGCTTCTGGGATGTAAGGGCGGGCAGGCTTTGGCACTTTGACCTGCCTCGTGCCGCTTCTGGGTTTCTTTTGGGGCTTCCAGTGGGGCCGAGTCAGAATCATAAGAGTGGTAGAGCAGTGGAACAGACTGCCTCGGGAGGGGGTGGATGCTCCTTCGCTGGACGTTTTTAAGCCCGCTTGCGGGGTAGGGCGGGGTAGAAATACTCGAATAAATAAATAAATAAAAGCGGAGGCTGGATGACCACCTTTCGGGTATGTTGTAGGGCTCTCTTTCGGCTGTGCTCCTACAGAGTGCAGGGGGTTGGACTAGATGACCTGCAAGGTCCCTTCCGACTCTAACATTCTGTGATTCTGTAAGTTGGAAGGGGCCATAGAGGCCATCTAGTCCAACCCCCCTGCTCCATGTAGGGTCAGCCTAGACCCGGGGTGGCCAAACTTGCTTGATGTAAGAGCCACACAGAATAAACATCAGATGCTTGAGAGCGGCAAGACATGGACACATATCGCACACCCGTCTTTATTGAAAAATATCCAAACGTTATCAACGAGACTGCCAAAAGTTAAAACAAAAGGGGTAAAACCAGAGATTGATAATGATATTTGTCCATTTATATTTGTTTGCTAATGATATTTAAGTTGTCTAAGAAAGAGAGAGAGGTGGAAAGAAAGAATGAAAGGTGGAAAGAAAGAGAGAGAGAGAGAGAGAGGAACAAAGAAAGCAAATTCTGAGGGGGAATAGATGGGGGGAGGAGGGGAGGGAGAGGTGGAAAGAAAGCAACTTTAATGTTAAATGCATCCTCCGACCCCCTCACCCCCCCTGCCAGCTGGCTTGGCTTGGCTTGGCAGAGGAGGAGGAGATTGGATTTATACCCTGCCCTTCACTCGGACTCTCAGAGTGGCTTACAGAGTGGGATTTAAAGAGACAAGTGCCTCCTCCGAGCTGGCTGGTGGGTGGGGGGGATTTGAGAACGCATCTATAACAAGAAAGCTTTCTTTCTCTGCTCCCCATCACCACCTCAAGCCTACCCAGGGAGGGGAACACTGGCTGGGGAAGGGAAGACCGATGTGGGAGGCCTTCTTCCCCTTCGCTTCCCCAGCCGCCCTGCCAGGAGCCACAGAATAGGTGTGAAAGCGCCGCATGCGGCTCCCGAGCCACAGTTCATCTGTGGGCCCTCAATCCCAGTGCTGGTAGAGAGTTGGGGTCAGTACGGTATTGCCTGGCCAGTATGGTATTGACCCCACTGGATTTTCCCCCATGAGTGCCCCATCCTCGCTCTCTCTGGCCCACTGGCCACTTCGCTGTCCAAGAGTGACCCAATGTCCGCACACTTTCTTCTCCTCATCATCCTTCTTCCTCTCCTCCTCCTCTCCTCCTCCTCCTCCCAGGTGCTGTTTCATGACCACACCTTTACGATGGGGCAGGAGCTGCGGCGGCTGCGGCCGGAGGGGGAGGATCAGACCTTGTTCCGCTGCATCCAGAGCATGCCGGCCAATCTGGAGCAGGCATACAACACTTGCTACAGTGGAGGTGAGGGAACAGAACGGAACGCTGGGCCAGTTTGGGAGAGGAGGCAAGATGGGTTAAAAGCCATGGTGCCTGGGGCTCAGTGGCAGAGCCTCTGCTTGGCATGCAGAAGGTCCCAGGTTCAATCCCCGGCATCTCCAGTTCAAAGAACCAGACAGTAGGTGATGGGAAAGACCCCGGCCTGAGACCCTGGAGAGCTGCTGCCAATCAGATTGGCGATACTGACCTTTTTTTTTTTTTTAATAAGCCCCCGGAGGGGATTTTTTCTTTTTTTTTAATACTACAAAAACTACCAAGAAAAAATAGGGATAGGGGAGCTACAGTTAGGGAGAAAGGAAAGGCATCCCACACTAAACTAAAAACCCAAGGTTAGGAGATCATTCCCTGTTAAACTACGGTTAGTTTAAAAAAAAAGGGGGCTGTTAATAAACATAGTTTTTTGTGAGGACCTGTCTTTCTAAGCTTATATGTCAGCTTGTTACTTGTCATGACCTTGATGGACCGAGGGTCCGATTCGGTATGAGGCAGTTTCATATGTACATGTACAGAACTTAACTAAATCCTGTCCGAAGTTGGGATCGTTGAGCTGATGGCCTTTTTTCCTCCTCCTAGGTATATTCCACCTGCAGCAAGGAGACCGTGTGAACTTGCGCATCCCGCGGTTCAACGCTTCTTTCATAATTAGTCCTCATGGGACCTTCTTAGGACTCCTCCGTCTATAGCGGGAGTACCTGGCAAGCACATTTCCCACTCACGCACACACACAGAGATGTTGGGACAAGCCAGCTGGCCTTTGGAGAAAGAAACCTGGTGGAGTTGAGGACTCTGGAGGCACCATGGAGGTGAGAAGCAGGCATCTTTTCAAGGCGCACTACAGCCACCATTGGCAATGACAGGAGGCCAGACCCTGACGCCCCCTTCCTAGTGGCAGGACACAGAAAGGATCCACGGCCTCTGGGTTCCTCTAGGAATGAACTTGATCTCCGTCATGCGGCACACTCGGGTCCCAGATGCCTTTCACTCTGAGGCTGAAGGTGGATTACAAAATATTTTTTTTAAATAATTCATTCAGACCAGCATGACACCTCCAGTAAGAAAGAAGAAGAAGAGATTGAATTTGTACCCTGCCCTTCACTCGGAGTCTAAGGGCAGCTACAGTCTCCTTTCCCTTCCCCTCCCCACAACAGGCACCCTGTGAGGCAGGTGGGGCTGAGAGGGCTCTTTCGAGGACTGCCCTTGAGAGAACTTGTTACTGGCCCAAGGTCACACCAGCAGCTGCAAGTGGAGGAGGGGGAATCAAACCCAGTTCTCCCAGATTAGAGCCCGTGCTCCTAACCGCTACACCAAACTGGCTCATAGGACTAGGCTATTATGGAACTGGAGAACAAGGAAGATGCAAAATTAAGGCACGGCCCATGATAATGTGGAAAGTCGGTTGCGAAGACGGTGCAGACGAAGGTGGGGCACGTACAATGAGACGTCATCCAGCCCAGTTACAAAAGCCAACTCTCGAGCTGTTCCATTATACGGTGCTTCCAATTCCTTCATGAAAATGTCCTCCTCACCATATTCTGTTTTGCACATTCTGTGAAAAGGAGAAGGGGGGGGTGCCCTTCCTGAATGCCCGTGGTAACTGACAGCGTGACTGCAGGATGGGTGTGACCCACATGCTCCACCTAGTGCCCTAGAGCGACTGAACTGTGGTGTTCTGCACCCACTGGAGTTTCACCATTGTCCTTAAGGACAGGGTCATGTGGCGGGCATGACAGTCGTCTAGCCTTGTGGTAACCGTGGCATGGATCCACGTGGCCAGAGCAGCCAAGTCAAGGTAGGGGTCCGGCTCCCAGGCTGAAATGAAGGTGGGAAAAACGCACGAGTGTGTGGATAAGGGTGATCCCACAGATTTTGTAATACTTCCAAAAAGTGTTTGACACAGACTCCTGAGTAAACCAAGTCATGGGGATGGATTAAAAAGCAGTTAAAGCGTAGGTGTCCCTGGTCGGTTCTTGTGGCGGGGTCCCCACCCGGAGGCTACAGAACTGTGAGCTAGCTCACACTGACTCGGCTTAGAGGGAACACTGGGTGTGACCACATTGGGAATCCCGTGTCTAGTTCTGCTTGTTGTTAACTCAAAGGTATTCCAGAGCTAGATAAGGGAAGAAAGGGTAACTGAGATGACGGAGCGGCTGGCACACCTCTCCTACGAGCCATGTCTGAAAAGCCTCGTGCTTTTTTGGTGTACAGAAAAGATGAGCTGGACGGCGACATGGTAGAGGTTTCTAAAACTATGCATTGTGTCGAGAAAGTACATAGAATCTTCTCCCTCTCCCACAAAAACGAGGGCCCAGGGACACCCGACGAAGTCAAGAGGCCACCGTTGCAAAAGGAAAAACGTCTTTATTCAACAAATAATTAAATAGTAGAGTTCACTACGAGAAGATGCAGAGAAGAAGAAGAGATTGGATTTATACCCCATGGCCCTTCACTACCCACAGGAGTCTCAGAGCGGCTTACAAACTCCTTCCCCTTCCCCTCCCCACCACAGACACCCTGGGAGGTCGGTGGGGCTGAGAGAGCTCTGACAGAAACTGCTCTTTTTCAAGGACAGCTCTGACAGAACTATGGCTTGCCCAAGGCCATCCAGCCAGGTGCAAGTGGAGGAGGAGTGGGGAATCAAACCCGGTTCTCCCAGATTAGAGTCCGCGCACTTCACCACGACACCAAACTGGCCATGGGAATAGATTGGATAGGGGTTGGATAGATTCACAGAGAGAAAGGGGGTCCACCAGTGGCTCTACCTGCCACGGTGACTAGAGGGAACCTCTGAAGTCAGAGGTTTTGGCCACCGTGTGACACAGAGTGTTGGACTGGGTGGGCCACTGGCCTGATCCAACATGGCGCCTCTTCTGTTCAGAAGCAGTCAACCCCTGAATTCCAGCACTAGGAAATAGCATCCGGGTGAAGGCCTCGGCCTCTGGACCCTGTTGGGTTAGGGTTAGGGTTAGGGACCGTCCACGGCTGCTGGTGTGTGTGTGTGGGGAAAGATGCTGGACTAGATGGGCCACGGGTCTGATCCAGCAGGGCTCTTCTGGTGTTATGCCCGAGCGCTCCTTGTTAATGGAAGAACGGCTGAATTTGCCAGGAAAGCCGGAGTTACCGGTGCCGAGAAAACGGACTTCCCATTGCAGGGAAGATTTTCAGCTGCTACTGCTTTTATTTTAAAAAAGAGAGTCTCTATCCAGCCCCGTCTCTCCTCTGCGTTAATCGCCTTTGCAGGGAGGGGTGGACGTCCCGCAGCGATCCACGGGCCACAAGATGTGCGTCGCGTTGTAGGGGGCTTTGGCCAGACACTTGGCCGCTTCACGGTCGCACTTGCAGGCCATCTTTTGGCACTTGTCTTCGATGTCCTCTGTGAAAAGAAAAGACAAGAAGCCGCCGGGTCAGGCCGCTGGCACGGGTTGTCGTGAGTTGGCCATTCTGCAGGTTTTAGGGTCTTGTTTACAGAAAGGTATTTAGGAACCTAGTTGTTGGGCATCTTCTGAATATCTTGTGGCACCCCTGAAGCTAACAAATGTAGTTTTCTTATGGACTAGCCCACCGTGACCTGGACGGCACAGGCTAGCCCGATCTCATCAGATCTCAGAAGCTAAGCAGGACTGGATCTGGTCAGTACTCGACCACCGAGGAAGTCGCTACGGATACTCCCTCTAAGCTGTGGAGTCCTGTGAGCAAAAACTCTACTTTGAGCTACTGCCCTAAAAGTGGTGAGCGAGCGATTTGGCCGCTGCATAAATTAGCTGGCTCTGGAGCCACATCCTTCCTGAGCGGAGATGAAAATGGGTGAGCCGGAGGCTGAAAAATTGTGAGCGATCTCACACTGACTCAGCTTAGAGGGGACACTGCTGGAGACCCCCCCCCGCAGAGTTGCTGTGGGTCGGCTGCAACTGGAGAGCACATTCCAGGACCCCCCCATGGACTCCCCCCCCCCTTCATGGCACAGGCAAGATGACCTCTCCTCCCCTCCCCTCTGCCACAGTCAATCTGACCCTCTGTCTGGAATTCAGGCTCACAGCCACATTATCTCTCAGCCACGTCTGGAGAATCCCCTTTGCCCCCCTGTTCTGGGAGATGGGCATCTTCCCGCCCCCGAGCAGAGCACTGACTCACCACACTTGGCCGCGTTGTCCTCGCACTCCCACAGGTAGCTCTCCATCTTGGGCGCGCAGCCGGCGTTCTCCGCTTCCCCGTAACAGCAGTCATGATTGAAGCAGCACCTGTGGAGGAGCAGAGCGAGAATTGTCCCCAGACGTCCTCCGCCTAGCCCAGAATTCCCGTATCCGAAGCGACCTGAATCGTTTGGGCACATGGCATCGAGTGCTGCCTCTGAAACGCAGGCTCTGTGCCCCGGCTGAGGCCTCTCAAGATGCTGTTCAGGCACTGCAGTCCGGACAAGAGAAAAGCCAGACTTTGTGGCCTTGTAATTTTAGTAGCGAGGGCCAGTGCTCCCTCTAAGCTGTGGAGTCTTGTGAGCAAAAATTCTACTTTGTGAGCTACCGCTATTAGCCAGTTTGGCACCGTGGTTAAGTGCGTGGACTCTAATCTGGGAGAACCGGGTTTGATTCCCCACTCCTCCACTTGCAGCTGCTGGGTGACCTTGGGCAAGTCACAGTTCTCTCAGAGCTGTACTCTCAAGAGCAATCCTCGAAACAGCTCTCTCAGCCCCACCTCCCGCACACGGTGCCTGTGGTGGGGAGGGGAAGGGAAAGGAGTTTGTAAGCCGCTCTGAGACTCCCTTGGGTAGTGAAGGGTGGGGTAGAAATCCAACCTTTTCTCTTCTCTTCTTAAAGTTGTGAGCGAGCAATTTGGCTATACTGCATAAATTAGTTTGCTCTGAAGCCCATCCTTCCTGAGCTAAGACAAAAACGTGTGCACCAGAGGCTAAAAAACTGTGAGCTGGCTCACACTAACTCAGCTTAGAGGGAACACCAGCCAAGGCTTCATGTTTTGACTTGGCCCATTTGGCAAGCAGCTCTCTGTAAAGGCCTGCTTCACAAGATCCCCGGTGTTCTTTCCTCTACACAGCAACTGCTGAAACATTTTCAGCGCACAACCTGAATCCTTTTCTCCACTAGAACGCAGTGGCGGTGAGCTCTTCGGCCCGGCCCGGCTCCTCCACTGTCCACTTGAGAACCAGTGGGCAGCCAACATGTCGCCCTGCGGGTAACTCTGCTGGATCTGGGTCAGTGAGCTGCCGCCCGAGTTTCACACGGGGGAGTAAATGGCTTTTATTACAGAGCTCGCTTAGAGAGGCATCACTTAACACATCCATTCAGGTGGGCGGCCGGGTGGGTCTGAAGCCACGGACTCCAGCGTTTGACTCCAGCGGCCCCTCAAAGATCAACAGAGCTTAATTCTGGGTATGAGCTTTTGTGTGCAGGCACACATCTTCAGTCATAGAGAAGAAGAGATTGGATCTATACCCCGCCCTTCACTACCCACAGGAGTCTCAGAGCGGCTGACAATCTCCTTCCCCCCCCTCCCCACAACAGACACCCCCTGTGAGGTGGGTGGGGCTGAGAGAGCTCTGACAGAAACGGCTCTTTTTCAAGGACAGCTCTTATCAGAACTACGGCTTGCCCAAAGTCATCCAGTAGCTGCGAGTGGAGAATCAAACCCGGTTCTCCCAGATTAGAGTCCGTGCACTCAACCACTACACCAAACTGGCTCTCATATTGAAATGGAAATTACCAGTCCATCCATATAGGTAGAGGGTGAGCAGTAAGTTAGCATATCGCATAATGAAGATGTTTAACAGATTCAAAGACCAAACAGGAATAACAAGCTTACCTTATATGGTCACCATTCATTTGGGTTTTAATTCCAGGGGGAAAACATAGTGAAGGAAATAAATAGGTCAAAACTGGAGACTGATGGGCAGATGTGAGGTCACTTTACAGCTGTAAGGATGCCTCCATGCTTGAGAGGAGATGGGTGGAGCATGACGGCAGGGTCTCAGTTAAGTACTCTCAGCATCCCACAATTTAGGATACATCTGCCCATCAATCTCCAAATCTGACAAATCCTTCACTATGTCCCCCGTCCCCCCGGAATTAAACCCAAACGAATGGCGGCCATATAAATTAAAGCTTGTTATTCCTGTTTGGTCCCTGCATCTGTTAAACATCTTCATTCTGCTTACTGCTTGCCCTCTGCCTATATGTATGGACTTGTAGTTTCCATTTCATTGTATCTGAAGAAGTGTGCATGCCTGAATAAAAGTGTTGGCCTTAAAAGGTGCCGCTGGTTAGGGTTAACCTGGACTCAGACTTAACACATCTATGTTATCGTTGCTCCACTCGGAGGCGGGGCCTGCTTTGCCCCAAGCACATTCACCTACGCAGTTCCCGTAGGAACCTTGGGAAGTGAGCGGCAGTTGTGCAAACGGGCGCAGCTGCTGTGAGCGGTGTTTGTGCAGAAGCACTTCAAACGGCAAACCGGGTTGGATTTCTTGATTAGAACATTTAATCTGATTGATTTGAGGAGCTGGTAACAGGGGCGGAGGGGGGACGGGGACGGATTCCAGATCCGAATCCCCCCTCAGCCAGAAACTCATCAAGCCGCAAAACCACGCTTGCCGCTTCGGAGTTATCTGCTTTTACAGGGTGATGCAAGAATTGCGGGAAACGATTAAAAACCTCTTGAGCATGAGGCTGCATAAAGGATTTGTTGCTGTTTGGCTTTGGAGCTTGGAAAATACAAGGGGGGGGGGGAGGTCTGGCTACACCGCCAGTCTTGATGGCTTTATTCCTGTTTTTGCTTGGGGGTGGATGATTGTTGGCTAAAAGCCACTGACTCTGAAGTTTAAAGACAAGACACTTTTATTCCAAAGTGTTAAAGAAAAGGTGAGTTAACATCACGAGGTTATGAGCGTGGCTGGCGTGCTGTGAAAACATGCCCATGGAGACAGACTGTCCACGTATGCACAGAGGCCACGCGCTCTTTACGACTCTCACCCGGGACAAACAGCTTAACCGGGGGAGGCTCGCATTCCCAGCTTGCCCTCGGCCACACCTTCAAAACAGGAAGCTGCCCTGGTAACCTAGATCTCAATCTTGGTTTTGGAAACCCCGTTTTCCACCCTGGCTCCATGATTAGGTCTGCAAACACAGGGGCCGGAGTTTCTACGTCAGAGACCTCACCGCGCTCTTCGGTTTAGCAGTCAAAAGTAGCAATCTCATCCCGCAAAGAGAGAGCAGAAACATCCCCGGCTGGGTTTATGCTTAAAAATAGCAGAAGCCAGATGGTCATTAAGCTACCGGGAAGCCTGTCTTTTGGGGAACCTACAGTCAAGCAGTGTAAGGATGTGGTCTCTTTGTAGGGCTGCTTGATGGAGTCTTTGCTTTCCCCTGGAATATTACCAGAACTGCATTTCTTCCCTGCGTATGTCCGTTCCAAAGCAGTGGTGGACTGGCCCTCAAGGCTTACGTGGCATAGTTTTTAAAGCCGAAATCCCCACATTCCACAGATGTGTCTAACAGTCAAAGAGTTCCTATGCTTTGTAAGGCACAACTTATTTAAGACACTTTTACCCTGCCTCCTTTCCCAAAAGGACCTATCCTATCAGTAGAAAGGAGCAAGAAGAAGAGATTGGATTTATAGCCCGGCCTTCACTACCCAAAGGTGTGTCAGAGCGGCTTACAAACTCCTTTCCCTTCCCCGCCCCACAACAGACACCCCTGTGAGGCAGTGTCAGCAAGCTGCCATGGTGTTCTGTGTTATTTGTGTCTTTGTACAGTTGCTCACCCCCCCCTGCCTGTTCGCTAGTATTCTCTTCTGCTGTAATGCCTAAGCCAAACAACTGGAGGATGTATTGGGGGAGTTCGCTTCACTGCCAGCTTGTTGCTTTTAGAGCATGGGAACTGCACCTGTGTTATGTCTGGAGATAACCTGGTTCTCAGGGAATGAGCGCGAACCCGTTTTAGCTTACCCGCCAGCGGGAAAGTGACCCATTGGTTCTGTACCTGTTTCAAATCCCTTTATTATGCTTGCCCTAACCGTTTGTAGTCAGTTCTAACAAAGAACGTGTTTGAGTGTCTTTCCAACGCTTTGAAATAAATTTTGCTTTTCTTTAAAACGTGGATTTATTCTCGATGCTTGGGATCCCAACAGGAAGGAGTGGGAGGAAAAGAGACAGAGGGGGGGGAATGGAGTCCAGGAGCTCTTTAGGAAGACTAGCAACTTCTTCCAGGTATAAGCTTTTGTTTGACTGCAGACTTCTTGGGGGGGGGAGCTAAAGAGAGTATGCCAGAGAGAGAGAGAGAGAGAGAGAGAGAGAGAGAGAGAGAGAGAGAGAGAGAGAGACAGTATCGAGGCTGGCGAGACCATGAGCGGGATAGAGGGAACCACACCTAACACGGAGGGGGACACGGGATCGGTCCCAACGACCTCCACAACGTTGATCACCACGACGGCCGCATCTTCGTTGGGTGCGGTGGGGGGAACGCTTCCCCGGCTACCTGCTTACTTGTCCTGGCCGCCTCCGACCCCTTCGCAATGGGGCCCGCGGCAGACACCTATACTAACAAAGTTTCTGTCAGGGTAGGAGCTTTCATGAATCACTGCTCACTTCTTCAGATACAGCTAGAATGGGAGTCCATCTGTCCTTATATCTTGGAGAGTGAAGTGATTTCAGATGCCAAATGACAACAGCAGGCATTGTTAATGAGAGAAACAACCTAGGTCCCAGTTCAGTCCA
>NW_015165236.1:1181997-1182209 GCF_001447785.1 Gekko japonicus | reverse complement strand
AATTCCTGGAAGGTTAAAATGTCCCCCCACTGGTTTTTGAATGTTGCGGTTTGTAATAGCAGTAGAAAACGTAAGAGTCCAGTAGCACCTTTAAAGACTAACAGAATTGTGGTAGGGTGTGTGCTTTTATGAGTCACTGCTCACTTCTTCAGACTTATTTCCATTTATTCTTTGCATCCTCCTGGACTGAATCCTCATGTACCAAATTGAGA
>NW_015165236.1:1163904-1177659 GCF_001447785.1 Gekko japonicus | reverse complement strand
TCGGACCCCAGCACCGCGAATGGGTGGAAGAAGGGGATATTCGGGCCCCTTATCTGATCCGTGAGTTCCACAGGAAGTTCCCGGACAAACCGGGAGGTCTCCCGCCCACACTGGGAGTTCCCCCGCCCTGCCCGGGAGATGGTGTTTAATGTGTATTTTTGAGGGGGCAGTATGTCAGCAAGCTGCCATGGTGTTCTGTGTTATTTGTGTCTTTGTACAACAGTTGCTCACCCCCCCCTGCCTGTTCGCTAGTATTCTCTTCTGCTGTAATGCCTAAGCCAAACAACTGGAGGATGTATTGGGGGAGTTCGCTTCACTGCCAGCTTGTTGCTTTTAGAGCCTGGGAACTGCACCTGTGTTATGTCTGGAGATAGCCTGGTTCTCAGGGAATGAGCGCGAACCCGTTTTAGCTTACCCGCCAGCGGGAAGGTGACCTATTGGTTATGTACCTGTTTCAAATCCCTTTATTATGCTTGCCCTAACCGTTTGTAGTCAGTTCTAACAAAGAACGTGTTTGAGTATCTTCCAATGCTTTGAAATAAAATCTTGCTTTTAAAACGTGGATTTATTCTCGATGCTTGGGATCCCAACAGGCAGGTGGGGCCGAGAGAGCTCTTGACAGAAACTGTTCTTTTTCAAGGACAGCTCTTGTCAGAACTACGGCTTGCCCAAGGTCATCCAGCCAGGTGCAAGTGGAGGAGGAGTGGAGAATCAAACCCGGTCCTCCCAGATTAGAGTCCACGCACTTAACCACGGCACCAAACAGGAGCACCTTAAAGACTAACTAAAACTTAAAGACTAACTTAAAGACTAACTAAAACTTGTGGAAGGGTTTGCGCTTTTGTGAGTCACTGCTCACTTCAGATATCTCGAAAGCTCCTCCCCTGCCACAAATGTTGTTCGCCTTTAAGGTGCTACTGGATTCTTACTCTTTTCTACGGCTACGGGCAGACTAACACAGCTCCCTGTTTCAATCTATCCTGTCAAGTCATCCTGTGTTCTGTACCCGGGCTGGGTCGGAGTAAAGTCCACAATTCCCTGCGGGTTTGGGGTCCGGCCAGTGTCTCCCCACCTTGCTCGGGGACACAGGGCTCAACACAACACGTTGTCCTATAAAAACTTCTCTTTCAAAAAAAAGGAAAGGAAAAGACACCTAGATCTCAGGGCCGGAAGCAACTGGTTTAAAAGGCAAAGAAAGCAGAGATCTTCCACCTGGACAGACTCCCCGTCCCTTCCCCGACCTGTCCAAGGGCCGGCTTGCCTGGACTCCCCGCAGCCATGGGGCCGATTAAACTGACTTCCCTTCCCTTCGGGGGGGGGGGCTTACCCAGGCAAGCCAGGGGAAGGCATGGGGGTGTGGCCTAATATGCTAATGAGCTGCACTGTCAGGGAGTGTGGCCTAACATGCTGATGGGTTTCTGCTTCTGGGTGTGGCCTATTATGCTAATGAGTTCCTGCTGGGCTTTTTCTACAAAAAACGCCCTGGTTCCGGCTCTTTTGCCTGCCAGGCGTACATTTTACTCTTCTTCCTTGCCTTCTGTTGCCGTTTGCAGTGACAATTTCTGGTTCCATAGATAGTGTTGGAATCGATTAGGGGACCCTACAGCCCAGAGAGCCGACTGGTTCTTTTGAGGCTGGTCCCAGGCTGAGAAATGCCACCACAGTCCTGCCCAATGCTTGTGAGCAAAATTTCTCCTTTGTGAGCTAACGGCATTAAAGTTGTGAGCGAGCGACTTGGCTACTGCGTGAATTAGTTTGCTCTGGAGCCCTCCTTCCTGAGCGGAGACAAGAATGTGAGAGCCAGGGCTAAAAAAACTGTGAGCTACCTCACACTGACTCAGCTTATTTATTTAATTCTTTATATTCTGATTTGTATCCCGTCCCACCCCGCCAGAGCGGGCTCAGGGTGGCTCACACAAATTAAAACACAGATCAACCACCAAATCATTAAAACCTTTAAAACAGTTCATTAAAACAATACAATATTACTATATTAAGTGCTAGCGATGTTATTGCAATCTCACAACGGTGGGTGTGCTGTGTGAGTGCATACCCTAGGGTGTTCATTTCCCACACTGATCTTACTTGACGCGCACACCAGGAACCAGGCTCTACAGTTGTTACTAGTGATGGCAACTTAGAGGGAACACGGGTCCCTGTCCATCTCCAGCCAGGTAGCCGGAGGCCAACGAGGAAGCAGTCAGACCGACTCTGGCATGGCTCACGAATGTTTCACAGTATGCAACCAGGGGTCATTTCCTGCAGGAGTGCACAGGAGCGGAGCTCCGGCAGTAAAGAGCCCAGGGGGCGGGCACATGCAACAAGCCCCACCCCCTGCTCCCAGTAGCCCTCAGTCAGAGCAAGAAGCAGCCAGGTAAGCTGCAGAGCCCCCCGCCCCCCCCCCCACACCCACCCACCATCGCCCCAAAACAGTCCAGTGGCACCATTAAGACCAAGTTTTATTCAGGTAGAAGCTCTCCCTCCTCTGCGAGGACAGATCTGCGCGTTCCCCCCCCCCAATAGCTAGCATTCCAAAACAGTCCAGTGGCACCTTTAAGACCAAGTTTTATTCAGGGACAAGCTCCCCCTCCTCTGCAAGGACAGACCGGCATGTTCCCCCCCCCCCCAATAGCTAGCAATTCAAAACAGTCCAGTGGCACCTTTAAGGCCAAGTTTTATTCAGCTACAAGCTCTCCCTCCTCTGCGAGGACAGATCTGCATGTTCTCCCCCCCCCCATAGCTAGCAATCCAAAACAGTCCAGTGGAGCCTGAGCGGTGGGTGTTGCCTTCTGACACACTTCCGGTGATGTCAGGGGGTGTGGCCTATGCAAATAAGTTATGCTAATGAGCTCCTGCACCTCTTTTTCTACGAAATGACCCCTGTATGCAACACATGTCCTGTCCTTTTCTGAGCATACCTGGCTAAACAAAAGAGTTATGTATCTATTTCATGTGTACCCAGCCTTTTGCCTTAGTGGGGAACAAAGCCGCTCACCACCTCCTCTCTTCCGTTTCGTCCTCACAACCACCCTGTAAGGTAGGTTAGAGCTGAGAGTGTGCGTGACTGGCCCAAGGTCACCCAGTGAACGTCCACGCAGGAGTGGGGCTCTGAACCCGGGCCTCTTCAGATCCTCTCCCTGATGCACTAACCACTGCACCACGCTCCCCAGCGAAAAACGGGAGGCGTCGTGCTTCCTTACCAGTCTGCTTCATCACTGGGCCAGCCTGCCCCTCCCAAGCCGCAGAAGCAGCCGTAGCGCAGGTAGGCAAAGGGGGTGCGCCCGGTCGTGCACTGAATGGCCCCCGCCAGCTGGAGCAGTCCTCTTCGCCGCCGAGAGGGAGGGCCTTCTGCCGCTGCTGGGGGAGTGGGGGGGGGGGAGAGAGAGGAAAAACATCTCGTCAGTCCTGGCAGAGTCCTCCGTGGACCAGCAAGGCCATCCCTGGCCCTCGGACCAGAAACCCCAGCTCTGACGGGTGGGTGAGGCCCAGGTATGAACCGGAGGAGAAGGGTGGCCTGGATTGCTAAAGGCATGGGATCCGAATCTTCTAATGTGCTGGGGCTGATAGACTTGGAAGTGGTGTGGGAGCAGTGGTGTTTTCCTGCTTCCAGAAGGTTGACCGTTGTTTGCCTGGGTAGTTACATTCGAGTCCGGTAGTGCCTTAGAGACGAATGAGATTTCCGGGGTATGGTGATGATCAGTATTCCCTCTAAGCTGAGTCAGTGTGAGCCAGCTCACAGTTTTTCAGCCTCCAGCTCAGACATTTTTGTCTTAGCTCGGGAAGGATGTGGCTCCAGAGCAAACTCATTGATGCAGGAGCCAGATCACTCGCTCAGCACTTTAATGTCAGGAGCTCACAAAGTAGAATTTTCGCTCACGAGACTCCACAGCTTAGAGGGAGCACTGATGGTGATGGGGATATTGATTATAAGCAGTGTTCCCTCTAAGCTGAGTCAGTGTGAGCCAGCTCACAGTTTTTCAGCCTCCAGCTCAGACATTTTTGTCTTAGCTCGGGAAGGATGTGGCTCCAGAGCAAACTCATTTATGCAGGAGCCGAATTGCTCGCTCAGAACTTTAATGCCAGTGGCTCACAAATTCAAATTTTCGCTCACGAGACTCCACAGCTTAAGGGGAACACTGATGGTGATGAGGATATTGATTATAAGCAGGGCTCTAGTCGGGGGGGGAGCTCTCAGGTACGGAGCTCCGGAAGAGACCCTCTAGGGGGCGGGGCGGTCACGTGGTGAAGCCCCGCCCCCTTCTTTACCCCGCCCTCTGCTTCGATCCTCATTCCGTTTGGGAATGAGGATGAAGCAGGAGGGTAAGTAGCCGGGCCTTCTGACACACTTCCGGTGATGTCAGGGGGTGTGGCCTTCTGTCACTTCCGGTGATGTCAGGGGGCGTGGCATATGCAAATAAGTTATGCTAATGAGTTATGCTAATGAGCTCCGGCAGCTCTTTTTCTACAACAAGACCCCTGATTATAAGGTTTTTACAATTATTTCATTTTGGTATAGAAGTCTCTTTAATTGTTAAAGATATAATTTCCTTTATCGTTAATGGCTCATCGTTGACTTTAGGAAAGTTTTTGCCTGTTCTTTAAAGGCAGAATCTATCCCAAATTTTGTAATTCTGTAATATTCAAGTTTTATTGTTTGATCTTATACATTTGAAATATGTAATATATTTGGTAATGTATCTGATTTTACTTGTTGTACGTAACAATCCATAACACTTTACAAATTTGATTAATCTATATTTCTCCTCGTACCCCTTTTTTTCCTTCTGTATCCCACCCTTTGAAGAGAAAATAATAAAAAATCATTTACAAAAAGAGAGAGAGAGATTTCCAGGGTATGAGTCTCGAAGCTCCCTTCATCAGATATAAGTAGGAATGGAGATACAAGTCTCTATATTCTAATCAGAGGGTTGTAAAAAAGGGTTCATAAAAGATGCAAAGATACAATGCGTATTGTAATCTTTACTCAGCAGATGCTAATTTTCTGCCCCCGAGCATTTCCCCTCTGCACTAATCATGCCAATCGCCGCGTGCATCGTACCTTTGCATCCTTCCCGAGCCTCCTTTACAATACCCGTCTTACGTTCTGACTGGGATACAAGGACTCGTGGAGGTCTCCACCGCATGTCTGATTGAGGGAGGCGGGGCTCTTGAAAGCCCCTCCCCTGAAAGTTTGGTTGGTCTCTAGGTGCTACTGGGCTGGCATCTGGCCTCCAACACAGCCACCCTCTGAGAACCCTGTTTTTGAGCCACCGTGCCCGTTTTAAGCGGCCACCAAACTGCCCAGAAGCAGTCGTGCATCGTTGATGCCCCGTGTGCAAGTTCTCACACGTGCACTAATGAAGCGTGGCTTCGCCATGTTCATGCGCCCCCTGCTGATCTTTTTCTCTGGGAGCGGCACGTGCGACACGCCCTCGTCTGCCTCTGAGAATATTTCAGGATCCTCCCCGGCTGCCTCCAGTCTGTTGGTTTGTGACGATGAGGAAATCAGAACTTTGTTTCACGCGTGAAGCCGTCTCATACTGAAATCGGACCCTTTGTCCATGCCGGTCAGTATTTTCTAGTGAGATGGGCAGTGGCTCTCCGGGGTCTCAGGCAGACACATAAAAACCTCAGAAGAGCCCTGCTGGATCAGACCAGTGAGGGTCCATCTAGTCCAGCATCCTGTCTCACACAGGGGCCTGCCAGTTCCTCTGGGGGACCAACAACAGGGCAGAGAGGCCGAGGCCTTCCCCTGAGAAGAACCTCAGAAGAGCTCTGCTTGATGAGAGCAGTGAGGGACCAACATCCTGTCTCACATAGTGCCCAGCCAGTTCCTCTGAAGGGCCAAGAACAGGGCACAGAGGCCAAGGCCTTCCGCTGAGAAGAACCTCAGAAGAGCTCTGCTTGATGAGAGCAGTGAGGGACCAACATCCTGTCTCACATAGTGCCCAGCCAGTTCCTCTGAAGGGCCAAGAACAGGGCACAGAGGCCAAGGCCTTCCGCTGAGAAGAACCTCAGAAGAGCTCTGCTTGATGAGAGCAGTGAGGGACCAACATCCTGTCTCACATAGTGCCCAGCCAGTTCCTCTGAAGGGCCAAGAACAGGGCACAGAGGCCAAGGCCTTCCGCTGAGAAGAACCTCAGAAGAGCTCTGCTTGATGAGAGCAGTGAGGGACCAACATCCTGTCTCACATAGTGCCCAGCCAGTTCCTCTGAAGGGCCAAGAACAGGGCACAGAGGCCAAGGCCTTCCCCTGAGAAGAACCTCAGAAGAGCTCTGCTTGATGAGAGCAGTGAGGGACCAACATCCTGTCTCACATAGTGGCCAGCCAGTTCCTCTGGAGGGCCAGCAACAGGGCAGAGAGGCCGAGGCCTTCCCCTGAGAAGAACCTCAGAAGAGCTCTGCTTGATGAGAGCAGTGAGGGACCAACATCCTGTCTCACATAGTGGCCAGCCAGTTCCTCTGGAGGGCCAGCAACAGGGCAGAGAGGCCGAGGCCTTCCCCTGAGAAGAACCTCAGAAGAGCTCTGCTTGATGAGAGCAGTGAGGGACCAACATCCTGTCTCACATAGTGGCCAGCCAGTTCCTCTGGAGGGCCAGCAACAGGGCAGAGAGGCCGAGGCCTTCCCCTGAGAAGAACCTCAGAAGAGCTCTGCTTGATGAGAGCAGTGAGGGACCAACATCCTGTCTCACATAGTGGCCAGCCAGTTCCTCTGGAGGGCCAGCAACAGGGCAGAGAGGCCGAGGCCTTCCCCTGAGAAGAACCTCAGAAGAGCTCTGCTTGATGAGAGCAGTGAGGGACCAACATCCTGTCTCACATAGTGGCCAGCCAGTTCCTCTGGAGGGCCAGCAACAGGGCAGAGAGGCCGAGGCCTTCCCCTGAGAAGAACCTCAGAAGAGCTCTGCTTGATGAGAGCAGTGAGGGACCAACATCCTGTCTCACATAGTGGCCAGCCAGTTCCTCTGGAGGGCCAGCAACAGGGCAGAGAGGCCGAGGCCTTCCCCTGAGAAGAACCTCAGAAGAGCTCTGCTTGATGAGAGCAGTGAGGGACCAACATCCTGTCTCACATAGTGGCCAGCCAGTTCCTCTGGAGGGCCAGCAACAGGGCAGAGAGGCCGAGGCCTTCCCCTGAGAAGAACCTCAGAAGAGCTCTGCTTGATGAGAGCAGTGAGGGACCAACATCCTGTCTCACATAGTGGCCAGCCAGTTCCTCTGGAGGGCCAGCAACAGGGCAGAGAGGCCGAGGCCTTCCCCTGAGAAGAACCTCAGAAGAGCTCTGCTTGATGAGAGCAGTGAGGGACCAACATCCTGTCTCACATAGTGGCCAGCCAGTTCCTCTGGAGGGCCAGCAACAGGGCAGAGAGGCCGAGGCCTTCCCCTGAGAAGAACCTCAGAAGAGCTCTGCTTGATGAGAGCAGTGAGGGACCAACATCCTGTCTCACATAGTGGCCAGCCAGTTCCTCTGGAGGGCCAGCAACAGGGCAGAGAGGCCGAGGCCTTCCCCTGAGAAGAACCTCAGAAGAGCTCTGCTTGATGAGAGCAGTGAGGGACCAACATCCTGTCTCACATAGTGGCCAGCCAGTTCCTCTGGAGGGCCAGCAACAGGGCAGAGAGGCCGAGGCCTTCCCCTGAGAAGAACCTCAGAAGAGCTCTGCTTGATGAGAGCAGTGAGGGACCAACATCCTGTCTCACATAGTGGCCAGCCAGTTCCTCTGGAGGGCCAGCAACAGGGCAGAGAGGCCGAGGCCTTCCCCTGAGAAGAACCTCAGAAGAGCTCTGCTTGATGAGAGCAGTGAGGGACCAACATCCTGTCTCACATAGTGGCCAGCCAGTTCCTCTGGAGGGCCAGCAACAGGGCAGAGAGGCCGAGGCCTTCCCCTGAGAAGAACCTCAGAAGAGCCCTGCTGGGTCAGACCAGTGAGGGTCCATCTAGTCCAGCATCCTGTCTCACACAGGGGCCAACTTGTTCCTCTGGATGGCCAACAATAGCCCATAGAGAGGCTGAGGCCTTCCCCTGATGTTGCCTCCTGACTCTGGGATTCAGAGGATTAGTGCCTCTGAACATGGAGGTTCCCCTCAGTCCCTTGGGTAGTAGCCACTGACAGGTTTATCCTCCCGGAATCTATCTAATCCCTTTTTAAAGCTGCTTATTCCGGTGGCCATCACCACATCTTCTGGCAGCGAATTCCACATTTTAATCACTCTCTGTGTAAAGCAGTATTGCTCCTAATTCCGACTCCTGAGTGCCTCCTGGTTTATCTTTCTTCTGCCTGCCTTGTTCGCACACTTGCCTGCTTATTCGTGTCGTGTGGGAACGGCACCAGGGCTTCAATGCACGGACCCACCCAAAGGTGTACAGTTCAGACCCGCTTCTGAACTCATCACCTGCTCGGGGAAAACTGGGACACTCTGCCCCTCGTATTTTTCTCTCTTCCCTTCCTGCAAGGCACTTGGGAGGACAGCTCCCGCTGCTCTCGCCCCCTCATTTGGCCATCGCAACCACTGGCCCGGGACGGGTGTGGTCAGGCGCACCCAGGATGTGACCCTGAGCCGACTCTCTGCGCACCACGTGCTCCTCTCCCACCCTTGGGAGTCATTTGCGCAGGGAGGTTCCTTTGTGTTTGTTTTCCTTAGACGATGATTCTCTTTCAACCTGACTGATTGGAATGGTGGTAAGAGGGCGGTCCTTTTGCCTGCAAAAAGGTCAAGTGGCCCAACACGCCGCTTGGGACCGATACAGGCGGGGTAGGCAGCCTGGCTTGGCCAGTGCTGGCATTATGCAAATGCCAAGTGGATGAGGAAGGGTGGGGAAACCTGCCTCCATTTTCTTCTGCTTAATGGCCAAGATCCATCAGAGTCTCTGTGCCCCCAGGGGGGGATGAGGACTTGGGTTACTGAAAGAGCACATCCCTCGGAGAGAGCCGATTTTGCTGTGTTTCACAAGAGAGAGGAGGGGGCAGTCCCCCCCCCCCAACTGGGCAACCCCATGGGGCCTTTGTTGTCAGCTGCGCTTGAAGGGCTGTCCTATAGAGGATGGTATGGTTTTCTGTTGCCCCAGAAGGTCGGGCCAGAACCTACGGGTTGAAATGAAATCTGAAGAGTTTTCGGTTAAAAGTTTAGGAAGAACTTCCTGACAGTTGGAGCAGTTCCTCAGTGGAACAGGTTTCCTTGGGAGGTGGTGGGCTCTCCTTCTCTGGAGGTTTTCAAACAGAGGCTCGATGGCCCCATCTGACAGCCATGTGGATTCTGTGAACTTGGGCAGATCACAAGAAGGGCGGGCAGGAAGGGTTTCCTCAGTGCTGAGTTCTCGTGGCCCTTTCTGACACGCCCGGGGAAATGCTGATCGCCATGTTGGGGTCAGGAAGCAATTTTTCTCCAGGGCAGATTGGCTAGAGATCCTGGAGGTTTTTTGTCATCTTCTGGGCATGGAACAGCAGTCACTGCGGGTGTGTGGCGGGGGAAGTATTTGTGAATTTCCTGCATTGTTCAGGGGGTTGGGCTAGATGACCCTCTAAGCTGTGGAGTCTTGTGAGCAAAAATCCTACTTTGCGAGCCACTGGGATTAAAGTTGTGAGCAAGCGATTTGGCTACACTGCATAACTTCATTTGCTCCAGAGCCCTCCTTCCTGAGCCAAGGCAAAAATGTGTGAGCCTGAGGCTGAAAAACTGAGCTAGCTCACACTAATTCAGCTTAGAGGGAACAATGTCCTGAAGGTCCCTTCCAACTCTATGTTTCTATGGGTTTTTGGAGCCTGTATCAAGAGGCGTAACAACCGCCATCGCGCCCAGCATGAATCAGCAGCTGCAGGCCTGGTCTTTCCCCGGGTTCTCTCTCTCTCTTTCTCTCACCTAACTGCCTCCCTCTGCTCTTTTCTCAGCCACTGCCTCTGTTTGCTGTAGCCAGCTGGGCAAATTAAACAGCACCTTTTTTATTTACCCTCCTGGGCACGCCACAGTTCCAATGGGCAAATCTGGGGAAACCAACGCCCGTTGGCGATTTCGCTTGGCGGATTCCAGTCTACCCGGATCCTCCGTCAGGAAGGGGTTTGTTTTGCGGATCAGCTGTGCCCTTCCGTCTTGAGACTCCGTGCCTGCAAACAGGCCTCTCAGCCAATGTTCCCTCTGAGCTGTGGAGTCTTGTGGGCAGGAATTCTACTTTGTGAGCTCCTGGCGCTGAAGTTGTGAGCAAGTGATTTGGCTGCTGTATAAATTAGTTTCCTCTGGAGCCACATCCTTCCTGAGCCACGACAAAAACGTGTGAGCCGGAGGCTAAAAAACTGTGATCCAGCTCACACTAATTCAGCTTAGAGGGAACACTGCTCTCAGCCATTTTCTCCTCCCAGCAATGGGCTTGCTTATGGGGGACCGCCAGGCCTTTGCTGACGACTGGGACAAAGACTTATCTCTTGGGGGCCAAGGGGGCCCTCAAGACCGTGGGGTGCTCTGTGAGACCTCTGTAGCATCTGCCATGCAGAAATCCTGTCCTACCAAGGTGGGGCCACTACACTCCACCCATTGTGGATCTCTCGGGCAAATCTCTCCCGGCTTCCTCTCGCACTGCCACGTGGGGGTAATGATTACCCTGTCCGGCTTTGCAGGGCTGTTGTAAAAATATCTATGAAAAGGCATTTTGTTGATGCCAAAGTGTAAGACACCTGTGACTCTCTGGCCTGGTGGAGAGCAGTGTTCCCTCTACGCTGAGTGAGTGTGAGCCAGCTCACCGTTTTTTAGCCTCTGACTCACACGTTTTTGTCTCCGCTCAGGAAGGATGGCTCCAGAGCAAGCTGATTTATGCAGGAGCCAAATCGCTCGCTCACCCCTTGAATGCCGGTAGCTCACAAAGTAGAATTTTTGCTCACAACACAGCATAGAGGGAGCCTGGGTGGAGAGGCCATTGCATAGCCCTGACTTTTAGCAAATGTCCGTTAGTGTGATCGATCGATCTCCCCAGCAGATACTGGGCAAGAAAGGACACAAGACGCCTGTCACCGTCTTGGGGGCAGGAGAGCCGCTTAGCCCTGCAGGCGTCCTGGAAGCGGAACACGAAGAATTCCTCTGCACAGAAGTGAGACCCTTCCTGGAGGGCTCTAGGCAGCACCGAGTGCGAAAGCTGCAACCGGGATCGGGCTACCTAGGTGTTCTTCCTAGTTGCCTCCCGTTTGCTCTGTACAGGCACGGGCTCTCTCTTTTCTCTCTCTCTCTCTCCTCGCTCTCTGGTGTCGCTTCAGGATCCATCTCCCTGAGCTGCCTTTCCTTTCCGGGTGCCCTGCTTGCAATAACTCTGACCCTGACAAAGGGAGCAGCACCGGCTGGGGGAGGAACAACTCCCTTTTTCAGCTCTTCTACCCCCCCCCTTCACGCCTCGGACACTAACCTTCTCTTTCACCCCACAATCTCCTCTTCTCCTTCTCAGCTCCTGCCCTCCCCCCCCCCGGAACTTGCAGCCCACCTGAGACCTGGGCAGATCCGGACTTTTAAGGCCTGCCTGTCAATGCGCCCTCTAAGCTGTGGAGTCTTGTGAGCAAAAATCCTACTCTATGAGCTCCTGGCATTCAAGTTGTGAGCGAGCGATTGGGCTACACTGCATGAATTAGTTTGCTCTTCTGGAGCCCTCCTTACTGAGTGGAGACAAAAATGTGTGAGCTGGAAGCTAAAAAAACTGTGAGCCAGCTCACACTAACTCAGCTGAGAGGGAACGCTGCTGCCTTTTCTCTTGGCCGTTCCCTCTTCTCCTCCCTCCCCCTCGGCTTCGGGAATTGTTCCTCCTGTCTTCGTTGTTTTGTTTGGTCCAGCCCCGTGCCTTTACTAAACATGTAAGAAGAAGAAGAAGAGAAGAAGAGATTCGGCAGAGAGGAAACAGGCCTCTGTTAGCAGGCCCCAGGGCAGCGATTCCAGATGCTGCTTTCAGCCTGCGGTTCTGTGGGTGGCCACATCCCACCCTGAACGCACAGCCACAGTCTCAGAAAGCTTCCCTTGGCCAGCTTCCCTTCCCTTGAAGCTTCCCTTCACTGCCCAAAGGTGTCTCAGAGCAGCTGACAACCTCCTTTCCCTTCCCCTCCCCACAACAGACACCCTGTGAGGCAGGTGGGGCTGAGAGAGCTCTTGACAGAAATGGCTCTTTTTCAAGAACAGCTCTAACAGAACTAGGGCTTGCCCAAGGTCATCCAGCCAGGTGCAAGTGGAGGAGGGGGGAATCAAACCCGGTTCTCCCAGATTAGAGTCCGCGCACTTCACCACGACACCAAACTGTATGGTTAAATGAGCTTAGCAAATAGGTCTGTTCAAGTAGCCAGCAACTATTGCTGCTAGTCCTCCTGCCCCCACCACAAATAACATATGCCCACGGGGGGGGGGGAGACCTTCCACTTTCCCAAAGTTCCTCCTCCTCCCGCTGCCGGGTTGCCCGCAGGTGTTTTCTCCTTGCCGCAGGTGAGAAGCCGTTTACAAATCCCAAGCACAGCAAACACCACAGCTCAGGACTGAATGTACCGCAGGACTGCCCTGCGGCATGTCCTGTCCCCCCAAAATGAAACTGGATCGGGGCCACTGGAAGCTACTTAAGTCTCCTTTGGCTGAAGGGTGACATGATTGAGGTTTATAAGATTATGCACGGGATAGAGCAGGTTGAGAAAGAGGTCCTTTTCTCCCTTTCTCACAAGACAAGAACTCTTTGTGGGCACTCCATGATATTGCTGAGCGGTCAGGTTAGAACAGATAAAAGGAAGTCCTTCTTCACCCAAAGAGGGAGTAACACGTGGGATTCACGGCCACAGGAAGTGGTGGCGGCTACAAACATAGACGGCTTCAAGAGGGAATTAGTAAGCATATGGAGCAGAGGTCCATCAGTGGCTATTAGCCACAAGGTATAGGTAGGGACTCTTGGTCTGGGGCAAGTGATGCTCTGTATTCTTGGTGCTTGGGATGGGAAGCAACAGTGGGAGGGGCTTCTGGAGTTCTGGCCCCACTGCTGGACCTCCTGAGGGCACCTGGTATTGTTGGCCACTGTGTGACACAGAGTGCTGGACTGGATGGGCCATTGGCCTGATCCAGCATTGTGTTCTCTGATGTTCTTATGGCCAAGGGAAGCTTTCTGAGACTGTGGCTGTGCGTTCAGGGTGGGATGTGGCCACCCCCGCCCCCCGGAATGGGCATTTACGGCTTTCGCATGTCTCCAGGCACAAACGCGGAGTGTCACACGAGCGCATCTCGGCCCCATAGAGGCTGTGCTCTGTGGCAGTTTCTTGAGCTTCAGGGTGAGACGTCCAGTGTCCCTCTAAGCTGAGTTAGTGTGAGTTAGCTCACAGGTTTTTAGCCTCCAGCTCACACAGTTGAATGGCAACTTGAATGCCAGGAGCTCACAGAGTAGGATTTTTGCTCGCAAGACTCCACGGGTTAGAGGGAGCATTGGAGGGGGGGGGGACAGCCTCTGTCTGTTCCCGGAGCTGGGGAGCAATCCAGAAAGGATGTCCCCCCCCAAGCCGCCAAGGAGGCTTCACAGGCGGTGCCCCCCCACCCAGAGGTAGGGATTTCAGAAGCTGCCCTGTCGAGTCAGGCAGCTGTTCCTGTCCAGCCTCCCCTGCTGTGGGGCAGAGAAGGGCCTGGCTCCTCACCTCTGAGACGGTTCTTCGCGGGAACCCAACCCTGGACCTAGTGGAGGGCTGTAACCCGGCGCAGAACCTCCACGTTCGGTGGCAGTGTACCTGTAAATGACAGCCTGTGAAGGGACTAGAGGGGCCTGGGAGTGGCGGGGGGGGGG
>NW_015165236.1:1155554-1163607 GCF_001447785.1 Gekko japonicus | reverse complement strand
CTGGGCCGGCCCTGGCTGGGCAAGGCTCTGCCGGGAGGGGGGGGGGAACCACCGGGACTCATCCGGCCGGCGGGGTGCGTCGAAGGTCCCGAGGGGCCGGCTGGGGTCGCTGAGGGCTCCTGGGAGGGAGGGAGAGGTGGGTGGGGAAAGAACGTCCCAGTCTGCGGGCCGCCACGGGCAGCGGCTGCGTCCCAGGTAGGCTTGCCAACCTCCAGGTGGGGCCGGGAGGAAAACCCCCCCCCCCGTTTCACAACGCCTCTCCAGACGACTGTGATCTGCTGCCCTGGGAGGGTGGCATCAAACCCGTCTGAGGTCCCCCCCTCCCCAAAGCCCTCTCCAAGCGCACACAAACACACACCCAAATCTCCAGGTGTTTCCCAAACCCCAGCTGACAACCCTCCTTCCTTGCAGTTTTTTTTTTTTTAAATGCTGTTGAAGACCCACATTTTTTCTTGAGAGGAGACCAAGAAGCCCTGTGAGGAAAGGCTGAAGGACCTGGGCATGTTCGGTGTGGAGAAGAGGAGGTTGAGGAGGTTGAAGAGGGACAGGATGGCTCTCTTGGAAGTACTGGAAGGGCTGTCACTTAGAAGAAGGCAGGGAGCTATTCCTGTGGGCAGCCGAGGAGAGGACTTGCCATTACAGGTTTAAATGAAGGGCAGGAAAGCACCGGCTGGATACTAGGAAAAAGCCTTTTCACGGTCAGAGTTGTGCAGCAGTGGAATCCGCAGCCTCGGGAGGTGGTGAGCTCCCCCCTCCCTGGCAGTCTTCAAGCAGTGGCTGGACAAACACCTGTCAGGGATGCTCTAGGCTGATCCTGCATTGAGCAGGGGGTTGGAGTAGATGGCCTCTAGGGACTCCTTCCAACTCTGTGATTTTATGACTCAAGGTGGATTACGCAGCCGGCAGAACAATGCACTGGTTGGGGGAGCAACAAGCCAGGGATCTGTGCCTTTGGGCAAGCGCCCCTTCCGTTGCTTGCAGCAAGTTACTCCACACACAGAACTAGAGGTAGCCAGAATGAGAGGTATTCCTTGTGCAATCTGAAACACACGAGGAGGGGAGGGGCGGAGAGCGCACAGAGAAGCCAGCCCTCGCTATGGGGTGCCCCGCTGCGGCATCCTCCCCTCTCCCTGCACAGCTGTGTTGAGAAGAGTGATTTGCTCCACCTTGGCTTCCTTAAAGGCAGAGCTTGGGTTTTTGGGGTATGTGTGTTCCCCCCTGATATCATCCTCTATTCCACACTGGGACTGTTCTCTTCCGAAAAAGGGGGCTCTCATATCCAGTCCTCCGTGCAATGTTTGCATTTTACTTCAAGAAACAAGCAAGCACTGTAAATAATGCAAGACCAAAGAGTGCCCAAGTAATATGCACAAAAGTGAAACTGTCTATATAACAGAACACAACACTAACAAGGAATAACGAGGAACCACATATATCAGTAATAGCAAAATTACATCATGTAATAACACAAGTACATAAGTACTACAGAGGAAACAGAAGACGCAGGACGAGGACTCCGGATTTCAATCTTCGTTTCGATAGCTCTTCTTCAAAAACGTCATCATACTTCATAAGGCTCACTGACTATATAAGAAAATGTTCTGTTGCTGATTGCGTGCCCGGTTTTGACTGTTTTGATATAAGGATTGGATTTTTGCCTGTATATACTGTTTTGAAGGCTTCTGTACGCCATGAGTGCTTTTATGAAGTATGATGAAGTTCTTGAAGAAGAGCTATCGAAACGAAGATTGAAATCCGGAGTCCTCGTCCTGTGTCTTCTGTTTCCTCTGTATGACTTATGTACTTGTGTATTACATGATGTCATTTTGCTATTACTGATACATGTGGTTCCTTGTTAGTACTCTGTTATTCTGTTATTGTTGGGTGATAGTGAGATATTGAAAAATTGGTATTTAGCAGAGATAAGATAGTCCAGCAGTGCCAGAGTAAAATAATTCAGACTCAGAGTCCATGTGTGATTAAAATATAAAGTTTTTACTAAATTCTGGCATGGTAAGGGTAACTGGGATGAAAATAACAACAGAGCAAAATCGGCTACATCCTTACTCTAAAAAAACAAAACTAGAAGAGAGATTGTGGCTACTCTTCTTCCTCTTCAGAACACCAAACAAAGACGGGAAGAGAAGCCATAAAATGGTAATAGACCTGGACACTTTAGTCCCAATCAAATCCCTAGATCAGGGAGAAAATTCCCGGGCTTCCTACATCTAAAGAACATTGGTTACATGAGAAACATGTGACTTCCTGTGAGTAACATAAACAAACATTTAACCCCAGATATACTGAGTGTTTTCAACTTGTAATACCCAACAGTTATGTAAATGGTTTCACTTTTGTGTATATTACTTGGGCACTCTTTGGTCTGCGTTATTTACAGTGTTTGCTTGTTTCATGATTACAGTGTACTGTGTTACCACACTTGTTTTTCAATTGCATTTTACTTCAACACGAGCATGCAGATACTGAGGACAAAAATCGAGTTTATTCATCGCTCGCGTACTTGTCCGCCATTGGTTGCTTTCGACATTCCAAACAAGGCACACGAGGCCGCTCCTGTAAGCCCACTGGTGGCCACGTGATCACAGGACTGGCCGGCCACGGTGGTCCTCGGTAGAGACCAGAACCGAAAAGGCCGCAGCTCGACTTTTCCAGAAAAGCATTGCTGGTGAAAGCCCTGCCGTGAAAGAAGCCATCTCCCCAGCAGGTTGGCAGAGCAACAGCTCGGAAAAAATCAAGATGTGGATCATTTTGATTCCATTAAAAAAAGGCGGATGTCGGAAAGCAAGCCTAGAGCCACTTTCCAATCAGACAGACTCATCGACATATATTTGAGACACGCACACCCACCCCACCCCAGGACAGGATGTGTCGTGGTGCTGATTGGGGGTCTTTTGGGCACGAAGGGGCACCGGAGGAACAGTTCGGAGCTGAGCCAGAGAAGCGCAGGAACAGCGATGTAGAATCCGGCCTCTTCCCCTCCTTGAACCAGAAGCAGGCAAGCAGTCTGGGCAGGGGGGGGGGGGCGGGGGCGGATCCAGCCAGACAATTTAAACCAGGGCGGTTTCCTTTCCTTTGGGAACCTCTGGAGGGTGGCGGGGCAGACCGACCAGGAAGCAGCAAGCAGCTAAGGAACCTGACCGAGAAACGGGGGCAAAATGGGCTTCCTTGGAGGGGCCCGGAAATCCGTGGCGGGCTCGTCCCACGCTCTTGAGGGCCCTTTCCGACATGCCGACCCGGACTCACATTTCATCGGCTCGTGTTGGGAATAGTGCGCACGGCATCGCATGGATCCTGGCCAATTGATTCGCTGGCAGGGTTTGGTGCCCTCCCTCCTTTGCCTAAGCTTTGCCAGAGAGCCTGGGTTCCCCTTTTCTGTTTTTTTGGGGGGGCTATCTTAACCCAATAAGGCATTCACCTGCCCGTGGGGCTCCTCTGGGCGGAGCTTTGCATATTCTCCCTGTACCCCCAAATCCAGACCGTCCTGTGGGACGCCCCAAGTCGCCCTGAAACATCCCAGGCAGGAGTGGGGGTCACGGTTCTTGGAACGTCGACTGCCAGACTTCCCGGCACCAGCAGAGCTCCTCGGGGGCCAAGGAAGGATCAGCACAGCGGCCGGAGGAAGAGGAGCACCACCCCGGTCGGGGCTACCGTGAAGGAGAGCGTGGCATTGAGCCCATAGCCCCCCACGAAGGACCGGTCCAGCACGTCGTAGATCTTGTAGCCCTTCTCGCAGTCCAGGATGCCCAGCAAGTCCAAGCTGGTCACGAAAGGCGTGGGCGCCCCGCCCGTGCCCCTGTTCAGGACCGCGACCCCGTACTGGTGGCCGTTGAGGGCTCTCTTCCACACTTCAAACTGGCCGCTCTGTCGGAGAGAGGCAGGGAGAGGGAGGCAGCGGGCGTGAGCGTGGCACGTGGCTTTACGTGTCCTCGTGCCCACCTGGTTTCCTGGAGAAGCCCCTCGCCACCGGCAGGCAGCCCCTTCCCCCTCAACCTCAACGCCGATGGTTTCTTAAATGCAAACGCAAAAAATCTCTTTCTGCTTTTCCCGACACGTTCTAATCAGAGGCAGCAGATGGACCTCTGAGAGCCAGAAACGGAGAGCTGGAAGGGACCCTCAGGGTCATCTAGTCCAATGAGGCCCGGGCCATGGCCAGAAAAATTTTATTGGACGTGGTGTGCGCAATTTACAGTGTTCCCCCTAAGCCGAGTCAGTGTGAGCCAGCTCACAGTTTTTTAGCCTCCGGCTCACACCTTTTTGTCTCAGCTCAGGAAGGAGGGCTCCGGAGCAAACTCAATTTATGCAGCAACCAAATTGCTCGCTCACAACTTTAATGCCTGTAGCTCACAAAGGAGAATTTTTGCTCACAAGACTCCACAGCTTAGAGGGAGCATTGCGTGCAAATGCGTTATTTATTTTTAAATGTATATATACTTTATTAGTTATTTACCAGTTTTCTACTTGAGACTCAAGGCGGATTACATGTTATAGAACACTGTGATCAAACAGCCTGAGAGATCTAACAACAATGCAATAGGACGAGGCAAACAAAAATGACAAAAATGCAAAAAAAGGTATCAAACATGCTTTGTCAAGCAATGCAGAAAAATGGAATTACAAAAAAGGACAACAATACTGTAAGAACCTGAGAGAACACACAACAAATCAATAATATATAGATGAAGAAGAGAAGAGATTGGATTTATACCCTGCCCTTCACTACCCAAAGGTGTCTCAGAGCGGCTCACCAACTCCTTTCCCTTCTCCTCCCCACCACAGGCACCCTGTGAGGTGGGTGGGGCGGAGAGAGCTCTGACAGAAACTGCTCTTTTTCAAGGACAGCTCTGACAGAATTATGGCTTGCCCAAGGTCATCCAGCAGCTGCAAGTGGAGAAGTGGGGAATCAAACCCGGTTCTCCCAGAGTCCGCGCACTTAACCACGACACCAAACTGGCTCAAGGGACAGGGCTGCAAGTGGCACTTAACCACGGCACCAAACTGGCTCTAGCATGCACTGTGGCACAGACCACAGTCCTGTTCTGTATAAGCTTTCTAAAAACGCTCTCCCTAGCAACTTTGACAGTTTGCAGAATTAAGGAAGTGTGAGAGCCGTCTTCCAGTTACTGGAACCTGAAACTGTAAATTCAGCCTTCTTTCCTCTGTAAATCCAATTCCAATAACCTTTATTGGCATTCTCTGTAAATCACTAACTCACCTGTAATGCCGATTGGAGGGGCATGGCAAATGGCTGATGGGGCACTGCCCCCCTTTACACTACAGCCCAATCCCCTGCAGAGTGCAAGCAATTCACAGCTACCTCCCCCCCCCTCCCCCAGTGACCCCTGCTCTATGCCCAGCAAAATAAGCTGTAAGCTGTGGGGCAGCCTCACGACTTGGAAACAGTTTGGTGTCGTGGTTAATTGTGCGGACTCTAATCTGGGAGAACTGGTTTGATTCCCCACTCCTCCACTTGCAGCTGCTGGATGACCTTGGGCAAGCTGTAGTTATGTCAGAGGTGTTCTCCCAGGAGCAGTCCTCGAAAGAGCTCTCTCAGCCCCACCTGCATCACAGGGTGCCTGTTGTGTGGAGGGGAAGGGAAAGGAGCTTGTCAGCTGCTCTGAGATTCCTTCGGGTAGTGAAGGGCAGGGTATAAATCCAATCTCCTCCTCCTCCTCCAGTCTGGTGTAGTGGTTAAGTGCGTGGACTCTAATCTGGGAGAACCAGGTTTGATTCCCCACTCCTCCACTTGCACCTGCTGGATGACCTTGGGCAAGCCACAGTTCTGTCAGAGCTGTCCTTGAAAAGAGAGCAGTTTCTGTCAAGAGCTCTCTCAGCCCCACCTGCCTCACAGGGTGTCTGTTGTGGGGAGGGGAAGGGAAAGGAGTTTGTCAGCTGCTCTGAGACTCCAAGTGAAGGACCAGGGGTATAAATCCTATCTCCTCTTCTTCCTCTTCCTTCTCCCCCCCTCCTTTGGGTTCATCCAGCCAGGCTACTGCAATTTCCTCAGGATATTCATCTTGGATGCCTCCTTCCTGGTTTTAACCTCTGGTTTCATCAGCTTCCCCCACCCCCACCCCCCAATCCCCATGAGGGTGGACTCACTTTGGGAGCCACTAAGCCAGAATCCTCTAGATCGCCAGGGATTTTGGCCAGGCAGCCAGGGATCTGAAGAAGAAAAGACTTCGCATTGCTCTGTGTCATATTTAGGGATATTACTGTGATTTATAACTTGTGAAGTTGCAGAAGTGCAACCACGGCCAGTGTTCCCTCTAAGCTGAGTGAGTGTGAGGCTAGCTCACATTTCTTTAGCCTCCAGCTCACACGTTTCTCTCAGCTCAGGGAGAAGGGCTCCAGAGTAAACTAATTCATGCAGCAGCCAAGTCGCCAGCTCACAACCTTAACGCCAGGAGCTCACAAAGTGGAATCTCTGCTCACAGGACTCCACAGCTTAGAGGAAGCCCTGGGAAGCAGCCGCCGGTTCCACCCATGCCCTGTGCGGCCTCCGTCACGGGGACTGCCAAGCGACCCACAGGCAGCCACACCTCTCCTTCCTGCTCTGCAGGGCCTGTGCCTGTGAGCCTGACTCCTCTGCCCCCCACTTGCTCCTCCGGGGTAGCCCTTCGGCTGAATTCCTGGCTCCGGACTTCCCTGCTTGGACTCAGAGTTTCTTCCCCGGGCACTTTTCTTTGGGTTGCTCACCTGTGACAGCCCGCCTAATTCACAGGCAAACTTCTCACGAGAGCAGGCATGCATCTGTGCACAAAGACATTCCGTGGATGGCCAGCTGGCCCATATCTACGGTGGGGCCGTTGGGGCTTCTGCCCCCTTCCTTAAAGGGCCAGCCCCCCCTTAAAGGCTCCCCTGCTTCTTCCCAAAAGTATTTAAAGGGATCCTTTAAAAACAGTATTCAGACCCACCAGAAAAATACAACAGATGCTACGATGGGCAAAAGACAGAAGAGACCCCCTCACTTCTGCAGGAGTATACCGCATACCATGCAGTTGTGGACAAGTTTACATCGAGACCACACAGCGTAGCATTCAGAAAAGAATAAAAGAACATGAAAGACACTGCAGACTTGGCTAACCTGAAAAGTCAGCAGTGGCTGAACATAGCCTAACTCAAACAGGACACCGTATTTTGTTCCAAGACACTGAAAGGCTGGACAACACATCCAGTTACCATGTCAGATTACACAGGGAAGCCATTGAAATTCATAAACATAAACACCATTTCAACAGGAAAGAAGAGAGTTTAAAAATAAATAGGACATGGCTTCCTGTCCTGAAAAACACAAAAGGCTCTACATCTGACAATAGCACTACAGATAAGATTAGAATTTCAACATCCAATCCACATGCAAAAGAACCTCCTCAGGAAACAGGAAACCTCCTCAGGAAACAATCCATACACAAAAGAACCTCCTCAGGAAAGCTCCTCCATTAGCATGTCCACAGCCTGGGGGACTCCTGCAAGATGACTCAGCCCTACCCCACCTTCCTGAGTAGATATAAATTACCCCTCCTGCAAGACTTAAAGGACCCTCCAGCTGATTGGCTGAAGGGACCTTTAAATCTTGCAGGAGGGGAGGGAGAGGGGTGGTGTGTGCACCCCGCCCTTCATCAGGGGTCATTTCGTAGAAAAAGAGGTGCAGGAGCTCATTAGCATGACTTATTTGCATATGCCGCACCCCCTGACATCACCGGAAGTGTGTCAGAAGGCAACACCCACCGCTCAGGCTACACTGGACTGTTTTGGATTGCTAGCTATTCGGGGGGTGGGGGGAACGTGCAGATCTGTCCTCGCAGAGGAGGGAGAGCTTGTACCTGAATAAAACTTAAAGGTCTTAAAGGTGCCACTGGACTGTTTTGGATTGCTAGCTATAAGGGGGGGGGATGTACAGATCTGTCCTCGCAAAGGAGGGAGAGCTTGTACCTGAATAAAACTTGGTCTGAAAGCAGCCACTGGACTGTTTTGGATTGCTAGCTATTGGGGGGGGGGAACGTGCAGATCTATCCTAGCAGAAGGGGGAGAG
>NW_015165236.1:1133879-1155192 GCF_001447785.1 Gekko japonicus | reverse complement strand
GGGGGGGGGGCTCCGCAGCTTACCTGGCTGCTTCTTGCTCTGACTGAGGGCTTCTGGGAGCAGGGGGTGGGGCTTGTTGCATGTGCCTGCTCCCTGGGCTCTTTACTGCCGGAGCTCCGCTCCTGTGCGCTCCCGCAGAAAATGACCCCTGCCCTTCATTAAGGCAATTAATGGCAGCCCCACCAGAAAAATATTTGCCCCACCAGCCACAGAATCCTGTCTACGGGCCTGCCAGCCAGGGGGTCTTGCATCTGTGACCCCCTCTGCCTGGGCCCTCCGAGACAACAAGGCAGGAGACGTTGGCCTGTCCCACATTTGAACGCATGACAGAGCGCCAACACGTCCCTGCACAATTGGAAAACTATTAGAAAAGAGCCAGAGTCCAGTAGCGCTTTAAAGACTAACAAAATGTGTGTGTGACTCACAGAAGCTCCTCCCCCTGCCACCCATTTTGTTAGTCTTTAAGGTGCTCCTGGACTCTGGCTCTTTTCTACTGGAAAACTATCGTTCCTCACGTGTTGCTGCAAATGCACAAGTTCAGAACAAAGGACCGAAAAGGGACACAGGATTGTTATTTCACTACTGATGCAAAGTTTCCACCCCCCCCCCCCCCGGGGGTTTCCCCCCCCCTAGGAAGTTGATTACATTTTAAATTCAGGTGGGCAGCAGTGTTCCCTCTAAGCTGGGTTAGTGTGAGCTAGCTCACAGGTTTTTTAGCCTCTGGCTCACACATTTTTGCCTTCACTCAGGAAGGAGGGCTCCAGGGCTCCAGAGCTCCATTGCTCGCTCACAACTTTAATGCCAGTGGCTCACAAAGTAGAATTTCTGCTCACAGGACTTCACAGCTTAGAGGGAGCATTGGTGGGCAGCAGAAAAAAGTTGGGAGTCCAGTGGCACCTTTAAGACCCACAACGTTTTATTCAAAGTGCAATACACTTCTTCAGACAAAGCTTACACCCAGAATAAAACTTTGTTGGTCTTAAAGGTGCCCAACTGGACTCCAACTTTGTTTTATGTTTTGCATTGTACCTCTGCATTCTTTATACACACCTTCTGACTGGGAGAAAAGGACTCGCATCTCCATTTCTACTCCACTAATGTCTGACGAAGGGAGCTCTGAGTCCTGAAAATTCATAGGTTGGTCTCTAAAGTGCTCCTGGACTCTAACTGCACGTGCATCCGGCGTGAATGTCAGGGTTCGATGTCAGGGTGAACGTGCCCACATCTGTTTGCAAGAAAGTGCCGACACCCGTTCCACCTTGCAACGAAAACCAGCAATCGGGACTTGGGGCTGGCGTCCCCTGTTCTGCCCCAACATGCATTGAATGCAACGTGAGGAGTATCCAAAGCACATTTTAAAAGGAACCATGTGCACATGGATTGCACGTGCGTCGGCTGTAACTTGCAAACTGGGTTTCCGATGCAGTGCAAAGCAAGCAGTGTTGAGCCATCCACTTGGGGACGCCCCTCTGCGCATCCCCAGGAAGTGTGACTCCAACGGGACAAGGAACTAATTTAGAGTCCAGTCAGGCACCTTTAAGACCAACAAAGGTTTATTCAAGGTGTGAGCTTCTTCAGATGCACTGGAATGGAAGGTAACAGTTCAAACTTATAGCCGGCGAACGAATAGCAAATTAACACGTAACTGATGAAGATGTTTTAAGACAGGGGTGTCGAACTCATTTGTTATGAGGGCCAGATCTGACATAAATGAGACCTTGCCGGGCCGGGCCACGTATGTCATAAACAATACTTCCTCTAAGCTGTGGATTTTTGTGAGCAAAGATTCTACCTTGTGAGGGTTTGGCTGCTGCACGAATTAGTTTGCTCTGGAGCCCTCCTTCCTGAGCGAAGACAAATAGGTGTGAGCCGGCGGCTAAAAAACTGTGAGCTAGCTCACACTAACTCAGCTTAGAGGGAACACTGGTCATAAAACGTAATGCCAGGTAGCGGAGATACCAACTTTATAAAGGACACAAAAACAAAGGTGTGTTTTTTTAAAACTTAAAATAAAAACATGCTTTTAAACTTAAAATAAAAACATGCACTGGTATTTCTGGCCACTGTGTGATACAGAGTGTTGGACTGGATGGGCCTTTGGCCTGATCCAACATTGGCATCTCTTATGTTCTTATGTTAAAACATTAGCACTGTCTGCAATATTTTGTTTATTTAACAGTGTCCGATAACTGACACCTCTGGCTCTGAATCATCACATCAAAATGTCTGTGCTCCTGCAGTCTTGAGTCTGCTGTTCAGCTGTGTAGCTGTAAGCTGCAGACCTACGATGACGCAGCAGCAGCAGAACTGGAAGAAGAAGCAGCAGAAGGCAGCCAGTTCCACTGCGGGCCTGGATAGGAGCCCTCCGGGGGCCTGATCTGGCCCCCGGGCCACATGTTTGACACCCCTGTTTTAAGACACGCCCAGTAAAATGTAAAATGTTAATTTGCTGTTAATTCCCTGTCTGTAAGTTCGGACCTTACCTGCCATTCCAGTGTATTTGAGAAAGTGTGCCTCGTGCACACAACAGCTCACACCTTGAATAAACCCTGCGGCTTCACCCACACGGCTGCCCCACCTGGGACTAGGAACTGGCAGCCGGCACAGGGCCCCCCTTCTTTGCCTCCGCGGATGAAATCTGGGAAGGAGATTCGGTGGTCTTCTGCCGCCCTCCTCTGTGTTCAGAGCTGACCTTGCTGTGGCCACGTAAGCCAACTTCCTGGGGTGTGATGATGCTGTCCAGTCCAATGTTCCCTCTAAGCTGTGGAGTCTCGTGAGCAGAAATTCTACTTTGTGAGCTACCGGCATTAAAGTTGTGAGCGAGCCATTTGGCTGCTGCATAAATTAGTTTGCTTTGGAGCCCCATCCTTCCTGAGCGAAGAAAACAATGTGTGAGCTGGAGGCTAAAAAACTGTGAGCTAGCTCACACTAACTCAGCTTAGAGGGAACACTCCCCCCCCCCGGCTGCATGGCCCCTTGTGCCCGCCTAAGGCTCACCGGCCCCGGGGCACCAATTAACTCTTGCCTCCGCGGCCCAGAACAAAACAGAAAACCCAAAGTCCAACCGCTGAGGTTGAAAGCCACAGAAACTGATGCAAGTATCGGCATACCGCTGAGTCCAGATGAGGACACGGGGCGGGTCCGTTCCCCGGGGCTTTGGCATCTGATGGATGAAATTGGCAGACCTGGGGGAGGAGGGTGGGGCAGGGACCGCGTTAATGATGGGGCAGGGGGCGGGTGGAGGTTCCTGGCCTCTCTTCCGGGGCCCAGCGGCGGCCTTGGGCAACTGCAGCGGCCAGGAATGCGAGAGGTGCTGCGCTGGCACCGGAACAGCCGATAGGGGAGGCCGGGGCACCAATTAATCACCAAATCCTCCGGAAATTGGCCTTCATTCACCACCCACACGGAGTCCCTAGTCAGGCACCGAGGCCTTCCCGCATGAGCTGGACTGCTGCTGCCCTCGAAGGGTTTTGGTGTGCGCAAAATATGTCCGGTCAGCTAAACATTAAGAAGAACTTCCTGATAGTCATAGCGGTTCCTCAGTGGAACAGGCTTCCTCGGGAGGTAGTGGTGGGCTCTCCTTTGGAGGTTTTCAAACAGAGGCTCGATGGCCCCATCTGACAGCCATGCTGATCCTGTGAACTCGGACAGATCATGCGAAGGGAGGGCAGGAAGGGCTGCTTCGGTGCTGAGTTCTCGTGGCCCTTCCTGACACGGCCCGGGGAAATGCTGATCGCCACGTTGGGGTCCGGAAGCAATTTCCCTCCAGGCCAGTTTGGCCAGGGACCCTGGAGGTTTTCTTTTGCCATCTTCTGGGCATGGAGCAGGGGTCACTGGGGGTGTGGAGGGAGGAGTTATTCGTGAATTTCCTGCCTTGTGCAGGGGGTTGGACTAGATGACCTCGGAGGTCCTTTCCATGGTTCTATCATTCTAGCATCCCCTTACTGATTGCTTGGAGAATCCACACCGCTTGCAGCTGCCGGGGGCCCAGGATTGCCGGTGGGGCCCACTGCGGCTGACCCAGGCCCCTCCCCTGTGTGCACCCACGCTCCCAACTGCCCGGAGTCACTGAGAGAGTGCATGTGGGTGGTGCCGAAGGGGTGTGTGTGTTAACGGCAGTGGAACTTCCAGCTGTATCCACCGGCCAAGGCTGCTGGGGAGAGGGGGGGGGGAAGAGGAGACACAGGCAGGGAGGGGCACGCAGGTGTGGGGCGGGAAGGACGGCAGGAGGAGGGGGCTGGTGGTGGGCGGGTGGGGGCCTCAGCTACTGTGTACTTGGAGAACTGGAACAGGCCCTGACTTCCCTGCTCCCACCTGCCAGGTAGCCCTGTCATAAGATCTGGAATGTGGAGGGGGCCCCTCCTTCTCATTCTCGGCTCTTTCCTGCCCAGCTACTGTGTGCTATCTTACGCTTGGCCTTGCAGATGTTCCAGCTGCAGCTTCCATGGCTGGGAAAGTAAACGGCTTTTCTGCTATGCCCGCTTGCTTTGCCAAGTGCGTGAACTATATCCATTGGCTTGTGCTTATGGGGGGGGGGGATGTTTAGTTTCACTATAAGTCAGAGGCCCCTCTATTGAAGGCTGTTTCCGACACAAGCTGTACACGTGTTCTTTAGTACTGGAACCACTAATAAACAGTTATCTTCTTATGAAGCCCTGTGTGGTGTGACCTGACTAAGGAGCCTGACAAAGTGCCCTCTCTCTCGGCAGAAGGGCCTCCCCCCCTACGCATGTCACGCCAAAAGGGCAGACGGCGCCTTGAAGGGCTGTCCCGCTGAATGGCAAGAGCTGAGCATATGGGGGGGGGAAGCAAATGGAGGCTCTCCTGCTGGACCAGAGGCAGGCCCGTATCCTGGATTATTTTGTTTGGGACATTTAGATATTTCAGGGGGGCAGTTACATTACAGTTAATTAAAATTAATCGGAATGCCTGTCTTTAAAGGGGGAGGCTCCGAGCCTGTTTCTAGACCTTCCTTTCAAGAAGAAGAAGAAGAAGAGGAGGAGGAGGAGATTGGATTTATACCCCATGGCCCTTCACTACCCAAGGGAGTCTCAGAGCAGCTTACAAACTCCTTTCCCTTCCCCTCCCCACAACAGACACCTCCTGTGAGGTTGGTGGGGCTGAGAGAACTCTGACAGAAATGGCTCTTTTTTTCAAGGACAGCTCTTGTCAGAACTATGGCTTGCCCGAGGTCATCCAGCAGGTGCAAGTGGAGGAGTGGGGAATCAGACCCGGTTCTCCCAGATTGAGAGCTCTGACAGAAACTGCCCGCACATTTAACCACTACACCAAACTAGCTCCATAGTGTACAAAGAAGAAGAAAGAGACTGGATTTATGCCCCATGGCCCTTCACTACCCAAGGGAGTCTCAGAGCAGCTTACAAACTCCTTTCCCTTCCCCTCCCCACAACAGGCACCCTGTGAGGTAGGTGGGGCTGAGAGAGCTCTGACAGAAACCGTTCTTTTTCAAGGATAGCTGTTATCAGAACTACGGCTTGCCCAAGGTCATCCAGCCAGGTGCAAGTGGAGGAGGAGTGGGGAATCAAACCCAGTTCTCCCAGATTAGAGTCCACGCGACACCAAACTGGCTCAAGGGACAGGGCTGCAAGTGCATCAACATTTAATCGCCTTCAGAAGACATCTCAACGCCTTTTGGGTTCCCTTCCACAGTGCAAGGAAACTTAGCAGGGCACCTTCAATACATCTCCAACAAACCCCCTTTTCTGCCAGCCCAGTCCTGCTGTAGACCGCCTGGGTTATGGTGAGTCTTCCCAAAGCATTTCCATGAGCCTGTGGGAAACATGCAAATTAATTCATCAATACCACCATGGCCCAGGCGGTCTACAGCAGGAACGGGCTGGCAGAAAAGGGGGATTGCCTTCGGAGCAATCTCCGCCCAGGTCCCATGCAATGCTCCCTCTAAGCTGAGTTAGTGTGAGCCGGCTCACTGTTTTTTTAGCCTCCGGCTCACACATTTTTGTCTCAGCTCTGGAAGGATGTGGCTCCGGAGCAGACTAATGCATGCAGCATAGCCAAATCGCTCGCTCACTTCCATGCCAGCAGCTCACAGAGTAGTACTTTTGCTCACAAGACTCCACGGCTTAGCGGGAGCAATGCCCTCCCCCCAAATTCCACAGTGGGAGAGAGAGAGGGAAGCCCCCTGCTCTGCCTGAGGAGACCCAAGGAGCGCCCGCCAGGCAGCAGAGGCAGGGCTCTCGGAGATAGCCTCCTGCAAAGCCATGCCGTTCCCACGCAGCTTCCTTGCACGGCCACCCCCCCCCCCCCCCCCGGTCAGGCTCCTCACAGCCACCCCCACCGGTGCCGCCTGGGACCCCGTTCCACCGCTCCTTCCGCCCACCTTCGCAATCCGCCTGCCCGGAATTCCCAGCGGGTCCTGGTCGATGTAGATCAGCAGCGGGTTGCGCAGGAGGTCCCTGGCCTCGGCCGAGATGGTCCCCAGGTTGCAGGACATGAAGAGCGGGGCCGCCAGGATCGCCCACAGCGCCAGCTGCGCTTTCGCCTGCTCGAAGCTCAGACCGGAGTTGCCCGCCAGCAGCTGAAAAAGAGACGGGGTGTGCGGCTCAGCGTGGCGTTCAGGGCGGGAAGTGTTCCCATGCCGCTCCTTAAGAGTAACGCTAAAGTACAGCTTCGACGACGGAAGCAAGGGGATGGACCTAAAGTGAAGAGGAACCCCAGGCCCGTTCGCTTGGCTTGCCAAAACCGTCAGCTCATTTCTAGGGTTTCACAGACACATGTGCTCTCTCTCTCCCTCTCTCTATGTCACCCGGAGGACCAATTTTTTTTGTGCATTTTTAAAAACCTATTTATTTTTTTGCCTGGGGGGAGAAAAACAAGATTGAAGCTTCCCTGACTGTACCTGGGGTCGTTTTGGAACACCCACATGCATCTTACATTTATTATTTTTTCTATTTTAATCCCCCCCAGAATTTTTTGATTGAGGGGGCAGCACTCATCTGTCGGGGGCATTGCCCCCAAATGCCCCCAATGGCTACAGGCCTGCAAGGACAGCCTTTGAAGGTTTCCAGAGGCCTTCCAGGGTTGCTAAGTTAGAGCCCCATCCGGGGTGGAGGACAAACCCGTCCACAGGAGTCACAGTCCACCAGGAAGTGTTCCGCCCCCGACTGAAACTCTTGGGAGCCACTCACCTGCATGACTGTGTCCCCCCCCCGCGAGAGGGCTGGCTTCTGCCTCCTGTCAACAGGGGTGACCTCATAGGCCTGGTTCAAGGGACAAGAACGGCAATTATCCCTTGACAGCCCTGAATGCAGAAACCTCTGCCCACAGATCTCCACAGGCTGGATAACAAAGCGATTGTCTTGCTTCGTATTAGGAAACTCCCTGACGACGAGAGCGGCCTAGGGCGGAGGAGCTAGCCGTTGCTCCCGAGATCGCAGCCGACACCGCGGCACGGACACTCATCCTGAAACTGCCGAGGGAAGGGAAGGGGGACCATGCTAGATTTCACCTGGGGGCAGGGAGGGGAGGCAGGTGGGTGAGCCGACCTGGCAGGGGAGGGTGAGGCTGGGAGACGAGGGCCTTGCGAGAAATGGAGGATTCGGGGCAGAGTCACTAACGGGAGATCAACCCGGGGGGCGGCGGATGTCCACTGCCTCAACCAAAAGACCGGTGGAAGAGCTCCGTCTTACAGGCCCAGCAGAATGGTCATAAATCCCACAGGGCCCTGGTCTCATATAGGAGCTCATTCCACCGGCCCCAGCCCTGGTCAAGGCAAGTCAGACGTCCCTGGCGCCGGGGACTACCAAGAGGTGTTCATTTGTAGACCTCCGTACCAGTGCTCCCTCTAAGCCACGGAGTCTTGTGAGCCAAAAATTCTGCTTTGTGAGCTACAGGCATTAAAGTGGTGAGCGAGCGACTTGGCTACTGCATGAATTAGTTTGCTCTGGAGCCCCATCCTTCCTGAGCCGAGACAAAAATGTGTGAGCCAGAGGCTAAAAAACTGTGAGCTGGCTCACACCAACTCGGCTTAGAGGGAACACTGGACCCAGGCCAACACTTTACCGGCTCCAAGGTACTTTGCCACACGCCCGATGGGGGGAAAAAATATTTTTTTAACAGATAATTTTTATTCTTTTTCACAAACAGCAAAGCTTTACAAGGTAAGCATGAGCACAGTCAGCTCTCAATGGCTTCATACATTTCGTAGAGGCGGCCACAATGGCATTGTATGTATATGGTACCCCACACTAGTACATCCATCTACCAAAGAAACAGTACCTGATGTAATAAATACTCTGCATCAGTGTTCCCTCTAAGCCGAGTCAGTGTGAACTAGCTCACAGTTTTTTAGCCTCCAGCTCACGCATTTGTGTCTCCGCTCAGGAAGGGACGGCTCCAGAGTAAACTAATGTATGCAGCCGCCAAATCGCTCGCTCACAACTTTAATGCCAGTGGCTCACAAAGTAGAATTTTTGCTCACCAGACTCCACCGCTTAGAGGGAGCATTGCTCTGCATCTATGGTCGTTTTCAAACTGTGTAATACTGACAAAAAATTTTTTTTTTGTGGGGAAAGGAAACGTTTGCCTTTCGTATCTGGTCAAAGTGTCTGTTTGTACATGCCCGTTAGCCAGCCTCCGATGGAGACCTGAATGGTTGAATGAACCATCGCTTGCGGAATCACCAAGCACAGAGAGCTTTCTTTGCACTGAGCCTCAGCTCAAGCACGGCGTTTTCCCACAGCAGGGATTGGTCGTCCGTTGATACCGATCTCTGTGCAATAACCTATACCTTTCCCGCGCAAAGAAAATCCCAACTTCAACCAGGGGTCATTTCCTGCAGGAGCGCACAGGAGCAGAGCTCCGGCAGTAAAGAGCCCAGGGGGCGGGCACATGCAACAAGCCCCACTCCCTGCTCCCAGCAGCCTCAGGCCATGAGGAGCAAGAAGCAGCCAGGTAAGTTGCAGTGGATGTTGCCTTCTGACACACTTCCGGTGATGTCAGGGGATGTGGCATACGCAAATAAGTTATCCTAATGAGTTATGCTAATGAGCTCCTGCACCTCTTTTTCTACGAAATGACCCCTGACTTCAACCAATGCTCCCTCTCAGCTGTAGAGTCCTGTGAGCAAAAATTCTGCTTTGTGTAAGGTAAAGGTAAAGGTTCCCTTGCTCGAAAGCCAGTCGAGTCCGACTCTAGGGTTGCGGTGCTCATCTCCGTTTCAAAGCCGAAGAGCCAGCGCTGTTTGAAGACATTTCCGTGGTCATGTGGCTGGCATGACTAAACACCAAGGCGCACGGAAAGCTGCTTTGTGAGCTACTAGCATTAAAGTTGTGAGTGAGCGATTGGGCTGCTGCGTAAATTCGTTTGCTCTGGAGCCATCCTTCCCGAGCTGAGACAAAAAGGTGTGAGCCGGAGGCTAAGAAACTGTGAGCTAGCTCATGCTAATTCAGTTTAGAGGGAGCAATGTGTACTATATGGGGCTCATATGGGGAGAGGCAGTCCTGAAGGCATGCTGGCCCCTGGCCATATGAGGCTTTGAAGGTAAGCACCAGCACCTTGAAATGTATCCGGTATTCCATAGGCAGCCGGTGCAGTTCACGCAGCCCTGGGTGGATACGAGCCTACACAGGCGTCGCTGTCAGCACCTGCACAGCCACATTCTGCGCTAGCTGCAACTTCCAGAGCTGAGTCAAGGGCTGCCCCATGTAGAGAGAGTCACAATAATCCAGTCTTGAAGTGACCGTTGCATGAGTCACTGTAGCTGGGCCCCCGGGGTGGAGATATGGGGCCAACTGCCTGGTCGGCCTCAGGCGGAAAAAGGCAGACCTGGCGGGGGCGGTGACCTGGGCCTACACAGAAAGGGTTGAGGCATCAAGGAACCAGGGGTCATTCCGTAGAAAAAGAGGTATAGGAGCTCATTAGCATAACTCATTAGCATAACTCATTTGCATGTGCCACACCCCCTGACATCACCGGAAGTGTGTCAGAAGGCAACACCCACCGCTCAGGCTCCACTGGACTCTTTTGGATTGCTTAGCTATTGAGGGGGGGGGACACACGACGTGCAGATCTGCCCTCGCAGAGGAGGGAGAGCTTGTACCTGAATAAAACTAGGTCTTAATGGTGCCACTGGACTGGGCTCTGCAACTTACCTGGCTGCTTCTTGCTCTGACTGAGGGCTGCTGGGAGCAGGGGGTGGGGCTTGTTGCACGTGGCCACCCCCTGGGCTCTTTACTGCCGGAGCTCCGCTCCTGTGCGCTCCTGCAGGAAATGACCCCTGCCAGGAACACACCCAAATTCTTCACCCTTGACGTTGGCACCAGTGGAGCCCCATTGAAGGCTGGGAGACCTCCGTCTTGGATGGATGTGACTTCCGTCGGCTCTGGCACAGCCATCCAGCCACAGCTTGTAATACCCGGTCCAGATCTGCTGGGGCCGCGTCCGGGCAGCCGTCCATCAGTAGACAGAGCTGGGTGTCATCCGCATACTGGTGACATCCCAGCCCACATACTGGTGACATCCTAGCCAGTTTGGTGCAGTGGTTAAGTGCGTGGACTCTAATCTGGGAGAACCGGGTTTGATTCCCCACTCCCCCACTTGCACCTGGCCGGATGATCTTGGGTAAGCCGTAGTTCTGATAAGAGCTGTTCTTGAAAGGGCAGTCCTGGAAAGAGCTCTCTAAGCCCCGCCTACCTCACAGGGTGTCTGTTGTGGGGAGGAGAAGGGAAAGGAGTTCGTAAGCCCCTCTGAGACTCCCAGTGAAGGGTGGGGTATAAATCCAATCTCCTCCTCCTCCCCTACACATACGTCCAGATAATCTGGGTAAGGGGGCGCATATAGATATTAAACAGCATAGGGGACAGAATTGCTCCCTGTGACACACCACATTCCAGTGGGGGCTGCTGGGATAATTCCCCCCCCCATGCACCACCCTCTGTCCCTGACCCTGGAGGAAGGAGTTCAGCCCCTGCAAGGCAAGCTCCCGTATCCCCCGCATCAGCGAAGCGGTGGGTTAACAGATCATGGTCAACCATACCGAACGCTGCTGACAGATCGAGACGTATCAGCAGCGCCGATCCGCCTCGGTCCGAATGTCTCCGAAGATCATCTACCAGAGTGACCGACACCATCTCCGTCCCGTGGGCAGGGCGGAAACCGGACTGGAAGGGGTCCAGGACTTTAGCCTCATCCAAGAAACAAACTTCCAAAGGAAGTTTAGAAAACTTATCGAGGGCCAAAAGTGAAAAACATAAGTAAGAGTGTTCATTACAAAGACATATAAAAACCTAGCAGGGGCCCAAATAAAGCCTCATGAAACGTTCCAAGTTACAAATACACACACACAAAAAGGACAGAATATGACCTGACGGGTTTCGGATCACAAGAGCCTTCTTCAGAGGTCAAATAGTGCAAAATACCCCAAGCTACAGTGTCCCTGTAACACATGTCAGGCAATTAACGATAAATAAAATAGGACCAAAACCGGAATGTTCCAATACGGGATTGGATGACACACCAAAAAGTTTCTATTTGGGGCCACAAATATATCTGGCTTTGTGTCAGAAGTAGTTTTATATACTGGAACTAATATGTACCTTCCCAGTTTAGGTCCTAAGAGTGCAAGTAAAATTGCATTGTCAGGGACGATGTGCCATCGATATGTAGCCTCCAAGAAATCATCCAAGAAAACCTGAAGCTACTACCTTATCCAGGAACAGTAAGTTAGACACTGGGCGGTAGTTATTAAGGGCTGCGGGGGTCCAAAGAAGATCTTTTAAGGAGAGGGTGGACCACCAAGGTAGCTTTGGGGCGCAATGTTCCCTCTAAGCCGTGGAATCTTGTGAGCAAAAATCCTACTTTGTGAGCTACCTTGGGAGGAAAGCGATGGCGAACCTAAACAGCATGATAAAAAGTAGAGACATCACCCTGCCAACAAAAGTCCGCATGGTCAAAGCAATGGTATTCCCAGTAGTCATGTATGGCTGCGAGAGGTGGACTATAAGGAAGGCCGAGCGCCGAAGAATAGATTCTTTTGCACTATGGTGCTGGAGAAGACTCTTGAGAGTCCCTTGGACTGCAAGAAGAGCAAATCAGTCACCCCTAAAGGAAATCAACCCTGACTGTTCCCTGGAAGGACAGATAATGAAACTGAAGCGCAAATACTTTGGCCACCAAATGAGAAGGGAGCACTCCCTGGAGAAGACCCTAATGCTGGGAAAGATTGAAGGTCAAAGAAGATGGGGACGGCAAAGGATGAGATGGTTAGAGAGTGTCAGAGATGCAACGAACATGAAATTGAGCCAACTTCAGAGGACGGCGGAAGACAGGAAGGCCTGGTGGGATCTGGTCCATGGGGTCGCGAAGAGTCGGACTCGACTGTGCGACTGAACAACAAAAGAGCCATCCTTCCCGAGCTGAGACAAAAATGTGTGAGCTGGAGGCTAAAAAATGGTGAGCTAGCTCACACTCACTCAGCTTAGAGGGAACACTGTTTGGGGGTTGCCTTCGATATCCACTTCTTAGGACCTGCGGTTAAGCAGGTGGATTTCTCCCAGGTCCACCCTAATTCTTCTCCGGGATGAAGTGGAGCCGTGGTAAGGGTGAGCTCTCCCAAGGGGCGAAAATGAGTCAGCTGAGGAGCCGATGGTACTTTGGTCACACTCTGAGAAGACAACAGCCCCTGGGAAAGACAGCCACGCTGGGAAAGGCTGAAGGCAGCAGTAAGATGGGATTGAGTCAGTCAGGGAAGCCAGGAGGGCCCTCCGCTTGCAAGACCCGAGCAAAGGCTGTTCAGGAGAGGACATCTGGGAGGTGTTATTGCCTCAGAGGGCTGCCTGAAGGCGGACGTGATTTGACGGCACGGAACAAACACGCACAGGTGGGAGCTTGGAAGGGGAGCGCCCTCTAGTGGCACCCTCGGGCAGGCAGGTGAGCAGGCCGTGGGGAGGGAAGGGGGGGTTCCTGCCTCTCCATCCCTCACTAGGCCAGATCGGCCCCCCAAATCAGACCGACTTTTTCTTTGCTCTGTGCCAACAGGGCCCCCCCCCCAAGTTATCTGAGCGACAATAATCATTGCTCTGCTGCGTCAGTCCGATCTCCAACATCCTGTCAACTTATTTTTATTTATACCTACATTTCTGCCAGCCTCGCAGTTCGAAAGCAAGAAACTGCAAGTAGATAAACAGGTGCCACTTTGGTGGGAAGGTAACAGCGTTCTGCGCGCCTCGGCGTCTAGTCATGCCGGCCACGTGACCACGGAGAGAAGGCTTCAGAAGGCGCTGGCTCTTCGGCTTGGAAACGGAGAGGAACACTGCAACCCTAGAGTCGGATTTGACTAGCTTTCGAGCAAGGGAAACCTTTACCCACCTGGCAGCCATTCCTCCCTTCCACCAGGTTTCTTTTTTTAGAAGAGAAGAGAAGAGATTGGATTTATATCCCGCCCTTCACTTGGAGTCTCAGAGCGGCTTACAAACTCCTTTCCCTTCCCCTCCCCACAACAGACACCCTGTGAGGCAGGTGGGGCTGAGAGAGCTCTGACAGAAACTGCTCTTTTTCAAGGACAGCTGTGCCAGAGCTTGTGACTGACCCAAGGTCACATCAGCAGGTGCAAGTGGAGGAGTGGGGGAATCAAACCCGGTTCTCCCAGATTAGAGTCCGCGCACTTAACCACTACACCAAACTGGCTCTCATAGGCAACTGAATATCCTTGTATCATTAGAGTGCAGCAAATCTGTGCAGCTGGTTCTCCAAATTCCCAGTTTTCATTAAAAAAAAATCCTAGCCCCTTTCATTGTGGAGTTATAAGGGAAAAGGCATATCTCTGCACCTAACTGGGACTTGCTTTTTTTTTTTTAAATTAAAAGCTGGGGATTCAGAAAACATGCTGCAGAAATTGTTATAATGATATTCAATGGCCAATTTTTAATTGCTTTTAAAAAAAAAGCCACAGTGGTGCGTGTGTGTGATGGGGGGAAAGAATAGTGGGGAAACCGGCCATGTGGACACTGCCTCATTGACGCTGTGCCGTACTGCCAGCTGCAGTAGCAATGGGGAAACCACGCAGGTCTGTCCCCACTTGGAAAAGACCTCTGGGGGGAAAGGCATTACGGGAGGAGACGGCGTTACCATGTCGGGATCATTCCACCTTCCTGGGCCGGCAGCAGGCTGCAGCGTGTCTTGATGGTCCCCGTACCACTCAATGACGCGAGAAAGACTTTCCCAGGAGTCTTCGATGTCAGCAAAATTCCTCCACAGGTTGCAGATCTGGCCGAGTAAAGTATAATTCACCTGGATCAAAATAACAGGGACAGATTCTGCTTTTACCACCAAGGTCACCAGCTAGCCATCGCCGTGCCCCATCTGGGCTGCCCCCCCCCCCCATGAGCAGAGCGGGAGCAAGTGGGGGGTTTGACAGAGATGGCCTCCGCATCCCCCCCCCACTGACAGGCTGTTTACCCCCAAACACTTGCAGAGGGGCTGTCTAGGCACAGAGTCAAACGCCTCTTTTTTCCGAGGCTTCCTTGAACTAATTGAGGTCTGTGATGTTTTAATGAAGTTGAACAGATTTCTGCATTTTGAACAAATTTCTTTCTTTATTCGATCTATTGCTTTTTCCAGTTTTTAGCCAGTTTTTATGATGGCTTCATTACACACAGCATTGTGGGTTTCTAATGGGGAACTCTGAAAGCTTAGGCATTTTCTAAAGACGTAAATGTCTCACTGCCCCTTCTGCAGACTGCCCTCCCACCAAACGCATTGCTGGACAGAGTTTCTCCCCACAGGATGCAAATCCCAGTCAGGAAACAAACAAACAAACAAACAAACAAAAAGCCACGGTGCAAACTCTGCCTCATAAAACAAGTTTGAGTCCAGAGGCACCTTTAAGACCAATGAAGTTTAATTCTGAGTATAAGCTTTTGTGTGCATGCACACTTCATCAGATAACATACATGTATCCAAAGAAGTGTGCCTGCACACGAAAGCTTCTACCCAGACTTAAACTTTGCTGGTCTTAAAGGTGCCACTGGACTCACACTTTGCTCTACTGCTTCAGACCAGCATAGTGACCCACCTGGATCTAGACAAGCAATGTATAGATTAAAAAAAATAAATATTGAGCTGCGGTGGCTCAAGTGGTTAAGACGCTGAACTGCAGGCTGTGGAAGGTCGGCAGTTCAGCAGTTCGAGACCCGGGTGTGCCACGTGATGGAGTGAGCTCCCGTCTCTAGTTCCAGCTCCTGCCAACCTAGCAGTTCGAATGCAAGACATTGCAAGGAGATAAATAGGTACCACTTTGGTGGGAAGGTAACAGCGTTCCGTGCGCCTTGGTGTCCAGTCATGCCGGTGGCCACATGACCACGGAAACGTCTTTGGACAGCGCTGGCTCTTCGGCTTGGAAACGGAGATGAGCACCGCAACCCTAGAGTCTGGCTTTCGAGCAAGGGAACCTTTACCTTTACCTTTAATGTATAGATTTTTCGTACACAATACAAGCAATGTTATTACCCCATAAGAGAATCACTATATAATACTCATATCACATCAAAGAATCTATTTAAACATGTAACAGAGAACTATGTACAAATCAAGGTATCACAACTCAATTGTGTAGCAACCAAGATCCAAAAACCAGTCCAAGAGATCACGGTCTTTAATATTGATGTACGCAGACCAATGAAGATGAAACGAAGACTCTGGATTATTCTAGACATTGTTTCGTGTAAACTTCTTCAAATCATGGGCTAACATATAATAATACTAATAATATTCTTACTTTCAAGAGTAAGACAAAAATGATCATATTATTTTTCGAAGAAGAGGAGGAGGAGGAGGAGGAGGAGGAGGAGGAAGAGATTGGATTTCTACCCCGCCCTTCACTACCCAAAGGAGTCTCAGAGCAGCTGACAAACTCCTTTCCCTTCCCCTCCCCACAACAAACACCTTGTGAGGCACGTGGGGCCGAGAGAGCTCTTGACAGGAACTGTTCCTTTTCAAGAACAGCTCTTATCAGAGCTAGGCTTGCCCAAGGTCATCCAGCCAGGTGCAAGTGGAGGAGTTGGGAATCAAACCCGGTTCTCCCAGATTAGAGTCCACGCACTTAACCACGACACCAAACTGGCTCTAATTATTGTCTTCGTCTTGAGTTGTGATACCTTGATTTGTACATAGTTCTCCATTACGTGTTTAAATAGATTCTTTCTTACTGGATGATAGCATTGCTCGTACGGTTTATTGAAAATAAGCATTGTGTGTTGCGATTACCTTAAAGAAAGGCAATGCATTCTTCATTAGTTAGTGTCTTTTTGGCACAATATTACAATTCTTGTGGTTACCCGATTATATCATGACACGCCCGCTGGTTGTCCACCTGAATCGACACCTGATAAAAAAGGGTGTCAGAAGCAATGCAGACGACAAACGCCGCCCCCCTCCCAGTGTTATCGGTTCCGGGGTCAGGGCAGTTTTCTTTACCTCACTTATACCCTGCCTTTCTCCAATGCTCCCTCTAAGCTGTGGAGTCTTGTGAGCAAAAATTATCCTTAGTGAGCTCCTGGCCTTAAAGTTGTGAGCGAGTGATTTGGCTATACTGCATAAATCAGTTTGCTCTGGAGCCCTCCTTCCTGAGCGAAGACAAAAATGCGTGAGCCGGAGGCTAAAAAACTGTGAGCTGGCCCACACTAACTGAGCTAAGAGGGAACACTGGTGGGGACTCGAACCTGATTCTCACACTGACTCAGCTTAGAGGGAACATTGGTGGGGACCCAACGCGCCGTACCCCCTTCCCGTCCCTTCCATTTCATCCTTACAACCACCCTGTGAGGTAGGTTCAGCCGAGAGTATGTCAGCAGACACCTTCCCATGGATCAACACTATCTTCATTGCTGTAGGAAGGAGCCTCGCTGTGGAGAGCCAGTTTGGTGTCGTGGTTAGGAGCGCAGACTCTAACCTGGGAGAACCACGTTTGATTCCCCACTTCTCCGCATGCACCTGCTGGTGTGACCTTGGGTCAGTCACAAGTTCTCTTGGAGCTGTTTTCTCAAGGACAGTTCTCAAGAGAGCTCTCCCAGCCCCACCTACCTCACAGGGTATCTGTTGTGGGGAGGGGAGGGGAAGGGAAAGGAGATGGTAAGCTGCTCTGAGGCGCCGTCGGGTAGTGAAGGGCGGGATGCAAATCCACCCTCCTCCCTCCTCCTCCTTCCAAACCACACAGCTTGGTTTTACAGATGCTCCAGTAACACTTTAGTAGGCTAGAAGTTCCAGGTAACCACGTTGATCCAAAGAAAAGTCCAAAAACGAACCCCACGTTATACCCTTTTTACGAAGACCAACCACAGGGTGTGGCAAGCCCAAGGTCACCCAGCGAGCTACCGTGGCCGAGGGGGGGGGATTCGAACCCGGGTCTCCCAGATCATAGCTTGACCCTCGAACCACCAACACCCCACTGGCCCCTCGTTACCTCTGGGGGCAGGCCTCCTTCGTAGGCAGGCCAGCTGCAGGAGTAGACAATCGGCCGTCCTGTTTTGTTCAAGGCCGCGCTCATCTTTGGGTAGCCTAAGGAAGGAGAAAGAGGCAGGGCTCACCGCTCGCGCTTTTACTCATTTACAGTCTCCTCCCCAGTCCTCCCCCAGTGGGGGGGGGGACACCCAAAGCAGCATACAGCTTCGTTCTTCTCCTCTCTTCCGTTTTATCCTCACAACAGCCCTGTGAGGTGGGCGAGGCGGAGCGCATGTGGCAGAGTGGGCACCCTGGGCACCCAAGTGAGCTTCCGTGGCAGAGTGGGGGGACCGATGCTCCCTCTAAGCTGTGGAGAGTCCTGTGAGCAAAGATTCTACTTTGCGAGCTGCCGGCATTAAAGTGGCGAGCGAGCGGTTTGGCTCCTGCATCCATTAGTTTGCCTCTGGAGCCCCATCCTTCCCTGAGCCGAGACAAACGTGCATGAGCCGGAGGTTAAAAAACTGTGAGCCGGCTCACACGAACTCAACTTAGAGGGAACGCTGCTGCCGGGGACTGGACCCGGCACTGTAGCTGCGGGGCTGCCACCCCGCCCCGGACACCAACCGGCGGCCTTGGCCGAGGAGTTGGAGAAGCAGCCGTCCAGCTTCAGCATGTCCACGCCCCACTCCGCAAAGGTCCTGGCGTCCGTCTCGATGTCGTCCAGCGTGGTCCCCGGGTAGCCCTCGCAGGTGAGGTTGCCCAGGTCACTGTAGATGCCGAACTTCAGGCCTTTGGAATGGACCTGCGGCAGGAAGGGGGCAGCTTAGCAGGCGGAGGGAACCGCGTTCGATCCATCCCCACCTCCAGGGAAAAGGATCTTGGATGAGCTGGGCTGGGAGCCGAACGTGTTTTTCCCTTTTCCTTACTCTCTTTCTGGTTTCCTGTGGGAACGTCTCTCTCTATAGCAAGATTTATTGCAGCATTAAGTGTGTTCCGTGTAGTTTCTACGCCCATTTAACTGTCACCCAGCCATTCTTCAGGCTTGGTTGCCATGGGAAAGGGCCAGAAGAAGAATGTAAACTTCCGTTTCTAGTAACTGTGCTGTTCACTTGCTGTTATCTCTCCCAGACACTCAGGTGTGTAACCCTGAGATCTTCCCTGGTATCCCCTTTCCCCTGTGAATTAGATGCCCTTAGTTAGGCGGGCTTTTGCTTTAATATGATTGGTCCCGGGCCATCAGAGTCTTATTTGATTTAGGTATAATTACTGGCTTCGCACGCTTGCTCCCCAGTTCTAACACGGACTCCGTCCAGGGTCCAGATCCTATTACTGCCTCAATAAACGTTTATTCTTCTGAATGAGTGTTGTTGGGAACTGATTTCTCCAGGGACTCTGACACATTAAGTGTGTTCCCTGTAGTTTCTACGCCCATTTAATGTGCCACGTTCAAATGCTAATGCTTTGTGTCAGGTTTGTTTCGGCTCGGTTTGGGAGTTTTGCTGTTTCCAAGATTTTCTGCAGTCCGAACCCTACTGCATGCTTATTACAGAATCATAGAATGTTAGAGCTGGAAGGGACCTTCCAGGTCATCTAGTCCAACCCCCTGCACTCTGCAGGAGCAGAGCCGAAAGACAGCCCTACATACCTACAACATACCCGAAAGATGGTCCGCTTGGAAACGTCCAGCAAAGGAGCATCCACCACCTCCCGACACAGACTGTTCCACTGCTCAACCACTCTTACAGTCAGGAAGTTTCTCCTGATATTTAGCCGGTAATGACTCCCTTGTAATTCCCACCCGTTAGAACTAGTCTTGCAATCCGTAGCAAGAGAGAATAGATCTGCTCCATCTCCTACATGACAGCCCTTCAGATATTGGAAGACTGCAATCATGTCCCCTCTAAGCCTTCTCTTTCCCAGGCTAAACATACCCAGCTCTTTCAGCCTTTCCTCCTAAGACTTGGACTCCAGCCCTCTCACCATCCTGGTTGCCCTCTTCTGGACACGCTCGAGCTTGTCAACATCCTTCCTAAAATGTGGTGCCCAAAACTGGACACAGGACTCCAGGTGAGGCCTGACCATAGCAGAATAGAGCGGACCCACCACCTCCCGTGATCTGGACACAATGCTTCTGTTAATGCATCCTAAGACTGCATTAGCTTTCTTCACAGCCACATCGCACTGCAGGCTCATGTTTAGACTTCATTGGATGTCCCATCCAGTTCTGAGGCTACGTACTTCACCTTGAGTCTCAGTTAGGAAGGCGGACTACAAATATTGTGAATTAAACCAATACAATCCACAGCTCAGAAGTTAATAAAGTGGGGCCCTGGCACGAATGAACACAAAAACTGCACTGGGACCTTCATTTCGGACGACCACATTGATGGCCAGTACTCTGGGAAGTGTGGAGAGAAGGGCAGCTGTAATCAAGACACGCAGGAAGGTTTCTTCCGCGACATTTGGACGTCACAGATGCTGGCCTGCAGAACCACAGGAGCTGTGCTAGCAAGCCTTCTGTGAACAGACCTCGCACCCTGCACCCACCTGCAGAAGAGATGCACATTTTGTCTCCTGCGTGAGAGGGACCAGGGGACCAGCTGTCTCTTCCCATTTTAAACTGTTATTTCAAGGTTTTTTGCTTACCAATGACCCAAATCAAACAGGGGGGGGGGAATTACTTTCCAACAGTTAATACGTGTCCCCTTGTTCGGCAGTTATTTCCGGATCTAGCCCTGTCATTCCGCTGCAGCATAAAAACCATCCGGCTGGCTAACGTCACAGTAGCCTTTCCTTTCCGCTTCTAAATCCAAACATTTCCAGAGAGAACCAAAGTCTTTGGAGCGAGGCACTGGATCAAACTTACGTAATCCGCCAGCGCTTTAATGCCGCTGGGAAACCTCGACGCATTGGCCTGGAGCCTGCCCAGAGAGTCCCTTTCTTTGGCCGCCCAGCAGTCGTCCAGGTTCACGTAGTTGTACCCGAGCTCTTTCCAGCCATCTTCGGCCAACCGGTCTGCCATCGCCTTGATCAAGCGTTCGCTGTTAAAAACAATATATTAACTAGGTGAACAAAGTGTGAGTCCAGTTGGGCACCTTGAAGACCAACAAAGTTTTATTATAATAATAATAATATTTATTTCGGCTTGCATGACCAAAAGTCTTAAGCACACTTATGCACACTTACACACACTTATAAAGGTACCATCCATTTAAAAAATAAAAATAAAAATCAGGACTTATTTAAAACATCTCAATCACAAACAGTAAAGTGCATTGTCCAAATATGAGTGTATTGTCCAAATATGAGTTTGGTGTAGTGATAAATCCTCCAGCAGATAAACACAGTATAAAATCAGAAAGGTTTAAACTTTCCCCTCCTTTTCCCTTTTTCTGTTTGCCACCAGGGCCAGAAACATGGCTACTGCTTTAGTAACTGAATTATCAACTTTATCAGATAAGTGGACAGAAATTGACCAGGGAAGGGAGGGAAGCTTTTCTTTTATCAGTATAGGTATAATATACTTCTGCCTCTCCATATTCCAGTTGGGACAAGCTAGCAATATATGGTCCATCGTCTCCACCCTACCTTGATTACAATCGCATGTCCGTTCGGAGAACGGGATGCCATGAAAGCGGCCAGAAACTATGTTCGACGGGAACGTATTCAGCCTAGCCAATGTGAAGGCTCTCCGGAGTGCTGGGCTTTTGAGAGAGTAACAGTAAGTAGGGATCACAGCCGGCGGTGGAAGGCCGAGGGATAGGCCCGAGCAGGTTCGCCGAGCTCTGCAGAGTGTACTGCCAAAGTCCAGTTCCCTTAATTTTGTTTTTATGAGTTTAAAGACCTCGTTTTGCTGTAAGGAGGTAATACCAATGTTCAAGGATTCTAATTTGGATTCAAT
>NW_015165236.1:1133535-1133760 GCF_001447785.1 Gekko japonicus | reverse complement strand
AAGCTCTTCTCTCAATTGATGGCTGCGCAAATTCTACCCTAAGGGCCGTACCTGCCACGCATCTCGGCACTGCCTTTTGGTGTTTATGTAATACTAGCTTGCTACCTGTGGTTCACTATGGTATTTAAGTTCCATAAATCCAGTTATAATACTGATGATGTGAAATTTGAAATGTGACATTTGTTGTAGGAATTCTAACAGAGAAGATTGTAGTGCAAGAAATGA
>NW_015165236.1:1117363-1129032 GCF_001447785.1 Gekko japonicus | reverse complement strand
ATCTTGTATTTAGGAAACTATTGAATAAACGAGGTCGCGGACCTGAACTGTGTTGTGCTTGTGACTACGGCTGCACCGCTATAATAAGAGACATTACAGTATTCAGGTTAAATTGCCGTGTTGGCACTTTGCGATAAATACGTGGGTTTTGGGTCGCAGTTTGGGCACTCGGTCTCTAAAAGGCTCGCCATCACTGGCTTAGAGGGAGCATTGGTAGAGGGTGAGCAGCAGATTAGCATACAACATAATAAAAGGTGTTTAACAGATGCAAGGACCAAACTGGAATAACAAGCTTAGTTTATATGGTCATGAGTCTCCGCATTCCACTATTAAGAAGAGTACATTTGCCCAACAATCCCCAGTTTTTACATATTTATTTCCTTCACTATGTTTCCCCGCTGGAATTAAACCCAAACAAATAGTAACCGTATAAACTAAGCTTGTTATTCCTGTTTGGTCCTTGAATCTGTTACATGTCTTCATTATAGGTAAAGGTAAAGGTCCCCTTGCTCAAAAGCCAGTCGAGTCCAACTCTAGGGTTGCAGTGCTCATCTTTGTTTCAAAGCCGAAGAGCCAGTGCTGTCCGAAGACTTCTCCGTGGTCATGTGGCCGGCAGGACTAAACACCAAGGCGCACTGAATGCTGTTACCTTCCCACCGAAGTGGTACCTATTTATCTACTTGCAATTTCTTGCTTTCGAACTGCTAGGTTGGCAGGAGGTCTTCATTATGCTGTCTGCTAATTTACTGCTCACCCTCTACCAAGGTTCCCTCTAAGCTGTGGAGTCCTGTGAGCAAAAATTCTACTTGGTGAGCTCCCGGCATTAAAGTTGTGAGCGAGCGATTTGGCTCCTGCATAAATTAGTGTGCTCTGGAGCCATCCTTCCTGAGCTAAGGCAAAAATGTGTGAGCCGGAGGCTAAAAAGCCGTGAGCTAGCTCACACTAACTCAGCTTAGAGGGAACACTGCCCTCTACCTATATGTATGGACTGGTAATTCCCACTTCATTGTATCTGACGAAGTGTGCCTGCACACAAAAGCTTATACCTCGAATAAAACTTTGTTGGTCTTGAAGGTGCCACCACTGGACTCAAACTTTGTTCTGCTGCTTCAGACCAACACAACGGCCCACCTGAATCTATATTAATTAGGCATACATGTTTGATAGTATTGGATTTTAATACGTAATTGCATTTAGTGGAACTTCAGAGTTGCTGTTACTGTTATACCATATAGGTCACCACGTTATCTTTTCCTCAGATTTATGTGGCAAAACATGAACCACTTATTTGATCTCTAATTAAGGGGAGGGTTTAAAACAAACTGAAGAGGATTACTTATCGAAAGCAGTAGTAACCCAGGAGCTTGTCTTATGCAATTTATGTAACCTTCGTATCTCTGTAACCTTCAAATGTATACTTAAGTGGAGTTTTGGATATTGTCACATACTACCTATGGGAGTCTTCCTTCGGATTTCTGGGTTTATCACATGAAAATTATATATATACATTATATTTATCGGTGGTTATTATTTTTGTCTATGCTTTGTAGAGGTCTTAACTGTATAGAGCAGGGGTGGCCAGACTGTGGGAGGCTCCCCATGTATTTGCTCTCTCTCTTTCTTTCTGTCTCTCTTCCTTCATCCCTTCTCCCTCCCCATCTATATGCTCTCTCTCTTTCTTTCTGTCTCTATCCCTTCATCCCTTCCCCTCCCCATCTATTTGCTTTCTTTGTTTCTCGCTCTCTTTCTCTCTTTCTTTCCACCTCTTTCATTCTTCCTTTCCACCTTAGACACATAAATATCATTAGCAAACAAATAAATATCGTTGGACAAATAAATATCATTATCAATATCTGTTTTTACCCCTTTGGTTTTTATTTTTGGCAGTCATAAAAAGCAAATCTGCATATTTTAAAATAAAAACGTGTGTGTAACATTTGTTCATGTCTTGCGGCTCTCAAACATCTGATGTTTATTCTATCTGGCTCTTACGTTGAGCAGGTTTGGCCAGCCCTGGTATAGAGTAAGAGTCCAGGGGCGCCTTAAATACTAACACAATTTGTGGCTCACTTCTTTTCCACTGCTACAGACAGACTGACACAGCTCCCCGTCTTGATCTGCCTTAACTGTGTAGTTTCTTCCTTGCTTCTGTACTGAGACCTCTCTCCCCTTTTCTGTTTTTGGTTTTTCACACATGAGAAGCAATGCTCCCTCTAAGCTTTGGAGTCTTGTGAGCAAAAATCCTACTTCGGGAGCTACTACTGGCATTCACGCTGTGAGCGAGCGATTTGGCTCCTGCATAAATCAGTTTGCTCTGGAGCCACCTCCTTCCTGAGCTGAGACAGAAATGTCTGAGCTGGAGGCTAAAAAACTGTGAGCCAGCTCACGCTGACTCAACTTAGAGGGAACACTGAGGAGAAGCCGCCAGGATTACCAGGCGGTAGAGCAATTTTTCATGTGGAATGACCGAGAAACCTGTTTGCGGGCAACGCAGGTGGGTGCGTGCACCCCATGCACCTGCAAATGGTGCCCACCAAACAAAAACCAACGGCAGGAGAGCCCTGAGAAGGAAAGCAGCGTAACTGTGCCTCCTCCCTCTCAGGACAACATTCCAGGCAGGAGTCTGGAGCCACACTGAACCCACGTCCCTTCGTCCCACCTGATGCAATCGTCAGGGTCCTTCTGGCAGTCCGTGTTGCATCGGAAGTGTTCCCATGGCACCCAGCCCATCGGTGGCGTTCTCAGCAGCCCGTTATCCATGGAGGAAGCGCCAGCCAGCAGGCAAAAGACCAGCATGGGGGGAAGGAGCCCCATGGCTTAGACAGCCACACCTGGGAAAGATCGGAGGAACACCCTGCTCACATAGGAACATAAGGAGGAGGAGAAGAGTAGAAGAAGAAGAAGAGAAGAGATTGGATTTATACCCCGCCCTTCACTACCCAAAGGAGTCTCAGAGCGGCTGACAAACTTAAAGTAGAAGAAGAGATTGGATATATACCCCGCCCTTCCCTCAGAGTCTCAAAGCAGCTTACAGTCTCCTTTCTCTTCCTCTCCCCACAACAGACCCCCTTTGAGGTAGGTGGGGCTGAGAGAGCTCTTTTGAGGACTGCCCTTGAGAGGACTTGTGACTGACCCAAGGTCACCCCAGCAGTTGCATGTGGAGGAGTGGGTAATCAAACCTGGTTGTCCAGATTAGAGCCCACGCTCATAATCACTACACCAAATAGCTTCTGCTGGGTTACATGTGTGGGGAGGGGCCATGGCTCAGTGGTAGAGCCTCTGCTTTGAATGCAGGGGGTCCCGGGTTCAATCCCCGGCAGCATCTCCAGTTAAAAAGGACCAGGCAGGAGGTGATGGGAAAGACCTCCACCTGAGACGCTGGAGAGGTATCAAGAGGGGCCGTGGCTCAGGGGCAGAGCCTCTGCTTGGCATGCAGAAGGTCCCAGGTTCAGTCCCCGGCAGCATCTCCAGCTAAAAAGGGCCCCTTTTCTGCCTGAGCCCCCTGGAGAGCCGCTGCCAGTCTGAGCAGACAAGACTGACCTGGATGGGCCAAGGGGGGGGGGGGTCTGATTCAGTACGAGGCAGATCCATGTGTGTTCATCTGTCCCAGCATCCCATTTCACACAGTGGCTCGCGAGCTCTTGCAATCGGTTACTCTGAGGAGCCACAAACAGGGCACAGAGGCCAAGGCGCCCCAGGGCTGGTATCCAGAGTTTGACTGCCTCTGACTATGGAGGTTCTCTTTAATCAAGTGCCTGCCTGAGGTGCAGCCTTTTGGCGCCAGCCGTTCTGTGCTGCGAGGGAATCTGAGTGGGAGCTCCACGCGCAGCTTTCTCTTCCAGCCCCGCCTGACTCTGCTGCTCCATCTACGTGGGCAGCGGCTGGCTCAGAATCCTTCACTTCTTTGGGGGCGGGCAAAGAAATGTGGGGTGCTGAAAATCGGATTTTCCCTTCAATGACTACTTTTACACTCCAGTATCTCATGCTGGGGTGTGTGGTGGCAACTTGCACCCACCAGCACCCCCTTCAGGTGCAGCCATGCTTGGCAATTGCACTGGTAGAGTTGCTCCCACCCAGTTGGGAAATTCCTGGAGAATGCTCCCTCCCACTAAGATGTGGAGTCTCATGAGCAAAACCTCTACTTGGTGAGCTCCTGGCATTAGTGGTGAGCGAGCGATTTGGCTGCTGCATAAATTAGCTTGCTCTGGAGCCGTCCCTCCGGAGCTAAGACAACAATGTGTGAGCCGGAGGCTAAAAAACTGTGAGCTAGCTCACACTCATTCAGCTTAGAAGGAACACTGGTGCAGACTCAGGGAGGGTGGTGTTCGGGGCGGGACCTCTGTAAAGTCTAATGCCCCAGAGTCCACTCTCCAAATCTGCCCTTTCCTGTATTGTATAGTCTGGGGGATCAATTGCTATTCCGGGAGATCTCCAGGCCCCGTCTGGGGGTTGGCAACCGGGGCTCTGATGGCGTTAGAGCGGGCAGGACGACGTCACTCACCCGCTGTCTGGAGGCTGCAAAAGCGAGCAGCTGAACTGGGGGAGTAAATGTCCAAAAAAACAACAACTCGGTGGGGAATATTGAATTTCCACGTTTTCCAACCTTTGAGGCGGCCAATGGGAAGGGGCGTGACGTCACCTTTACCGGTATTCTTTTTGGTGACGTCACAGAGGCCGCGTAAATGACGTCAACCAGCCAAAGAAGGCAAGATCTCGCAAGCCACGCCCCTTCCTAGAAATCCCCGCCTCGGGTTAATTCTGACTCCGCCCAACAGACGGCGAACGGGCAGCGCGCATGCGCCTTCCTTCGCTCAGTCCGGCTGCTGTGGCATTGGAGAGTCACGTGAAGAGAGAAAGCATCCACGGTCTCGCGCATGCGCACTAGGATTCCCTCAGAAGCATTGCGGAGGCCCTGCCCTCGTAACCCTTTCGCGTGACCGACCCTAGTGATTGGCTGCTTACGTCTAGAGCCGCCGCCATTCCTTTCCTAATCTCTCGCGTTCCTCTCGGCTCAGTAACTCTAACTTCCGGGTTAGAGAGGCGGGACTCGTAGAGAGTGACACGTCAAGTCTAAGGCGCCCGCCAATCGAAATTGGCGACTGGCTATTGCGGCCAATGGACCGAGGGTTTTTTAATTGTCATGACCACCAATCAAGAGCCCGGGAAGGCTCCGCAGCCAATCAGGAGGAAGTTCACCCTCCGTCTCACCCACGCTCCAGAGAGCAGGTCGCCGCCAGCCAATGGGGGCTCCCGTCAATCCTTTCCCCCTGTCAGTGCAGGCCTCCGAGCGGCAGGGGCGCTGCAGCTGCGGAAGTCCGCGGCGGAGGCGGAAAGGCCGACCGGAAGCAGACGAGCGGGGGAAGCGAGAGAGACGGGCAGACAGGGAGGCCTCGGACGCCGCCGTCTCCGCCTCACGAGCTGCGCGACCCGAAGGAGCAGGTGAGGTCGCGGGCGGACCCGAGAGGCGCCCTCCGGCCCGTGAACCCCGACCCGCCTTCCTCCCTCCCGCCCTGCGGGGGAAGGCCTCGGCCGGGCCCGGAGGAGGAGGAGGAGGAGGCGGGCTTTGCATGGGCCTGGGCTTGGGGGGCGGGAGGGGTCTCGGCGGGGTGGGATGCCCCAGAGCTCCGCCCTCCCGAAACAACCGCTTTCTCCGGGGGGGGGAGGGGGAGACTGGTGCCTCCGTCGCCTGGAGGGCGGCCGTCATTCCGGGAGACCGGCCACCCGAAGTGCTCGCAGGGAGTGATTTCCAGTGCAGTTCAGTGTGTCCCCTCTAAGCGGAGTCAGCGTGTGCCAGCTCACAGTCCTTTAGCCTCCAGCTCACAGATTTTTGTCTCGGCTCAGGAAGGATGGGGCTCCAGAGTAGACTAATTTACGCAGCAGCCCAATCGCTCGCTCACAACTTTAATCCCAGTGGCTCCCCAAGGAGAAATTTTCTTTAATCCCAGTGGCTCGCAAAGTAGAATTTTTGCTCACAAGGCTCCACAGCTTAGAAGGGAGTATTGCTTGCAAGCAGTGTTCCCTCTAAACTGAGTTAGTGTGTGCCAGCTCACAGTCTTTTAGCCTCCAGCTCACAGATTTTTGTCTTGGCTCAGGACGGATGGCTCCAGAGCAAAGTAATTTACGCAGTAGCCAGATTGCCCGCTCACAACTTTTAATGGCAGGAGCACACAAGGTAGGATTTTTGCTCACTAGACTCCACAGCTGAGAGGGAGCATTGCAGTTGCAGAAACCGGTTGGGCTCTGGAGTTGCTCTTGAAAGTGGCAGTGTGGCTGGTGGCTCTAGGTGTTGTATGGAAGCAGCAGGCTCTGCGGGGAAGGAGGTTGGCTGACTGGCCCTCTGTGTCCCAGCCCAGGTGTGAAGAACAGCCGCTCAGAGGGGTGGGGACCAATGGTCCCTCTAAGCCGTGGAGTCTTGTGAACAGAAATTCTACTTTGTGAGCTGCTGGCATTAAAGTTGTGAGCGAGCGATTCGGCTACTGCATAAATTGGGTTGCCCTGGAGCCACATCCTTCCTGAGCGAAGACAAAAATGTGTGAGCCGGAGGCTAAAAAACTGTGAGCTAGCTCACACTCACTCAGCTTGGAGGGAACACTGCTTATAATCAATACCTTCATCAGCATTCCTCTAATCTGTGGAGTCTTTTGAGCAAAAATTCTGCTTTTTGAGCTACACTGGCATGAAAGTTGTGAGCGAGCGATTTGGCTGCTGCATAGATTAGTCTGCTCCGGAGCCGTCCTTCCTGAGTGAAGACAAAAATGTGTGAGCCGGAGGCTAAAAAACTGTGAGCTGGCTCACACTAAGTCAGCTTAGAGGGAACACTGGTGGGAACCCTCTTGTCCTTTACTACTAGCTATTAAGAGAGATTCTGGTGGGGCGCCTGTGTTGGTCTGAAGGACGGGAACAAAGTGTGAGTCCAGCGACACCTTTGAGACCGACAACGTTTAATTCTGGTTATGAGCTTTCGTGTGCGTGCCCAGGATTAAACTTTGCATGCATGCGGAAACTTATACCCAGAATTAAACGTTGTTGGTCTTAAAGGTGTGCATGCGCACGGAAGCTTATACTCAGAATTAAACTTTGTGGGTCTCAAAGGCAACACTGGACTCAAACTTTGTTCTGCTGGTTATTAAATACTCCTGAGGCTTGCCTGGAGCGTCATCGTAATTAACTTTTGTCTCCCTCGTTGTGGTGTTTGCCCACTTTCTCCATTTTGGGGTGTTAGCTCCTATGGGCCCGTGCACCCAAGTCCTTCAATACCAGCTATTAAATACTTAAGAAGCATGCCTGGACTTTAATCGCAACCAACCTTTGTGTCTGTGATCACAGCGTTTGCCCACCATCTACATGTCTCCCAGAATCTTAAAGCTGGAATGTCTCTTTGTGTCTTTATTAACATTCTCCTCTGTTGTTGGACCGTTAAGGTGTCTTGCGTTGGTTCCTGTAGCAGGGGAAGATTCCCTTACTTTTTTTTTTTAATTTAGACACTGCTTTTCTTCCCAGTGGGGACCTAAAGCAGCCGCCTACATTGTTGTTTTCTCCATTTTATTCTCACAACAACCTTGTGGGGTTGACTGGGCAAAGGATGCCCAGCAAGCTTCTGTATATCCCTGATCCTAGTATGGTATCCTAACCCAGAGGTGTCAGGCTCATTTGTTACGAGGGCCGGATCTGACATAAATGTCGGGCCTAGGTACTGGAGAGAAAAGCTTTATAAAGGATACAGGCAAACCCAATTAATGATATTATTTTTAAAAAATCAAAATACAAACATACTTAAAACATTAATGCTCTTACAGTATTTCCTCAAAGTCTTTCTCTGATGCACTCCCTCCCACTTTGCTGTCCGTTACTCTAGCACTGGGACAGTATACAGGGACGTACTGCACAACCTCTGTCGTCTGGCAAGAAAGGTAATGGCCAATTGCTTATGTGCCGGATAAAAAGAAGAAGAGATTGGATTTATACCCCATGGCCCTTCACTACCCAAAGGTGTCTCAGAGCGGCTGACAAACTCCTTTCCCTTCCCCTCCCCACAACAGACACCCTGTGAGGCAGGTGGGGCTGAGAGAGCTCGGACAGAAATTGCTCTTTTTCAAGGACAGCTGTGCCAGAACTGTGGCTTGCCCAAGGTCATCCAGCCAGGTTCATGTGGAGAAGTGGGGAATCAAACCCGGTTCTCCCAGTTTAGAGTCCACGCACTTAACCACTACACCAAGAGCCCTGGAAGTGCTGGTTCTGGCCCACGGGCGATACGTTTGACACCACTGTGCCTAACCAATCCACTGAAGCGGCTCTGCAACCATTTCTCCTAAGTGCTGGTGCAGGTGTGATAAGCACTTGCATCTACACCAAATGCCTTTTCTGATCATAGCGGAGTGCCTTTGGGGAAGGAGCGCTTCAGAAATTCGTTTCCCATTGATTTAAATCCTTGATGCTTTCATGCGTGCCTGATGAGCATGCCTGAAACCAGCAGCCAGCAGGTGCAAAAGACACGAAAGAGGCAGTGCAGTTTTTAAAAAGTAAATCTTGCTGCCTGTTGTATGTAGTCATTGGGGAGCTTGTTGAGCAGGTCAAAGCGTGCATATTACATCGGCTTCTGGGAAGATATACGGCAGCGCCAGTGTAGGCATGAAAAACAACAGACGCCTCTTGAGTCTTTTCGTTCACGCGGGGGGGAGACAGACGTTCAGTTTTAGTTGATTTAAATCCTGTATGTAAGTGCTTCTGGCTGAATGGGAAGATGGATTTACATTTGTGTTTTGGGCTTCCTGTCTTTCCCTGAAGACGTGATAACGACAGGCTTCCTTTGGAAAAAACAACAACCCACCACTGGACCTCCTTTGGTCTTTGCAGAATTCTGTGTAAACATCCCAAGTGGTAACTTACAGCACTTGCTGGACAGAATTAAAAACACATGCCCCCGGCAGATATGTTACCTGAAGAATTTTATTATTGAAGAATGGAAAAAAGAGGAAAAATATAAGATTTGGACTGGAGGTTGGAGCACTGCAGGAAGTCAGAAGGGGGGGGGATACTAGGAGAAAAGGGTATAAGATGATGTATAGTTTGACTTATTGATATATCCTAATAAAATTGTTTTTAAAAAAACAACACATGCCCGGTGATGAACGAAAAACAACAACAATAATGGGGAAATGTTTGCATGAGCTTTTTTTGGCTTCCTTTGTCTGGAAGCCAGGAAATGATACTAACAAAAGCAATGGTGGAATTTCCCCTTGGTTTTTAGTCACAGCGAAATAAGGTTTTGTGTCGTTTTTTCTGTTTGTGCGATGGATGCCCCTGATAGTGGATTTGCTGTTGAAACGTACTGGGTCTGTTGCGTCGGCCGCCTGTTCAAACAGCCTGAGCGGAGTACGAAGCTGGGTCTCCGAAGTCAAACAAGACGAACATTAGGCAAGCTTGACCCACTAACAGCAACGGGGCCTAAGGTCACCTCGTGCTCTCCAGGTTACCGAAGAATACACCACAAAATAAAATAATAAGAAGCAGAAGTGAAGTAGAAACTCTTCTTTAAGTGGCCACATTTCTTTCCATTCAGTTTTTTTCTTTCCATTCAGTTTTTTTCTTTCCATTCAGTTTTTAAACTTTGGGTGAGCGCTTGCTCCGTCCATTTGCTTCGCTGAACCTGAATTGCTTGCAAGGGTAGATCATGGGACTCATTTCCTGTTCCAAAACGGGCAGTTTATTCAGTGGCTTCCTTGTGGGGGTTTGCCAGAAGCATTCCAGGGAGCTTTTGAAACGCTTCAAAAAAGATGTGTGTTTTTCAATATTTCAGAGGGGTGGGCACATTCCTCTCTGGAAGCAAAATAAAATAGGGGCACCTGAAAGACTAATATCATTTGTTCCAGGTGGGTAGTTGTGTCGCGTCGTGTGACTCGAGCATGCTAGAATAAATGTTACTAGACTCTGTGGCACTGATGGACTCTGGTTTTATCTTGGTTTTTTAAAGAGACAGCTCGAAGTCGTTCTGCTCTGTGGAATTAATTAATTCTGGGTGGGAAATGTGCACCTATCAGCATTTACTTATTTATTTTTCGTATTTATAGGCCGCCTTTCCCACAAGTGGACTTAGGGCAGGTCACAACATCCAGTAATACAATAAATGAAGTTGAAATTTACCACACAGTAATAGGCATTAAAATGGTGGCCACAGCCCAAGAATGGAATTGGTTGGTTGCGAGGGATTCCTGGACTCTGATCAGATGGGAGTGATAGCCAGCTGTTAGTGAATGGGTGACAAGGACCTCAGGGAGGCCATAGAGAGATGCCTGCTGTCTCAGCCGTAGGCCTGGCAGAACAGCGCCGTCTTACAGGCCCTGCAGAATTGAAGAAGATCCTGCAGGGCCCTGATCTCGGTGGGGCGCATGTTCGGTCGGTGGTTCAGCAGTTCGAGACCCAAGTGCCGCGCGACAGAGTGAGCTCCCGTCTCCGGCCCCAGCTCCTGCCAACCCAGCAGTTCGAAAGCAAGAAATTGCAAGTCGATAAATAGGTACTGCTTAGGTGGGAAGGCAACTGCGTTCCGTGCGCCTTGGCATTTAGTCATGCCGGCCACATGACCACGGAAATGTCTTTGGACAGCGCTGGCTCTTCGGCTTGGAAACGGAGATGAGCACCGCATCCCTAGAGTCGGATTCGACAGGCTTTTGAGCAAGGGGAACCTTTACCTTTACCAACATCTTGAAATCTGCATGAACAGGTTTCTGTGGCTTCTCTTGTCTCTCCAGTAACGAAGCTTCCCTTTTAGGCTGAAATACATGAGATGGATAGTCCGTGCCTGTCCACCTTAATTGGCCCTGGTTAGGACTTGGATGGGAGACCACTGAGGAAGTGCAGGATCCCAGTGCAGAGGCAGGCGATGGCAAACCACTTCTGAACGAACATCCTTTTTGCCCAGAACTGCTCTCTTGTCAGCTAACTATCAGTCGAGAAACAGCAAGTCGTCTTGTTTGTCTCCATTGCCCGTTTTCTTTAAAAACTGGCCATCTCTTTTGCATCGGGGTGTTTGGATGGCAAGGAGATATTAACTGATTTCCCCCCCCAATTAACCTGGACATCTATTAGGGCGCGCAGGGTATGTTTGACACTTCGTTTGGGAATCGCCCTCCCGATGCAACTGCCTAAATATTTTTTTATCAATTGACAGCCCCAGAACTAAGAAGAGCTTTTACTTTGGCAAGACTGAACTTTCTTCCCTCAGCAGTTTTGGGGGGCAGATATAATAAAGTATCATACTCTAATAGAACATGCAGGTGCTCGTATCGTGCAGTCGAAACCATTGAACCTATGATTATGGAGTGCCCTATATTCGATGTTGAGGGCTAATTTTGTCACCCCTTTACTTAAAGATCCGGAACTGCTAAATGTGCAAACCCAGGTGTCACGGCTACTATCGGATACCAGTGATCGTGTCACCCTCTCCGTGGCAAAATTCATAGGCGCAGTAATCAAATATAAGAGAAATAATACTGAGTGAGGTCTTTTAAAACATTTTCTTTGGCTCTAATTTCTGCTTAAGGTGATAGCCGTATGAGCAGTATTAGATAGATTCTCCCATCTCCATTGCTTTTCTGCCCACTAGATGACTCCTTCCTTCCTTCCTTCCTTCCTTCCTTCCTTCCTTCCTTCCTTCCTTCCTCCCTCCCTCCCTC
>NW_015165236.1:1096436-1117331 GCF_001447785.1 Gekko japonicus | reverse complement strand
TTTGTAGTAGGGCTTCATTTCAGTGTCTGTTTAGCTCTCTGGCACGTCCTGTTTAAAATTTCCCCCAGATAAAGTGTAGTGCCTTTCTCATTAACGAATGCTATACAAAGTCTCTGAACCTCTCTCGTTAGTATTTCTGATACTGGACTATAAAGCAGCTCTTCTCGTTGCGTTCTTGAGGGTCTTCAGTGAGTCTTACGCTGCATCTACCTTGTTCTTTTAACTGCTAGCTTTGTAATTATGGATACTGTAGGTCTCGCAGCTCAATTGTGCACCGTTTAGGCCAGTTTAAATCAGTGTTTGAACAGTTCAAGCCTGTGCACAGTTTAAGCCTGTTTACCCCAGTTTAAGCCTGTTTAAAGCAGCCGGCATAGACTGGAATAACTCTGCTGAGGAAACAAAGTTTATTTATTTATTTATTATTTTCGATTTATATCCTGCCTTCTCAGGGCGGCGTACATCAAGTTGATACAATAAAACACTGCATGAATGCAGTATTATAAAAACACATAAAAACAATAGACTTATAAAGTTTGAGTCCAGTGGCACCTCTAAGACCAACAGAGTTTGATACTGAGTATAAGCTTTTGTCTCTCTCTCTGTGTTTGTGTGTGTGTGTGTATCTACGCTTCTTCAGATACATTGAAGAAGTGTGCCTGCGCACGAAGGCTTATACTCAGTATCAAACTTTGTTGGTCTTAGAGGTGCCCCTGGACTCAAACTTTGTCCCTTCGCTTCAGACCCGACGCAACGACCCACCTGATCTAGTTTCAAAAGTATTCTAACGTTCCATACAAGTATTTGTGCCTGTCCGGCTTATGGCTCTGAGAAGGCGACAGTCGCTAGAAAAGACAGCCGTGCTAGGCAAAGCTGAAGGCGGAAGGACGAGAGGAAGACCCAGCCTGAGAGGGACTGATTCCATCAAGGGAAGCCACAAGAGCCCTCAGATGGCAAGACCAGAGCAAGGCTGGTTAACGCTAAGACGCTTTGGGGGGGACATTAATCCGTAGAGTAGCCACGAGTCGGAAGCGACGGGACTGTGCTCAGCGCGCACGGACGCTCGGCTGCGGTCTCCCCAGCAATGCACAGTTTCTCTTTGTGAGGTATCCTTTGGTGTCTGCTGGAATTCCAAAGCCACTGGGAGGATTCTTGCCAGGGCAGTAGGCAAGGTGCAGATTTTGAAGTGACGCTCTGAGATTGTGAGTGGCAAGTCGAGTCCGCGGACGTTGCTCCCGCTCAGTAAATGAGAACGATTTGGAGTTGCCACAGAGCTGTTCTTGCTTGGCCCGTGAGCCCTGGGCGGTTAGGTCAAGTCAGAATTTCATTGTCGCAGCCAAACTGCAGGTTTAACTGCAGGTTCATTTCTCGCTTTTGCATTTTAAATGTCTTCTTCTCAGATAGGGAAGCAGCCACGCTAGCTGCTGGTTGGCTGGCCCGGTATTGGTTTCTGCAAAGCAGCTGTGCTCGGGCCACGCTTGAAGAGGCTTTCAAATTTTAGGAGATTTTTCTGTTTCGTGTGTCCAGTTTGTCTCTGGAGCTCAGTTTACTGAGCATCTGGCGTGTGGTTTGGGTGGGCTGCAGGTTAAACGCAGGTTCTCGTCTAAGGCTGTACTCAGGAAGCTCAAGTTAAGGAAAGAATTAACATTTTCTACTTCTCCCCCCCCCCCCCGGGCCGTTTTCTGACCAACGAGAAATATGTACTGCTCATTTCCTTTGCACAGCTAAGTGTCTTGTTTCTTTTCCTGAATGGTCGACCCACCAACTGCCCTCTTGTCGTTTTGTTTCAGTAGCTGCATACTGAAGAAGTGGATGTTCATGATAACATGTCCAATGTTTCCGTGGATAGAAGCATCAGACAGCAAGAGATCAAAAAGGGACTGCAGTTTATACAGTAAGGCCTTCCTCGTTCCTGGATGTCTGTTGGAGGAGGCGGTGGGATTCTTAACGTCTGTGTTTGCTTTGGTTTAAAGCAACCGGTGTAATTGCCTTGGTTTAAACCCAAACTTGCGTTGACTGAAGAAATACGTGGGACCTTGTGTGTGTACAGCGTAATGATTAGCCAGCTTGGCCTTTCAGTGCACAGATAGGCACAGAATGGTCTGCCTTCCATTTGCCCGTGTGAGCAGCGGCATTACTAAAGGGGCAGCGTCTGGCGGGCAGCGGGCTTTAATCTCCCTTTAGTGCCGAGGAAACGTGCCTCTGTGAATGGCAGAGTAGGATGCGGATGTAAGAAAACCAAGGCTGCCTGAGCATGCAGGCAGCACCCTTGTGCCTGCAGACCGTGCGAAAAGCTCTTCCCCGCAGGGATCGGACTCTACGGCTGTTTGAATGTCCAGTTCAGATGCAGGCTTTCCCCCGGAGAGCACCGCGTTCAGGGGCCCAGAACCGGTTGGCCCTCCCGAGTCTTAAGGAGGCCAGGCTGTCGACAACCAGGGCCAGGGCCTTCTCGGTGGCGGATCCATCCTGGTGGAACGAGCTCCCAGGAGAGATCAGGGCCCTGCGGGACCTCTTACAGTTCTGCAGGGCCTGTAAGAAGGAGCTCTTCCGCCAGGTTTCTGGAGTTGCCGCCACCACTAAACATTAACAACTAGTAGTTGAAGGACAGGAAGCCCTGTTGTCTCTGGAATTGGTAATAGCGGCCTGTGCCAGCCGCCTGAAACACACACCTGAAGAAGACTTAGGAGCCGGTTACGGGAAGAAAGAGTTGATATGGGAGCCGTCGTTGATTCAGTAACAATACTAGCACCCACTATGTTATTGTTAATTGGTTCTAGCGTTGCTTATTTATTTATTTATTATTTATTTATTTTTGACATTTTTGCCCCACCCTCCCCGTGAGCGGGCTCAGGGCGGCTTACAAGGGGCCAGAGCCCACGTAAAACATAATAAAAGCGATAAAACCATTAAATAACACAGATAAAAATAAAGTGCTCCATGAAAACAGGATGGTCCCCAAATAAATCTCATGATGGTAACAGTTCTTTGGGGGTGATCTTGTCCTGTAGTTGGTTCCAAGTAAGTCCGGTGGTACCAGTGCCACGTGGTGTTGTAGAAGATCTTCCCTAGCCCCGTTGTTATCCACACCATTGGTGGTGGTGGTGGTGGTGGCAGTGGCGGCCCCTATGCGAAAGCCTGGCGGAAGAGCTCCTCCAGGCCCTGTGGAACTGCCTAAGGTCCCGCAGGGCCCTGATCTCCTCCGGGAGCTCATTCCACCAGGTAGGGGCCGCCACCGAAAAGGATCTGGCCCTGGTCGTGGCAAGCCTTGCCTCCCGGGGGCCTGGAATCACCAGGCGATGTTGTGTCCCCGACCAAAGTGCTCTTGGGGGTATATGTGGGGAAAGGCGGTCCCTCAGGTAAGTCGGACCCTGGCCATGCTTTAAATGTCCTAGTTGTTTTACTGTAAAGAGAGGCTGATTTTATGTAACCCGGCCTTGGCTAGGAATCTGAGAAATAAATCAATAAATAATAAAATAAGCGTGAGCTATTCGTCATGCTCCCCCTTTCTCTGCCGCTCTGAACGTCCTGGCTGACTTGGCAGGGCCCAGCTTCCGTGCTTTAAAACGGGGAAAGAGACAGTTTTTTTTGGAAAGAGTCCGTTCTTCATGCCGGTGACCTCCCAGCCTACAGTTCTGGGGAGGGACCGTGGCTCAGCCTTCAGGCCGCAGTCTTGCATGCGGCAGATGCTGAGCTGGGACTCTTCTCCACCTGTTACGAAGCACGGATGACCCTGAGCTCCCGACTCCGGCTTGGGGAATTCTCAGAGATGTGGAGAAGGGGGTGCTTGAGAACACAGCAGTTTCAGTACCCTAGACGAGCCCGAACGTCTTGGAGCCTGGAAGCCAAACCCTGATCAGCCGTTGCTAGTCCTTGGATGGGAGACCTCCAAGGAAGCCCAGGGTTGCCACAACGCAGGGGCCGGCAAGGGCAAAGCACCTCTGTTTGTCTCTTGCCCAAACCCGGATGGCCCAGGCGAGCCCGTTCTCTTCTGGTCTCAGAAGCTAAGCAGGGTCGGCCCTGGGTTAGTACTTGGGTGGGAGACCAGCAAGGAAGTCCGGGTTCGCTACGCAGAGGCAGGCAATGGGCAAACCCCCTCTGCACCTTCTTTGCTTTGAAAACCCCATCGGGCTCGCAACCTGGCAGCTCTTGGTTAATTGTTGGAATGTCGTAACCACAAGTTGGAGCTGCAGTGGCTCAAGGGGTTAAGACGCTGAACTGCAGGCTGTGGAAGGTCGGTAGTTCAGCAGTTCGAGGCCCGAGTGTGCCGCATGAGGGAGGGAGCTCCCGTCTCTAGTTCCAGCTCCTGCCAACCTAGCAGTTCGAAAGCAAGAAATTGCAAGTAGATAAATAGGGACCACTTCGGTGGGAAGGTAGCAGCGTTCCGTGCGCCTTGGTGTTTAGTCATGCCGGCCACATGACCACGGAAACATCTTCGGACAGCGCTGGCTCTTCGGCTTTGAAACGGAGATGAGCGCCGCAACCCTAGAGTCGGACTTGACTGGCTTTCAAGCAAGGGAACCTTTACCTTTAAATAGGTACCACTTCAGTGGGAAGGTAACAGCGTTCCGTGCGACTTGGTGTTTAGTCATGCCGGCCACATGACCACGGAAACGTCTTCGGACAGCGCTGGCTCTTCGGCTTGGAAACGGAGATGAGCACCACAACCCTAGAGTCGGACTCGACTGGCTTTCGAGCAAGGGAACCTTTACCTTTAACCACAAGTTAAAAAAAGCTTTCAAGGTGGGGAGTTTCCCCCCCCCCCCCCCAGTTCTCTTGGCTATATACCATTTGGGCAAGGCCTGCATACATTTTAAAATACTCCATTCTGGTTTCTCCTAGGTCTACGTTACCCTTCCCCGGGACACAAGAGCAATATGAGGTAACTTTCCTCCCTTCTCTGTTGTGGCTGTAAATCTGACACGTCTTTGTAAGCCGTTCGGCTACGTGGCGTTCCTTCCCTTCGCTAGCTGTTGCTCTGAGGCAGTCGGGGAGTCCTGTCTTGGCAGATCAGCAGGTTACGCTTACGGTCCCAGCATGGTGGAGGGCGGGGGCTTTATGTTTTGCATAGCACAGGGACTGACTTGGGACTGCGGAAGGGAGGGGAGGGGCGATCCGGCCTCTCTGACTGGGCTACAGGAGCAAAGGCCGCTGTGAGGACAGGGAGCCCTGGCGTAGCCTCAGTTGGGCACCCGGGTTCCCTCTCTTCCGACCCGGTTGGGCCGGTCACCCTACCCCCTCCCCTTCTCTCCCGTGGTCTCTTGAGTGCGTAAATGGAAGGCGATGGCCCCCTTCGCTTGACCGGTACGAGTTGCTTTGGGAGACCCTTACCTGAAAAAAGCAGGGTACAGAGACAGCGAGTGATTCGGATTAGGGTGGCGAAGATGGCAAAGTCTGTGTTGTGGCGGGGCGGGAATGCCGGTGGTGGCCCTCAGCGGCTGCTCTGATGTATCACAGTTTTGCACGGCTGGGACCACAGCTGTGCAGAATTTCTTCAAAATATCTATTTGAACTTTGGAATCAAGTTCTACAATAGTTCCACAAAAAATGGAATTGTCTGGAATAGCGGCTCACAATATATATTTAATTTTATAAATTTTATGGATAATAAGAGTGTGCAACAGCATGAAGATTGCATATACAAAAGGCAAACAGTAGATAGCCACAAAAGATTGAGTGTTAAAACATACGTTAGAGATAGATCACAATATATATTTAATTTTATAAATTTTATGGATAATAAGAGTGTGCAACAGCATGAAGATTGCATATACAAAAGGCAAACAGTAGATAGCCACAAAAGATTGAGTGTTAAAACATACGTTAGAGATAGATCACAATATATATTTAATTTATAAAAGAAGAGTTGATAATAAGATAATAAAATAAGAATTGATAATAAGAGTGTACAACAGCATGAAGATTGCATATACAAAAGGCAAACAGTAGATAGCCATGATTGAGTGTTAAAACATACATTAGCGATAGATCACAGTATATGTTTAATTTATAAAATAAGAGTTGATAATAAGATAATAAAATAAGAATTGATAATAAGAGTGTACAACAGCATGAAGATTGCATATACAAAAGGCAAACAGTAGATAGCCATAAAAGATTGGGTGTTAAAACATACATTAGCGATAGATCATAACATTTGACATAGTCCATTTGTCATTGAGAACAACCATAGACTTGTGAACCTGAGATCAAATTGTTAAAACAGTGGAATAGTCCAGTGTACAATTTAAAGAAATGAAAGGTCCGGTGCAAAACATGGAAATACAATAAAGTATAAAGTACAAAGTGAATAACAACCTTGGCAGCTCACAATAAATGATCAACAATCAGGACATATAACACTTCAGTGTGGAAAAAGTCCTAATTACAAAGTTCCAAAAAGTCTCCAGGAGGCCAATGCACTATTCTGGAGTGTCAACGAGTTTCCTTGATCTTTGTCAGAATCGCCTGAATGGAACCTGAGCACACATAACAGTTCAACAACCCTTCATCCCAACCCTAACAGCTGTCTTGTCAGTTTCAAATCGTCAATGTGGTTGTCATTTGAAATTGACAAGACAGCTGTTAGGGTTGGGATGAAGGGTTGTTGAACTGTTGTGTGTGCTCAGGTTCTATTCAGGCAGTTCGGACGAAGTCTTTTTGGAACTTTGTAATTTTTTGTGGAAGCTTTTTGTGGAAGCATTGTAGAATTTGATTCCAAGGTTCAAATAGATATTTTGAAGAAATTTTGCTACATACACACGGAGACCTTTATTGGCATATGTTAGGTTACAGGAAGAAACAAAAGTGGATAAATAGGTAACAAGGAGAAATGAATCAATCACATGCATCTATACATTGTGCAGACGGTCCTTGATTACCAAACTTTAAAAAGAGGCTACGTTTTCAGTTATTTCGGGTGACAAATCATTCAAGAGGTAGCGCACCTTAAAAGCGTCTGGACAGCCTATCATGTAAAATAAGATTGGACCTAAAAAGGTAAGACGTATCTCATCATTGTTACTAGAAATAATGCCCGTTGCGGAAATAAATACAACGGGATCTTGAAAGAGGCTCTGGGAGAGTGCTCTGGCTTTGGGCAAACAGTGTCAGTTTCCTGTGGCGACCTCAGCAGGGTTTAATGACAGAGTCCACTGTTTTCTCCAGAGGGACTGATCTCTGCTACCTGAAGAGCATTTGTATGTTTGAGTTATCTGTAGCCCTCACCTGGAGAGTGGTAACCATTGTTACCCATTCTCCTCTCCCCTATGAGGTATGTTATGCAACTGAAAATCCCAACTGCCTTGCGGGGGGGGGGGGGGGTTTGGGGGGGGGAATGGCCTGAAGTCCAATCAGCTTCCATATGCAAAAGACCAGGTTGTCGCAGCAGTTGTGGTGTGGGCGGGACCCGGGCTTTGCCTTCTGATTGGTGGCGATATATGCTGAGGAGCAGTGCCATCAGCCATACACTAAGGGAGTGCATTTTAGAATTAGAACTTTGGCACCCACTATTCAATTATATATAAGGAGAGATAGGTAACAGCAGATGGAAGCATATTGCATCTAGCAAGTGCAAATGCTCGGCGCAATTGTGGAGCGTAAAGGGCTGATAAGTATGAAGGCCGATGGCCGATAGTTGGAAGGATTCCAAAATTCGAGGGGGAGCAGGCTTTGCTTGCATCGCTAACTAGTTTTTGCATTTCTATATCCAGGATTCTACGTTTAATTAACTGATATGCCTTTGTGAAAGATAACTTATACAGAGAATCCATGGATAGACCCATTGTAATTATTTTCTTCACTGTGTAAGAATTTTGCACATCATGACAGTTCACCGTGGTCCTTTTATTTATTGCTAGGACTGCAGCTGTGGCCGAGAGAAGGCACTGGAATACTTTCTGTATCCCTTATTTATTTGCCACGGTCTCACTGGCAGCGGTTTCTAGGACTGTATCAGGAAGGGCCAGATAACAGCTGCCCCCTTCTGTTGTTGCTTTGAGAGAGCCCAGCAGGCGTTCCTAGGGAAGAGGCCTCTGATAGAGTTCAAAGGCACGGATTGGCTTGTGAGCGCTTCTTTTTGTTCCAGGTATTCCTACGAGAGCTTGTCAAGAACCTGTTTAACGAAGGGAATGATACGTACCGAGAGGGCGACTGGGACGGGTCACTGAACCACTACTCCGAAGCTTTAAACATCGCAGATTATGCCAATAGCGAGGGAATCCACATCTCCGACGAAATAATAGAGAGGATGCACGTGAACCGTATAGCGTGTTATTCTAAAAAGGTGAGCGGTGCCTGTCTCGTTGCTCTTCTGAGACCTGCTTCGAAGGCGGGGGGGAGTCAGTCCTTTGCCCTTGAAACCAAGTTACGAGCCTCTCTTGCGGCTCGAGTTGGCAACCGAGGAGGGGGCAAAGCGCACTGGCTCAGGAGGCTGGGTGATGCCCAGGGCCTTCGGGAGCCAGGCACAGTTCCTCTGAACGAGATCAGGCCGGGTGCCTATTAGAAAAACAGCCCCGGAGCCCTGACTTGGATGGCCCAGGGAAGCCCGATCTCATCAGATCTCGGAAGCCAAGCAGGGCCGACCCTGCCAAGTACTTGGATGGGAGACCTCCAGGGAATACCAGGGCCGGGAAGCCACAGGCAGGCTCTCAAGCCACTTCTCTGAACGGCCTCCATGCCACAGTAGGAGTCGCCAGAGGTTGCCATGACTTCCAGGCACACACACACAGCACACAGAAGAAGAAGAAGAGATTGGGTTTATACCCCATGGCCCTTCACTACCCAGAGGTGTCTCAGAGCGGCTTCCAAACTCCTTTCTCTTCCCCTCCCCACAACAGACACCCCTGTGAGGCAGGTAGGGCTGAGAGAACTCTGACAGAAACTGCTCTTTTTCAAGGACAGCTCTTGTCAGAACTAGGGCTTGCCCAAAGTCATCCAGCCAGGTGCAAGTGGAGGAGTGGGGAATCAAACCCGGTTCTCCCAGATTAGAGTCCGCGTACTTAACCACTACACTAATCTGGTTCAAAGTTCATTCCTTTCTTTCCATCCATCCCTTCCTCCCTCCCCTATCTCCTTCCTTCCTTCCTTCCTTCCTTCCTTCCTTCCTTCCTTCCTTCCTTCCTTCCTTCCTCTCTCCCCATCTGAAGGTATCAATTTAATGTTGTTAAAAAGCAAATTTGCATATTTTTTCAATAAAAACGTGTGTGTGATATTTGTTCATGTCTTGCGGCTCTAAAACATCTGACATTTATTCGGTGTGGCTCTTACGTTAAGCAAGTTTGGCCACCCCTGAACTAAAGGGATGTTGCAGAGGGTGGTTACAGTTCAAGGCAGTGGGATGGGGGGGGGAGAGGGGAAAGGGAGGCAGGAAGGAATATTTCCTCTCTTGCTGCTGAGCTTTTAGAGACAGAAGGCCTGGATTGGGTTTCACAGGGTGGAACGACAACAGTTCTTCGGCAGGAAGGCGCCTGGGATTCAAAAGGTCACGCAGCTGAGAGAGGGTCACAGACTGCCGCCCCCGCACGTACGCGATTCAGAAACGGGATTCGGCGGCGCAGCGAACCCGACCCGGCGTCTCGCACCCCTGGGTCTGAGTCGCCAAACGTTCTAAGCCCACCTTTTCTTTTGTCACTCCACCGGTACCAGGGCCTGCACGATAAAGTTCTGGAAGACTGCGGGATCGTTTTAAAGCTGAACGGGAACAATTTCAGAGCTCTCTACCGGAGAGCGAGAGCCTTGAAGGAGCTGGGGAGGTACCAGGAGGCTTACGATGCGGTGGCGAAATGTTCCCTGGCGGTACCACAAGTAAGCAAATCCTACCGGCGGGCGGTTGGCCTTGATGCTGCTCGGCATTGGGGGAAGCGATGCTGTGACGTCCTCCTTATTGGGGAGGACCAGTTCCCTTTAAAAGTTCTCTTTTTATTCTGTTTATCTGGGTATATACGACTGCCACTAGGAAATTTTAAGGATTTCCAAACCTTTATACTTTACTGTTGCTCTTCCTATTTTGGTAGACCGAGTTCAAGGCTTACGAGGAACTATGTGGTCCTGAGGAAGTATTTATTTCAGAGCTGGTATACTTGAATGAAAGAGGATTTATTGAAATAAATCATAAATAAGAGGGTAGAACAATGTAACTAGTAATGTGTAAATACTGAACAATTGCTTGGTGTATCACACACAATCTTCTCCCTTACTGACAGGGATCTTTTCAGGTAGCTTTGTATCACTGGTTTATCTCAATGCCATACAGGTTCACTGTCTCTTTCCAGTCTGTTATAACACCCAGACTTTACTATAACATTTCTTCACTTAAACTTCACGTTTTCCTAAACTTAGCCCTCAGATCTCTTATACTTTCTCTCAGAACAACCTCAGCTGTTCTTAACTGCTTCAACACAGAACTAACTTATTCCACACAGGACTGCTTCTCTCTCCTTTCACACACAGAACTCCCTCAACTTATCTACTCTCAAACCTGTAACTGTAAAACCTGACTGACATACATACTCATCCACTCATTTTCACTTCCAAAAACCCCTCCCCCTCTCTGTCAACCACCAGTCATACCACACTTGCCTCTCTCAACCACTCTATCTACCACCGTCATGCAACCAAACTTTTAAAGAGACACGCCCACACAAAAACAAGGAATCGTTACAGATGCGCCTTAGAGTGTTCTTGCAGGGGGATGTTGACAAAGCTTAGCCTCTTTTAAGCCCCACCGCCCCGCCCCACTTTGCGTTCATCACGTGGGCCTCCTGGAGCATTGGGGGGGGGGCAGTGCTTAAAATTCTGTCACTCCGACTCTGTGCTCAAAGACCTCCAGGCCGTTTTAATGGGCAAGCTCCTCCGGGGAAGAGGCCAGCGATCAGGGGCGGATCCTGTTCTCTCGTGCTGTGAGATTCTCACAAGTCTATTCTCTGCTCGACGGGTCTGCGCGTTGAGCCGCTTTTATTGGATGAAGGGGAAGGAAGTCCTGCGCTTTATTAAAGCGGCTGGGATTATCTTTCACGCTTTCTCTCTCTCTCTCTTTTGCTTTCAAATAGGATGAAAGCGTGATAAAATTAACTCAAGAGCTCGCTCAGAAGCTAGGATTAAAAATAAGAAAAGCCTACGTTCGAGCAAAAGTAAGTTCCCAGGGTGTGTGTGTGTGTCTGTGTGTCTGTCTCTCTCTCTTTTTTACAATGTTGGTTTTGATACCTGGCTGTTCCGTATCAGCTGCTCACAACCATCTGCTTGATTGCAGCTTCCCGCCAACCCTGCCTCTGGAGTAGTGTCTAATAAGGTAAGAATTGTTTCCCGTCTTTCTGTGAACTGCGCTTTCGGGTGTTGATGGAACAGTTTCCCTCTTAGGAGAGCCGGAATGGGAATCCTGACAATAGACGCTGCATTCCCATGAAGACACATGAAGTTGCCTTGTCCTGAATCACACCATTGGTCTTTCAAACTCAGTAAGGTCTACTCCGACTGGCAGCTGCTCTCCAGGGTCTCAGGCAGAAGCCTTTCACATCCCCTGCTGTCTGGTCCTAACTGGAGATGCCGGGGATTGAACCTGGGACCTTCTGCATGCCAAGCAGAGGCTCTGCCACTGAGCCATGGCCCCTCTTCACAGCTCTCCAGGGTCTCAGGCGGAGGTCTTTCCCATCACCTCCTGCCTGGCCCTTTTTAACTGGAGATGCTGGGGATTGAACCTGGGACCTTCTGCATGCCAAGCAGAGGCTCTACCAATGAGCCACGGCCCCTCTTCACAGCTCTCCAGGGTCTCAGGCGGAAGTCTTTCCCATCACCTCCTGCCTGGTCCTTTTTAAGTGGAGATGCCGGGGATTGAACCTGGGACCTCCTGCAGGCCAAGCAGATGCTCTTAAACTGAGCCACGGCCCCTCTTTACAGCTCTCCAGAGTCTCAGCGGAAGTCTTTCCCATCCCCTCCTGCCTGGTCCTTTTTAACTGGAGATGCTGCTGGGGATTGAACCTGGGACCTCCTGCAGGCCAAGCAGAGGCTCTTCCACTGAGCCACAGCCCCTCTTTACAGCTCCCCAGGGTCTCAGATGTAGAGGTCCTTCCCATCCCCTCCTGCCTGGGCCTTTTTAACTGGAGATGCCGGGGATTAAACCTGGGACCTCCTGCAGGGCAAGCAGATGCTCTTCAACTGAGCTACAGCCCCTCCATTACATTTCTAAATCGAATGGCCCTTAAATTTCTAAACTGCCTTGTGAGCGTCACCAGATCTTGGCAGCAGAATCATGAGCCAGGTTTGTAAAGTAGCCACAGGAAATGAAATGTATTGTGCGTGATGTAGCTTGCTGTTTGAAGAAAGTACTGTTCTTACAGACAAGAATGTACAGGGCCTGTCTCATGCGCGCCGGCTGAGGGCCCGTTTAAGTAGGGTGTTTTTTTCTGCTGTTTTTTCCAACTTGTACAAAGTAGCATTATGAGAAAACACGTAAATTACATTGGACATTTTAGGATTTCAAAAACCACGTTGTTTTGTTCTTGCAGTAGCTTTTTTGGGTCTCCTGATGCCTGTTGGCGTGCTCAGCTCGAGTCTCTGAAATAGCCTGAAACTTTGCTTTTTGAGGGCCACGCCTGCCGCCTTTTTAGTATTCTCCTAATATTTTGTAGTCCTAATTGTGCTGTTCCTGGAGTGTCTCGTCTTTTTCGCTTGCATTGTCTTGCACCACGTAATCTGCCTTGAGTACCGGCGAGCTGTTGAAAACCAGAAGAATTCCCGCCCGAGGCAGCCGCTGTGCAGAACCTCATAACGGATGTTTTGCTTGCTTGCAGGGCTCAAATTCCTCTATAGAAGATATTGAATCAGGTGAGGCTTCTTGGACTATATACCGCCTTAACACGGAAAAGTTGTACGTAAAGAGCAATTCTGTGCTCCATCACCAGACTTATTTTTAAACAGGTCAGCTCAGAAAGGCTCCTGTCTTTCCCCTTTGCGCCCCTTCCAACATATTTCTACAGCTTGTGTTTCTGCAGTGATGTAATCTTCCCCCTTGCTGTGTTTGTTCCCTTCCGTACTAGTGCCAGATCCCCCGGTCTAACTTGTGGGGTAGCAGATTGGGTTGATGCTTGGCTGAAAGATAATGGGCCACGTTTGCCTCAGAGTACACAGGCAAAGGGCCTCATTCCCTGCGTGAAGGGCCTCTCCCTAGCGGAGTTAAGAGGAATGCTGTAACTTTACCTTCTGCAGAAGTTTGGTTCTTCACATAAATCATATTTTTACATGGGCTGTTGTCCTTGGGAGCAGAGTGGGGCGCAGAGGGTTCTGAAAAACATTGAGTTGCAGGCAGGATTGGGCCTCAGTTACGTTGGTGTTCCGTCTCCGTCCCGTTACAGTTCAGGGAGGATTGGGCGGTTTGTGTCGTTGTTGTCTTTACCTCACCCTTAAAAGAATCCCTGTTCTGAGGAGCTGTCTCTGCAAACCAAAATCTGTTTCAGATTTTTCCAGTTGGAAGGAAAAGCCTCTTTCATCCTCCTCCTCTTCCAGTTTTGCTCCCGACGTGTCCAGTGACCTGCCGCCGTTACCGGTCGCCTCTGTGGTGGGGCTTCCGGCCGAGAAGGGCTCGCTGCCTCGTGCCTCGCTGACCAACGGAGGCACCGTTTTTACCATGCCCGAAAGCTGTTTAGACTGTGGGGACGGAGATATCATCATCGGAGACGAACTGGATGAGTTGCTAGACTCGGTCTCTGACCCCGGTGAAAGCGTCATGGTAAGCTGCCCGCTGTTTTCCTTGGGATAAAGTTGATGAAAGCTCTGTCAGAATCAGAGAAAAAATTTCCACACGTTGCATCTCCCTGGAATGCTCTGTTTGTGGCCCCTCAATCGTCCGCAATAATTTCTCCTCCAGAATTGGTTCTCCAAGTAAGGAAGAAGCATTTTGTAGTTCAGTAGATAAAGAGGGGTGGTGGTGGTAGCCATCTTACTCTGTCTCTAGCAGTAGAAAAGAAAGCTCATGAAAGCTCTCGCCCTGCCACGGATTTTGTTAGTCTTTATTTATTTATTTATTTTTATAAATACTTTTATTAGTTTATGTAAAGAAAGTAGGAGCTGCGGTGGCTCAAGTGGTTAAGATGCTGAGCTGCAGGCTGTGGAAGGTCGGTAGTTCAGCAGTTCGAGACCCGAGTGTGCCGCATGACGGAGTGAGCTCCCGTCTCTAGTTCCAGCTCCTGCCAACCTAGCAGTTCGAAAGCAAGACATTGCAAGTAGATAAATAGGTACCGCTTCGGTGGGAAGGGAACAGCGTTCCGTGCGCCTTGGTGTTTAGTCATGCCGGCCACATGACCACGGAAACGTCTGCGGACAGCGCTGGCTCTTCGGCTTTGAAACGGAGATGAGCACCGCAACCCTAGAGTCGGATTTGACTGGCTTTCGAGCAAGGGGACCTTTACCTTTAAAGAAAGTAGGGAAGGGTTGTTTCATCTCTCCTCCTTGCACTTTTAATGGTTCCAGAATTTGGCAGTCCTTTAGTAGAGCTATTATTCTCACGGCTGAGGTCAGCTTGATTCTCACCCGTAGATTAGTTCCTCTTGATTATAGCATTGCCCTGCCTCTTTGCACAGTTGGGCGCCGTAGTTCCTTTTCACTGTTGTTTGGGTCAGCTTGATTGTAGAGTTGTTCTGCTTCTTGCACAGTTCGGTGCTGGGGTTTCTTGCCAGTGATTTGATTTAATGCTGAAGGTTTTTGCTCTAATATCTGTTCAAAAGCCTCCTTGACTGCCTGGTTCACTTAGTCAATAATCACAGCCTGGATCTCCTCCCAAGATATTTGAAGCTTATCAGATTCTACGGAGCTCTCCAAACCTAAACATTGACTATAGATGGCAGACCATGAAAGAAAGCATTTCCACGTACAAGGAGAAGAGGCATAGATCCAAGAGAAGAAATTATAAAAAGAAAGAAAAAATTAAGATATAGGAATAAGACCGGCTTAGGGATTTTGTTATAAGATTGGTTTAGAGAATCCCTATTTATGTTTGACTGGTTAAGATGTGCTAGAATATATATATATAAAAATTTAGCCCTCATTTAAAATACTTATGGGAAGATGAAAACTAGCCTCATAAATAGTCTAACAAAAAAGAGTATGAATTGTATAAGAAAAAATCCGGTCTAGGGAATATCCATGAATGTTTATTAGAATAAGATTGTTCAAGGTTGATAATTGATAATTACATAGAATGTAAATTTATGGAGGTGTTAAGGTTTAAATTTTTTTTTATAAAAGATGTAATGCATTTAATTTTGGCTTAAGGATTTTAGAAGTCTTGACAACTTGTACAAAAAGCATGAAAAAAGAATCTTATTATGATGTAGGGGAATATTTAAATATATTTTGTAGAAGACTATTGTAGAATGCTTGGACAAAAAGGTAATCAGTAAGAACGTAAGAACATAAGAGAAGCCAATGTTGGATCAGGCCAATGGCCCATCCAGTCCAACACTCTGTCACACAGTGGCCAAAAATACCAGGTGCCATCAGGAGGTCCTCCAGTGGAAAATATGTTAACCTATTGAGTTGTAAAACTTAAAGATAGCTGTATAGAAAAATAGCAGGGGAATGTTTAGATATTGCTTAAATAGTAAACATATTATCGTAGCAAGAGTGGCATTTAGATATATATGTATGAGGTAGTTTAAAGGGTATAGTGTTACTAGTATTACTCTCATATCTGTTTGTATGTTTGTCATGTTTTGTTTGAAAATAATAAAAATCATTTCAAAAAAAAAAGTAGGGAAGAGGAAAGGAAGGAAAAAAAGGAATGTAAAAATATTCAAGTTCCAGTTTAACATTCTACATGCATATTTTCTTATTAGAATTTCACAACTATTTCATCTATCGTTCTTATTATTTTTCACTTAGTCTTATTTTCTCAATACTTGAGTTTTAACCAGTCATAGAACGCCCTCCGGGGTCCCATAAATTCTTCTTCCTTTTTTCCTTTTAATATATTTGTCAGCTTGTCCATTTCAGCACATTCCATAATCTTCGGCATCAACGCACGTAGCATTGGAATTTGCTGTGTCCTCCATGTCGTTGCAAATAAAATTTCTGGCAGCTGTCATAACATGTAAAATAAAATATCTTTGGTTCTTATCTAACTCGTCTGGCATACAGTTTAACGAAAATATCTCCGTGATTTTGCTAAAGGTGCCCCTGGACTCTTGCTCTTTCTACTGTCGTAGTTCAGTCGTTTGTCATGGGCTGCAAGTCGCAACCGCCTTTAGATAGTCATCCGGGCAGCATTTAGGAGGTGGTTGTAGGAATGCTGCAGGCACCACAGAGCCCCAGCAAAGCACACAAGTGTTTTGCACGGCAGTTTCGCAAGAGGTTCTCGCTCTGGAATTTCTTGCCTCCTGACTGCATCCTGAAGCAGAAGTCCCCGCCCATCACAGGAAGCAGCAATTTTGGAACCAGCCCCACAACCAGTAAAATCAGTACTAAAAATAAAATCCCATTTTAAAAGTTAGCGCCACACCAGCAGCCGATGCCAGTCTTCAGTGGCTGAGACAAAGTATAGGAGAACTCAAATACAAGTCGAATGGAGTTCCCTGAAGGTTTTGGGACCCTCTCGCAGCATTAAACGTGGACATTTTCCTTCCTCCTCCAGCCCAGCACCGTGGACAGAGGAGCCCTTCCCGTGGCCACCATCGCCCCCAGCGTCCCTTTCTCCACTCCGCTGCTGGGGACTTTGCCGGTCGGAGCCGGGTTCGTTCCCGCCGCTGCCTTTTCTGAAATGTATTCCCAGCCCTTGGTTTCCTCCTTGGACAACTTTTGTTGTTTAAGTACTTTTTCAATCAGTGATTCTAAAAGAGGTGAGGTGCCAGTCGTAATTTTTTTTTAAAAAACTTAACAGAAGGGGAGGGGTGTGTGTGTCTGAATAAAAGCCTTCTTCCCCTGCTAGGAAACAGGGCACACTGCTGGGGGCGGGGGGGGGGGGGGAAGCTCGCTTGGCCAGAGTCTAATTGAACGTAACCAGGGGTCATTTTGTAGAAAAAGAGGTGCAGGGGCTCATTAGCATAACCTATTTGCATAGGCCACACCCCCTGACATCACCGGAAGCGTGTCAGAAGGCGACACCCACCGCTCAGGCTCCACTGGACTGTTTTGGATTGCTAGCTATGGGGGGGGGGGAATGTGCAGATCTGCCCTCGCATAGGAGGGAGAGCTTGTACCTGAATAAAACTTGGTCTTAAAGGTGCCACTGGACTGTTTTGGATTGCTAGCTATTGGGGAGGGGGGACGCACAGATCTGTCCTCACAGAGGAGGGAGAGCTTGTACCTGAATAAATCCTGGTCTTAAAGGTGCCACTGGACTGTTTTGGATTGCTAGCTATGGGGGGGTGGTGTGAACGTGCAGATCTGCCCTCGCAGGGGAGGGAGAGCTGGTACTTGAAGGCGGGCGGGGGGGCTCTGCAACTTACCTGGCTGCTTCTTGCTCCTCGTGGCCCGACTGAGGGGTGCTGGGAGCAGGGGGCAGGGCTTGTTGCATGTGCCCGCCCCCTGGGCTCCTTACTGCCGGAGCTCGGCTCCTGTGCGTTCCCGCAGGAAATGAGCCCTGAACGTAGCATTCGTTAAGTGAAGAAAGGTACAGTCTTGTAAGGCAGGCCGCTGTTGGGTAAGGATGGCTCTCAGACTAGAACTGTGGACTGCTGATGTTTCCCTGAGCGGTAGAGTCCTGGTTCCCAGGGCTTCTTCCTGTCCCAGGAATTAAGAGAGGAGCGGGGGAATCCAACATGGCGGTTTGGTTTTTGCACCTTCCTCTTCTGCCCCTCTGGCAGCATGTTTGAGGATGGCCGCGCCAGGCGCTTGGTGATGGGCAGAAGCAGGGGTTAAGTGTGACGTGCCCATCTGAACAAAGGCGATGCTCTTTTCGGTTTACATGAGCGTAAGATGTCTGCAAACCTAACCTGTTTTTTTTTTTTTTTAAATCTTGTAACCCTTCAGATCTACCCAGTTCTACTTCTAGAGACGGCACATCAGCGTTAAACAGTAACTCTCCTCTTTTACTTGTAAGTGTGTCATGCGGATCGTGACTCTCCACGTGTCGCGCCCCCCCGCCCCGAGGCCGTTTCTATATTGCAGCCACCCTCTCCTGGGTTCCCTAGGGACGGGCGCCGACTGTCCGGGGAAGCCCTTAGGGTGTCTGCAGGAGCTCGGGGGCGCGGAGGCGTGTTCCCCTAGGGCTAGGAGAGAGAGGGCCTCAGGCCAGGGGCACACAAAGAAGAAGAAGAAGAAGAAGAAGAAGAGATTGGATTTATACCCCATGGCCCTTCACTGCCCAAAGGTGTCTCAGAGCGGCTTACAAACTCCTCTCCCTTCCCCCTCCCCACAACCGACACCCTGGGAGGCAGGTGGGGCTGAGAGGGCTCTTTTGAGGACTGCTCTTGAGAGAACAGCTCCGAGAGAACTTGTGACTGTCCCAAGGTCACACCAGCAGCTGCATGTGGAGGAGTGGGGAATCGAACCAGGTTCTCCCAGATTAGAGTCCGCACACTTAACCGCGACACCAAACTGACAGATGAAGGTTACTTCACCTCCCGGCTTCCTCAGAGTTCCGGGCAGTTTGCAGCCGCTCTCCCTTGCTTCCGCTCTCTCCCACGGCCTCCTTTCTCCCTCTCGGCCGTCTCCTTTCCCCCTTTTATAACCCCCCTTCGCGCCCAAGCTCCTCCAGCCCGCCGACCCTGCCTCCCTTCAAAGGGAGAAACGCCGCCACGCCCCGTGCTGGTCCCGCCCCCGTCTGTATGCCGGTGAGCTGCTCTGCCCAGCCAGCGCCGCGGCTCTGGAGCATGCCTCCCCTGTCCCCGCCCGGCGAGCGCGCCTCTTCGCCGCCTCGGCCTGCCACCTCTGGTGCCGTGGCGAGTGCTCAGGGCCTCCGCCACTCCACGGCCCCGATGTGCCTCCATGCCGCCGCTGGCCTGTGCCTTCCGCCGTGCCGACCGCCTCCCTTGTCGGCTCCGGCCATGCTCTATCGTCGCCAGCCGTCCCCCCAATGTCCCTGTAGCTGGTAAGTGCGGGGGGGGGGGCTTGGGGGGGCTGTTCGGGGGCCATCGTGGCGGGAGGCCCGGGACGCACTGGGACAAAGTATTTTTACAAACATAAATATCTGCACAAACTTTTAACAGATATCGGTTGTTCAGATTTAAATTCCTTCGTTGTCCTTGTTCAAAATTCTAACAGGAATGTCTTCTTAGAGGTGGGAATACATGAAACACGAGACTGAATGTTTTGCTTTTGTGCTAATAACACTTCCTCTGCATCAGTTTACAGATGAGAATGAAAAATGGATCACAAATTCACAGGCGACAACTTTGTTTCTTCCCGACAGATGAATGGGCCAACTAGCTTGTTTGGGTCTGAGAACTACGTTGGGATTTCAGGTCCGGCTCGGAACGACTACTCGAGTGTCTTTAGCAGCAGCCCCACGACCGTGCCGGTGTCGGCGGCATCCTCCCTGGTCGCGCGGAATCCCCTGGAAGGCACCCACGAGCTCAGGCAGGCCTGCCCGCTGTGCTTTGTCAAAACAGGTAAGGAGCGGCAGGAGGGACCCATGTGCTGCCACCGTCCCTTCCGCCTTACTCCCCCCCCTTCCTCTGAGAGATCAGGGGGCTTCTCAAAGTGTCCTTGAAGGACGGGGCGAGCAGACAAAACAACGCAGCGCTGGATGTACTGAGGATGTTGCTTTCTCCACTGCAGGGGCCGTGGCTCAGTGGAAGAGCCTCTGCTTGGCCTGCAGGAGGTCCCAGGTTCAATCCCCAGAGGCATCTCCAGTTAAAAAGGGCCAGGCAGGAGGGGATGGGAAAGGCTCCGCCTGAGATCCTGGAGAGGTGTCAAGAGGGTCTGTGGTTTAGTGGCAGAGCCTCTGCTTGGCATGCAGAAGGTCCCAGGTTCAATCCCCAGAGGCATCTCCAGTTAAAAAGGACCAGGCAGGAGGTGATGGAAAAGACCTCCGCCTGGGACACTGGAGAGCTGTAAAGAGGGGCTGTGGCTCAGTGGCAGAGCCTCTGCTTGGCATGCAGAAGGTCCCGGGTTCAATCCCCAGCAGCATCTCCAGCTAAAAGGATCAGGCAGGAGGTGATGGGAAAGACCTCCGCCTGAGATCCTGGAGAGCTGTAAAGAAGGACTGTGGCTCAGTGGAAGAGCCTCTGCTTGGCATGTGGAAGGTCCCAGGTTCAATCCCCAGAGGCATCTCCAGTTAAAAAGGACCAGGCAGAAGGGGATGGGACACGCCTCCCCCGGAGAGCTGTCAAGAGGGGCCGTGGCTCAGTGGCAGAGCCTCTGCTTGGCCTGCAGGAGGTCCCAGGTTCAGTCCCCAGAGGCATCTCCAGTTAAAAAGGACCAGGCAGGAGGGGATGGGAAGGACCTCTACACCTGAGACCCTGGAGGGCTGTCAAGAGGGGCCATGGCTCAGTGGAAGAGCCTCTGCTTGGCCTGCAGGAGGTCCCAGGCTCAATCCCTGGCAGCATCTCCAGTTTAAAAGGGCCAGGCCAGGGATGGGATGGTCCTCAGCATGGGCCGTGGCTCAGGGGTTCAATCGTGGGCCGGACGGAGGTGGTGCGGAAGACCCTTTTCTGCCCGAGACCATGGAGAGCGGCGGCCAGTCTGAGTAGGCAGGACTGGCCTTGGTGGACTGAGGGTCTGCTCTGGCAGAAGGCCGGTCCGTGTGTCCTGTATGGGTGAGAGGACTCTGTGCCCCACCACTGTGAAGAGCCTGGTGGAGGCAGGTTCTCCCCTGCCTCCCCTTTCCCATGGCTGCTCGCCTCCGAAGGTGACGCCGGGGGGAGGGGAGAGGCTTGTGGGGCAGCCGTATTGGGGAGAGGGAAGGGTGCCGCCCCCCTCCCCTAAAGCTCTCCCAACTCCCCCCCCCCCCCCCTCTCCTTTGTCGTCTCACGC
>NW_015165236.1:1092853-1096332 GCF_001447785.1 Gekko japonicus | reverse complement strand
AGGGAGGGGGGAATCTGTTGCACAGACACCTGAGGAGTGGGTTGGTGCCAAATTAGTGCACTGTGGGCCGTTACGAAAGAGAAGCGGACCTGGGAAGTTTCTCTTCTTCTTGGTGAAATGTAAAGGATTTGGAAAGATAATAGCTGTGCAACCGATTCTGTCGGCCGCGTTCAACCTTATGAAAACGAATTTGGAAGCGAAGTGGTTGGTCGTCGTTCTTCAGAATGCAGTTGGGTTGGGACAGTGTCCCCTCTGAGCTGAGTTAGTGTGAGCTAGCTCACCATTTTTTAGCCTCCGGCTCACACATTTTTGTCTCAGCTCAGGACGGATGGCTCCAGAGCAAACTAATTTATGCAGTAGCCAAATCGCTTGCTCACAACTTTAATGCCAGAAGCTCACAAGGTAGGATTTTTGCTCACAAGATTCCACAGCTTAGAGGGAGCATTGCTTGCAACCAGTGTTCCCACTAAGCTGAGTTAGTGTGAGCTAGCTCACTGTTTTTTAGCCTCCGGCTCACACATTTTTGTCTGAGCTCAGGCAGGAGGGCTCCGGAGCAAACTAATTTACGCAGCAGCCAAATCGCTCACTCAGAACTTTAATGCCGGTAGCCCACAAAGTAGAAATTTTGCTCACAAGACTTCACGGCCGTAGAGGGAGCATTGGTTGCAAAGAAGGATAAAGCAGGTGTTCTCTTGCCCCGATTTTTCTTTCAGGCCCTAAGTTGCTGGATTATACCTACCACCCCAGTCTAGAGCACAAATGCAAGAAGGACATTCTTATTGGCAGAATAAAGAACTCCGAAGATAAATCTTGGAAAAAAATAAGGCCGAGGCCTACGAAGACGCAGTACGTGGGGCCCTATTATATCTGTAAAGGTAAGGAGCCCAGCTTCCGGGAGAATCCTTATCCTTGGCTCCAAGAGAGCGTGAGACACCCCGTTGTGTTGAGTCCTGTAGCCCACTCTTCCCTGACGGGGTAAACGTGTTTCTTTGTGCGTTTTTCCAGCAGCTTCTCTGAAGAGTGGAAACTAACAAAATTTGTGGCAGGGTATGAGCTCAGTATGGGGCTGTGGTGGCTCAGTGGATAAGACACTGAACGGCAGACCAGAAGGTCGGTAGTTTGGCAGTTCGAGACCCGAGTGCCGCGTGACGGAGTGAGCTCCCGTCTGTGGCCCCAGCTCCTGCCAACCTAGCAGTTCGAAAGCGAGAAATTGCAGGTAGATAAATAGGTACCGCTTCGGTGGGAAGGGAACAGCGTTCTGTGCGCCTCGGCGTCTAGTCATGCCGGCCACGTGACCACGGAAATGTCTTCGGGCAGTGCTGGCTCTTCGGCTTGGAAACGGAGACGAGCACCCCCCCCCTAGAGTCGGATTCGACTGGCTTTCGAGCAAGGGAAACCTTTTACCTTTACCTTTTATGAGCTCAGTGCTTCCAATTTTATTAGTCTTTATGGTACTACTGGACTCTTGCTCTTTTCTGCTGCTACAGACAGACTAGCACAGCGACCCATCTATCTCCACGGAGAGTGGGGAATTAGCCAGTGGTCTATGGGCTCCTGGGTTTTGTGCATACATTGCCTCCCATCCTTTGAATTGGCTACAGAGGTTACGTGTTTTTCTCCTCTCCCCGCCTGTCCCTTTCAAACCCTGGCAAGATAATTCTTGGGGTCACGGGATGGCTGCTGAGCCCCCAATTCCAGGAGTAGTCTTTCTGGGAGTGGGCAAGGACAGCAGTGGAGGGAGAGGAAAGTGGTGAGAATCAGCATTCCATTGGTGCTTTGAAGGACAGAAGCCTCATGTATGTCTTGGAGCGGCTTTAGAGTTCAGTTCAAGGTGCTGTTGATGACCTTTAAAGCCCTCCATGACCTGGGACCCCACATATTTGAAGGCCTGTCTCCCTTATGTAGGACAGCGATGGCTCAGTGGTTAAGATGCTGAAAGGCTGACCGGAAGGTCGGTCGGTCGGTCGGTCGGCAGTTCGAGAGAGACCCGAGTGCCGCGTGACGGAGTGAGCTCCCGTCTCCGGCCCCAGCTCCTGCCAACCTAGCAGTTCAAAAGCAAGAAATTGCAAGTGGATAAATAGGGACCGCTTCAGTGGGAAGGTAACAGTGTTCTGTGTGCCTCGGCGTCTAGTCATGCCGGCCACATGACCATGGAGACGTCTTCAGACAGTGCTGGCTCTTCGGCTTGGAAACGGAGATGAGCACCGCACCCCTAGAGTCAGATTCGACTGGCTTTCGAGCCAGGGGAACCTTTACCTTTTACTCCCTTATGTCCTTGTGTGTTATTTATGGGTTGTCAGGCACGCCTGTTGGCTGTCCCACAAGTTAGGGTGGCATCGACCAGAGTCCGGTCCTTTGTTGCTCTGGCTCTGTGGAACAGGTGGGGGCCCCCTCTCCTTGGGGGTCTTCAGAGAGGCACCGCAGGGCCTGCCTGTTTGCCAGAGTTTGGGGGGGGTGGGAGTCGAATGGTAGGAATCTTTTAAGGAGGGGAAGTGGGGAGGTGTTTAGGTGCCTTGCTATTTTATCTCTGATTTTAGCTGGGGATCTTTTACCTGTTATTGTAAGCCGCCTTGAACCACGAGGAAATAAATATTCTAATAGCTCAATAAAATAAAGACATTTTTATTGGTGGGGTTGGGGGAGGTGTGTTACAATAATATTGTACTGTAGTGATTTTAAATGGTTTTAAATATGTTTTATATTGGCGTATGCCTCCTTGTAAGCCGCCCTGAGCCCGTGTAGCGGGGAGGGTGGGGTATAAATTGAATAAAATAATAATAAAATAAATAATAATAATACAGCAATGCGAAGGTCCCTTCCCCAGGTTGGTAGAAAACCCAGGCTGGCGTGACGCGATGATCAGGCGGGCGCAGGCGACGCGACAGCCATGAGGGGTCTGGGGCCAGGACGTGCCTCGACCGTGCTCTCCGAGAGTGGAGGCCCACGGGTGGTCTCGGCCCCGGTCTCAGACCCCCCTTCTTGCCCTGTCATGCGTAGATGTTGCTGCCGACGAGGAGTGTCGGTATCCCGGCCACTGCACCTTCGCGTACTGCCAGGAGGAGATCGACGTGTGGACCCTGGAGCGCAAGGGGGCCTTCAGTCGCGAAGCCCTCTTCGGCGGCAGTGGGAAGATCAACCTGACCGTATCCCGCCTCCTCCAGGAGCACCACGGACTGTTCATGTTCCTTTGCGAGGTGCTTACTTGCAATGTCATTTCATCATCATCTCCAGTTTGGTGTAGCAGTTAAGTGTGTGGACTCTAATCTGGGAGAACCGGGTTTGATTCCCCACTCCTCTGCTTGCACCTGGCTGGATGACCTTGGGCAAGCCATAGTTCTCTCAGAGCTGTCCTTGAAAAAGAGCCGTTTCTTCCAGAGCTCTCTCAGCCCCACCCACCTCACAGGGAGTCTGTTGTGGGGAGGGGAAGGGAAAGGAGTTTGTAAGCCACTCTGGGACTCCTTTGGGCAGTGAAGGGCGGG
>NW_015165236.1:1071608-1092557 GCF_001447785.1 Gekko japonicus | reverse complement strand
TAGGTGAACCCTTGGGGGGAGTTTCATGGGGTTGGGGGGGGGGGGGGGAGGATGCTGACCAGTCCACAGGGAGCTTCTTTCCACAGTTAGATTATCTTCTCCGGAGTGTCTAGGTTGTTTCCTGTGCCGGATGCAAAATAGAGCTTTTTTTCCTGTTCTAAAACGTTTGGCGTGAGACCCAGTTTGGTGTCGTGGTTCAGTGCGCGGACTCTGATCTGGGAGAACCGGGTTTGATTCCCCACTCCTCCACTTGCAGCTGCTGGTGTGACCTTGGGTCAGTCACAAGTTATCTCAGAGCTGTTCTTGAAGGAGGAGTTCTGGAAAGAGCTCTCTCAGCCCCGCCTGCCTCCCAGGGTGTCTGTTGTGGGGAGGGGAAGGGAAAGGAGTTTGTCAGCCACTCTGAGACTCCGAGTGAAGGGCCAGGGCTATAAATGCAGTCTCCTCCTCCTCCTTCATCCGATGGGACAGATCCACTGCGCCAGGGGTCACCAGTGTGGTGCACAGGGATGCCATAGCTCCTGCCAACAGCTTTTGTGGCCCCCACCAAGTGTTTTTAGAAAATGAGCTGAGCCGGGTGGGGCTTTTGCCCAGCCAGGCTTCTGATTGGCCACGGGAGATTTGATGAGCTGTACAGATTTTTTAGAATGTTGCTTCGGCGGCCTCCACCACGACGGCACCAGCACTGACTCCACCTCCCGCATTTTGTGGCAGCCAGTTTGTGCTCGCCCCCGCCGTGCCGTGTCAGAATGTCAAAGGTCCCTGCAGGCTCAAAAGGGTTGGGGGCCCCCTGCGGTGTGGCAGCCAGGAGTTTCCCCTGTTCTGAAACGTTTTCCGTTTTGTGTTTCAGAAATGTTTTGAACATAAACCCAGAATAATCAGCAAAAGGAATAAAGATAACTCCGCGTCTTGTTCCCATCCTGCTATGCACGACTTCGAAGACAACAAGTAGGTCCAAAGCCTTCAGTTTTAAAAGTGGCAGCAATCACAGATAGGTTTGTGTTCTAGTTGCAGTCTTGGCACCTGTTTACTAGTGGATTATTCTAGCTCTAGTGTCAGTGTGAGGGTCCCCGAGGCATAAGAACGAGGGAGACCTCTCAGTGCTTCTGTGGTGTAATACCATCTAAACAGCAGGACCTAGAAGCTCAAATGGGCGTGCAAATCCAGTGGCCAGGGCCGTATGTCGGGCCATACACCACGTGTTCGCATTTAATGCGGGTGCAGAGTTCGGTTAACCCTAAACACCCCCCCCCCCCTTCATAGTGACTTTACTTCATTAGGGGACTTCCACCAGCCAACTGAGCATACTTGTCCATCAGAAGAGTGAGAAATTAAACCTTGTAGAATCCCTTCACTGCCACATGCCGTCTAATAAGAGAAGGCGTACCTTAGTCACACTTTCCTTCCCCCACCTCTGCGAGATCCTGAGAGGGCGGCATGGCAGTCTCGAAATGCAAACGGGCAAAACTGTGTCGGCAGCCGGAAATGGCCGTTGCGGCAGGTGGAAAACAAGCATTGGACAAATACAGTAAAGACCGAGTGGCAGAGCTGGCTTTTTTTTGGGTGGGGGGGGAGAAGTGGAGCTGTGAATTGGGGAACAGTGGCGGGAAGGAGTATTGAGTCGCAGCTGACTTAACGGCAACCCTGTCGGGTTTTCAAGGCACGAGACTGAGGGGGCCCCCTAACTTCCAATTTTTTTATTTTCTTTGTGGGGCTCCCTTCTGTGTGTGCGTGGGTGCGTGCGTGTGCGGGGTGCCTCCTGACTTATTAAAGCCCCCCCCATTTAAAAATCCTGGCTACGGGCCTGTTTGCCGTTGCAGCTCAAATCTCACACGCCGTGAGATGGCTGGGTTGCCCTTCGGGGAGCTGCCCTCAGAAATCCACATTTGTGGGCACAGCAGCCAACGCTCCCTCTCAGCCGTGGAGTCTTGTGAGCAAAAATTCTACTTTTGTGAGCTCCGGGCATTCAAGTTGTGAGCGAGCGGTTCGGCTCCTGCATCAATTAAGTTTGCTCCGGAGCCCCTTCCTTCCTGAGCGAAGGCGAAAATGGGTGAGCCAGAGGCTAAAAGACTGTGAGCCGGCTCACACTCACTCAGCTTAGAGGGAACACTGACAGCCGCACAGTGGTACCCTTTTGAGGCGTTGAATGCATTGCAGCAAAAGAGCGCTTGTGCCGGGTTTGGCATGAGAGAGAGCCTGGCGCAGCGGGGATGGAAAGCGTGGTCAAGCTGTAGCTGAGTGACGGTGACCCCGTAGGGTTTTGAAGGCAAGAAACATTCGGAGGTGGTTAGGGTTAAAAAATAATAATAAAAAAAATAATACAGAGCTTCTAAAGCCATTTCTAACAGTTCTGGTTTGTTTTACGCATCTGACTTGCAGTCGGTGTTTTTAAAGTAACAAGGCACAAATGTGGATAGCGCGGAGCTGTCCGCCCGGCCTGACAACCTCAACGAAGCGCAGACTTTGAAGTTACCTTTTAGAGCCTTCCCTTTACTCACGCTTGACCTTTTTTTAAAAAAAACCCAAGGTGCCTTGTCCACATCTTGCGAGAGACTACGGTAAAGTATTCCAAGATCCGACCTTTCCACAGTCAGTGTCAGCTGGATCTGTGCAGGCACGAAGTTCGGTATGGCTGTTCCAGGGACGACGAATGTTTCTACGCTCACAGTCTCGTCGAGCTCAAAGTGTGGATAATGCAGAACGAGACAGGTGGGTCAAGGGTAGGAACGGTGCTTTAAAAAGTGCCTCCGGGCATGTGCAGAGTGCATTTTTTAAAATTGTGACGTGTGTCCTAACATCTCTGGAACTGAGGAGAGGGCTTTTGGCTCGGAACCCCAGCAGCAGCGGGGAAATCCTTTAAACTAATTGTCCTTGAATGACGCCCTTTGAGAGAGAGTGGAATCTGTATCCTTACCGGTCTTGCCTTTTAGACATTTGTCCTTATCACGTCCTTGTGATTCGTGACATTTCCAGCACACAGGAAACTGTATCAGAGGCGTCTGCCCTGGCGGACTCTCAGAACTCCTGGTGCTGGGTCTTTTTACAAAAGACGACTGCCCGTTTTCAGATGCACTCGAAAGGCCCTAACCTGAGATGTCACCCTTCCTGGAGTTCGCATTTTTCCTTTGCTTTTCCACACAGTCAACCCCTGTGCAATATCTGTGAACTTCTTGTAGACCGCCCCATTCGTGAAAGGGTTTTCCGTATCATTTAGCAAGTTTATCGTAAGGCGTGTTTAAATGTTAAATCACCAGTTTGGGGCATTGTTTCAAGAAATGAAAGTACTGGAGGGGCGGGGGAGCAGTTAAGGCAAGAGTCAGAAATGTCACAGCTGTCCTTTGCGTCTCCCTCACCGCAGGTATTTCTCACGAGGCTATTGTGCAAGAGTCCAAAAAATATTGGCAGAATATGGAGTCGAATGCCCTTGGCGCCCAGGTATTTTTGACTTTGCCAGTGGTTTCCTTGGGAGTGTGTGAACTCGTTGCTCTGTGAAACGAAACTGGTGTTGACCCGAAGTGCGAATTGGGGGTTATCGAGGGCCGGGCGAGGATCGGACGCGCAGCCAGGGGACCTTGGGCCAGTCACATGCTCTCCGCCTAACCTACCTTGCAGGGTGGTGGTGAGGATAAAATGGAGGAGAGAACGGCGTGAGTACGGTAGGATTTTTGCTCACAAGACTCCACAGCTCAGAGGGAGCAATTGCTCCCCGGCCTCCTGAGGGGGAAGGGTTGCAAGCAATGTTCCCTCTAAGCTGCGGAGTCTTGTGAGCAAAAATTCTACTTTGTGAGCTATTGGCATTAAAGTTGTGAGCGAGCAGTTTGGCTCCTGCATAAATCAGTTTGCTCTGGAGCCCCATCCTTCCTGAGCTGAGACAAAAATGTGTTCGACGGAGGCTAAAAAACTGTGAGCTCGCTCACACTAACTCAGCTTAGAGGGAACACAGGGGGGGGGAGTATGGGAGAGTGTGCCGGGCGTCCTAAAAGTTCCTTGAACTCTGGAGCCCTTTTTTAAAAAAGGAAGAGTTAATGCTTTCGATGACTGTCCTGAGGCTCCGGCTCTGAGCTGCTGTCGCCCGCTGATCATCTCTCTCATATCGCCTCCCGAGCGTCACCGTTTTACTACGGAACCCTTTCCGACTTCTAAAGTTGGGGCGGAACAAAAATTACGTTGGCATTGCTGGAGGCCCACATCAGCTCACGCTCTGCCCCCCTGCCCCGAAACTCTAGCAGGAGGCTACAGGGCTACCAGCACTGCAGACTAGCCACGGGGACCTAGAGTGCGGTCCTCGCAAAATCACACCCTTCCTCAGCCCGTTGACTTCCCTGGACTCAGAAGGGGGGATAAGTGAGGCTAGGGGGACACTGACACTCTGCCCTGAAAAGGGCAGGGTCCTTGCACTCCGCTGTACAATGGTGGGTTGAGGTTAGGGGTTGCCAGGTGAGGCTGACCAGCCGGTGGGGGACTTACCAGAAGGCTCCAGGAGAGGGAACGCCGAAGCAAGTTCTCGGTGAGCGGCCGTCAAATTTAAAGGGACTGCGTTCCTTTTAAGTGCTTCCCTCCGTTGGAAATAACAGAGGACGGGGGCACCTTCTTTTGGGGATCATAGAAGAAGAAGAAGAAGAGACTGGATTTATTCACCGCCCTTCACTACCCAAAGGAGTCTCAGAGCGGCTCACAAACTCCTTCCCCTCCCCCCTCCCCACAACAGACACCCTGTGAGGTTGGTGGGGCTGAGAGAGCTCTTGACAGGAACTGCTCTTTTTCAAGGGCAGCTCTTGTCGGAACTACGGCTCCGTGGTCCAGTCCAACGCTCCCTCTAAGGTGTGGGGTCCTGTGAGCAAAAATTCTACTTTGCGAACCACTGGCATCAAAATTGTTTGCTCTGGAGCCATCCCTTCCTGAGCCAAGACGAAAATGTGTGAGCCGGAGGCTAAAAAGCTGTGAGCTAGCTCACACCAACTCAGCTTCGAGGGAACACTGGCTCCAGTCTTTTGAAACTTGGGGGTGTCTTTTTGAGGAGAGGCACCAGCAGCTATGCGGAAAATTTGGTGCCTCTCACTCAAAAAACGGGGGGGCCCCAGAGCCATGGATTGATTTTCCATTATACCCTATGGGGACTGGTCTCCATGGGGGATAGTGGAGTGCCCAGCAACTTTCTGATAGCCCTGAAGCGGGGGGGGGGCTCCAAACTGGGGGATCCCCTGCCCCACACTGTTTGAGAGCCAGCTTGGTGTAGTGTTTAAGTGCGCGGACTCTAATCTGGGAGAACCGGGGTTGATTCCCCACTCCTCCACTTGCACCTGCTGATGTGACCTTGGGTCAGTCACAAGCTCTGGCACAGCTGTCCTTGAACAAGAGCAGTTTCTGTCAGAGCTCTCTCAGCCCCACCAGCCTCACAGGGTGTTGTGGGGAGGGGAAGGGAAAAGGAGCCTGTAAGCCGCTCTGAGTGAAGGGGGGGCTATAAATCCAATCTCCTCCTCCTCCAACTGGGGATTGGCAACCCTAGCTAGGGATGAAAGGAGCAATAGGGGGTGCAGCATTTGGAAGTGTGGAATTCTGACCCGAAATACGTGGCCGCCTCTGTCACATCGACACCCTTGTAGCCTGGCTTCCGACTTCATTCTTTGCTAACGGGATAATCCGTGAGGCATCTAAACTCGGAACAGCAGTGCTCACGCTGTGTCTTCTAGCGACGTCTGAAATGGCTCTTGGTTGCCGTGCGGCCTGAGTCGCTGCCATGCATGAGACAAACTCATGTCGCACGGGGGGGGGGGAGTTGTGCAGATGGTGGTTTTCCTTTCGCGTTGCAGGATGGCATCGATGTCAGCCACTGAAACGCGTTCAGGTGCAAAAGGAGCCCAGGCCACCTGACCGCCCTTCATAAACTTACTGAAAAGTATATACCGCGTCAAGCTAAACCCAGTTGCCTGAAATTTCTTTGGGCCCTTCTAGGAAAGCTGGGTCTCTTCCCAATGCTCCCTCTAAGCCAGTGGTGGCGAACCTATGGCACGGGTGCCAGAGGTGGCACTCAGAGCCCTCTCTGTGGGCACGCGTGCCATCACCCCAGCCAGGCCCAGACCATTAAAGTGTGGAATTCTCTGCCAAATAATTTTAAGTCAATGGAAGCATTTGGGATTGCGTTCCTTACTTTGTTTGGATCATCTTAAGTTAAGGTATGAGTTGTTTTTTCTAAAATAAAACCTCAGTATTCAGGTTAAATCACTTTGTGATGAATAAGTGGGTTTTGGGTCGCAGTTTGGGCACTCGGTCTCTAAAAGGTTTGCCATCACTGCTCTAAGCTGTGGAGTCTTGTGAGCAAAAATCCTACTTTGTGAGCTACCAGCATTGAAGTTGTGAGCGAGCGATTTGGCTGCTGCATCAATTAATGTGCTCTGGAGCCCCATCCTTCCTGAGCGGAGACAAAAACGTGTGAGCTAGCTCACACTAACTCAGCTCAGAGGGAACACTGGTCTCTTCTCTTAGATACTCCGGGTGTGCAGCAGCGCTAAAATATTTTCTCTCTCTCTCTCTCTGTCTGTCTCATGACTCCCAAGATTATCAACAACCAAGCGAAGCACGGCTCCCTTAATTTGAAAATGAAGTTTGTCTGCGCCCAGTGCTGGAGAAACGGGCAAGTTAGTGAGCCGGACAAGAACAAGAAATACTGTAGCGCAAAAGCGAGGCATCCGTGAGTAACGCTTTTCCAGTCCGTCTCTCAAGATGGCTTCTATACACACACATTTAGATCACCCGTGGCTCTTCCAGAGGGCAGCAGGGGGGTGCTCGGTTAGAACGTGTGCCTTGCGTGTGTGGAAACGTCTTGTCTGGGTAGGGCAGGGGTCCCCGAGATGGGCCCGTGGGTGCCGCCAGGCTGCCCGCTGACTTTTTTGGTGCCCGCCAAGTGTTTTTAGAAAGTAGGCGGGGCTTTTGCCTGGCAAAGCTTTCCGATTAGTTACTGGAGATTTGATTGACTGTCCGTATTTCCCTTGTCTCCAATCCGGAAGCTGCAGCTCCCATTCGGGAGCACACCCAGCCTTGTGCTGAAGGCATTGCACTGGCTGCCGATAGCATACCGGATTCGTTTCAAGGTGCTGGTTCTTACCTTTACAGCCCTTTAGGGCCAGGGACCTACATACCTGAGTGACCGCCTTGCCCCACATGTCCTCCAGAGAGCGCTGCGATCGGGGACCCCGAATCGGCTGGCCCTCCCGAGTCCCAAGGAGGCCAGGCTAACGACAACCAGGGCCAGGGCTTTCTCGGTGGCAGCTCCTCTCTGGTGGAACGAGCTCCCAGAGGAGATCAGGGCCCTGCGGGACCTTTTGCAGTTCCGCTGGGCCTGTGGAATGGAGCTCTTCCGCCAGGCCTTTGGAGCCACCGCCATGGTTGGAGAGCCCTGTTTCTCCTGGGATTTCTAAGGGCAGCCTGAGCCAGCCGCCTAAGACGATGTAAGAAGACCCAAGGAGCCGATTGCGAGGAGAGAATTGAGTCACAACCACCGGCACCAGCACTTTATTATGTTTTATGGCTTTAATGGTTTTAGAATTGTTAATTGTTTAATCGTTGCTGTTGATCTGTATTGTATATTGTATGTTGTTTTACATCAGCCGCCCTTGGCCGGGAGGGTGGGGTAGAAATTTAACACATCAGATCAAAAACGTTGCTTTACCGCAACATAAGGAGTTTCACCGGATGCCTGAGGGGAAGCCGTGGCGGCCATTTTGTGGCTGGCTCCGCCTCCTGTGGCAGCCATCTTGCGTGGAGCCGTTTTGAGACTGCCCGCCATGCTGTGTCAGAATTCCAAAGGTGCCTGCGGGGTCAAGAAATGTGGGGGACCTCCCCTGGGTTAGGGAGTGTGACAGCCGGGCTGTCTCCCGGCCTTATGAGAGTTCTCCGGCGCAGCCGCTGAATCCAGATGTTTGAAAGAGGGGGGACTGTTGCACTCCAAAACGATGGAACATCTGGACAACGCGAAGGACATCATTTATAGACGAGCCTCATGAGCTGGAAATGTTGTTTTTGAATGAGATTGTGAGTGGTCAAAATTACAGAATCAACCGGGGAAACGTAATTATGCAAATATAAATTCTTATACAATGTGAAAACAATTTATAAAAGTGCTACATACATAACTTTACCAAAGATTGCATATAAGAAGTAAGAGAATCACGATTCTAGGCTTCCTCAGAAGTAAATTCTCCCATTCAACAACTTGCATTTAATGAGTGTCATCTCTTTTATTCTCTAGTCATTTTCTGGAGGCATTCTAGACAGTCTAACACTCATTAGTGCAGAGTAGATTGGATTGGAGCCCGATATGAAGATTGTTGTTTCCTATTTGGAGTATAAGCTTTGACAAGCAAAGAAAATGACTGGAGAATAAAAGAGACGACACTCATTAAATGCAAGTCGTTGAATGGGAAAATTTACTTCTGAGGAAGCCTAGAATTGAAACGAAGACACAAGCCGGAAGCTTCGTTAATTAAACTTCTTGTGATTCTCTTACTTCTTATATGCAATCTTTGGTAAATTTATGTATGTAGCCCTTTTATAAATTGTTTTCACATTGTATGAAAATTTATATTTGCATAATTACGTTTACCGGTTGATTCTGTAATTTTGGTCTTTGAATGAGAGTCCCGAGATGTTAGTCCCCGGGGGGTCGGCTGATCTGTCCCGTGACGGTTCCTCTACTCAGTTGGTTGAGAATGTCGGTTACAGGGAGCAACTTTGAGTTTGTTTTGGTTATGAGATCCCTTCCAATCTGACCTTCTGCTGTGCGCATCTTGAACGATGTGTGGTTTTCGGCCCGGACTCCTCCAGGCGGATGGGGGCCGTGGTGGCTCAGAGATTAAGACGCTGAGCTGCAGACCGGAAGGTCGGCGGCTCAACAGTTCGAGACCCGAGTGCCACATGACGGAGTGAGCTCCCGTCTCCGGCCCCAGCTCCTGCCAGCCTAGCAGTTCGAAAGCAATAAATTGCAAGTAGATAAACAGGTACCGCTTCGGTGGGAAGGTAACAGCGTTCCGTGCACCTCGACGTCTAGTCATGCCGGCCACGTGACCTCGGAAACGTCTTCGGACAGTGCTGGCTCTTCGGCTTGGAAACGGAGATGAGCACAGCTGCCCTAGAGTCAGATTCGACTGGCTCTCGAGCAAGGGAAACCTTTACCTTTTCCCTTCAGGTGGACCAAAGATCGTCGGGTGGTGCTGGTGATGTCGAATGAGCGAAAGAAATGGATGACAATTCGCCCCCTTCCCACAAAGAAGCAAGTGCCTTTGCAGTTTGATGTGAGTGTGACTCTAAAATTAGGGCTTTTTTTTGTTTTGTTTGGGGGGGATGATTGAGCCTTGAGGGTGATGTGGCTTCTCAGGGACGGGAAACATACAGACCAGCATTTGTTCTTTGTCCAACATCGATTAGAAAAGGTGAAGTGTTTTAAACAACAGTTGCTGGAGTGCAGGTTGGAAGGCATTGCATATTCCTCCTCTTCGCCATAAAGCCCTTGAAGTGGCTTATAGGACCAGGTACAAAACCGCCCCCAAATCATTCGCTGTTCTAAAATCAGTGAAGCCGTACAACAGAAAATGCAGTCACGCAGGACTACCACCGCATCCTGCCTTTCATCTGAAGAGCTTGGGATGATGTGTGGGGGATAGACAGGTAGGGGCTGGGTGCCCCTTTACCTTCACAACAACCCTGCGAGGCGGGTTTATTTATTTGTTTTCTTTGATTTATATCTCACCCTCCCCGCGAGCGGGCTCAGGACGAATTACAGGGTCACATAAAAGTCGTGACAATAACAGTATCAAATTCAAAATTCAGAAAGTTAAAATTTAAACTTTGGTGCCAGAAGACCAGAGCACCAGAGTGAAGGTGGTTTCGGTAGTGATGCTCGTATGGAGCCTTCTAAGCGGTGTTCTCGGACATCAAGCCGCTAACTGTGAGGCCCGGCCTCTCTGCAGGAGAGGCCAAGAAACGGAAAATTTGGACTCCTGCTGCCTCAGCTGAAAGCCCCGTGGAACAGCTCCGTTTTACAGGCCCTGCGGAATTGTAACAGATCCCGCAGGGCCCTGGCCTTGTTCCACCAGGGCTGGGGCCAGGGCAGGAAAGGCCCTGGGGCCAGTTGGAGCCAGCCGGCCATCCTTCAGGCCAGGGACAACCAGAAGATGTTGATCAATTGAGCGCAAAGGTTTAGGCTCGGAGGTGGGAGAGTCGCCCCAGCCACTTGGAGCCAACGGTTGAAAAGGTCTAGCCAGGGGTCATTTCGTAGGAAAAAAGATGCAGGAGCTCATTAGCATAACTCATTAGCATACCTTATTTGCATATGTCCCACCACCTGACATCACCGGAAGTGTGTCAGAAGGCAATGCCCACCGCTCAGGCTCCACTGGACTGTTTTGGATTGCTAGCTATTGGGGGTGGGGGATGTGCAGATCTGTCCTCGCAGAGGAGGGAGAGCTTGTACCTGAATAAAACCTGGTCTTAAAGGTGCCACTGGACTGTTTTGGACCGGGGGGCCGGGGGGAGCTCTGCAACTTACCTGGCTGCTTCTTGCTCTGACTGAGGGCTGCTGGGAGCAGGGGGTGGGGCTTGTTTCACGTGCCCCCCCCCCCCCCCGGGCTCTTTACTGCCAGAGCTCCGCTCCTGTGCACTCCCGCAGGAAAGGACCCCTGGGTCCGGCACACTCTCCTTGACATCTCGAGGTGCCCAGTTATCTTCCTCTGCAAGTCTCCTTCTGTCGATGGGACAGAGGCCGTGTCTTCAGGTTCCTCCTCCTGCTCCTCCGGGATGCCGTTTGTCTGACCCGGTCACCTTTTTCTCCCCGGTCTCCCTTAGCTGTGCAATCATATTGCATCGGGCAAGAAATGTCAGTATGTCGGGAACTGCTCCTTCGCTCACAGCCCTGAAGAGAGGGAGATGTGGACCTATATGAAGGAAAACGGTAGTAAGTAAAGGACTTTCTGATGCGCTTTCAGGCCCCTGGCAAGCCCTGCGGGGCGGGACGGGACGGCTCTGTGCCTGGCCGGAAAATACCCAAAAGAGCATTGTACGGCTCTGCTGCGGTGATACGGCTACACACCGCATTCCTGTGAAACTTCTTCTGAGGATTTCCCCCTCTGCCTTGGCGTTCAGAAGCGCTTCAATGTTTAATTCCCTGTGAAAGGTACAGGGCAGGGGTGGCCAAACTTGCTGAACATAAGAGCCCCGTAGAGACACACATCAGATGTTTGAGAGCCGCAAGACATGAACGAATATAACCCACACATTTTTATTGAAAAATATGCAGATTTGTCTTTTTATTAACGTTAAATGAGACTGCCAAGAAATAAAAACAAAAGGGGGTAAAGATGCAACGGCGGCGGGGGGGGGCGGGAGACTGCGGCGGACGTTGCCTCGCTCTCCCTTCAGGCTTTGCTGAATCGATTGCAGCAGGGAGGAAAGTGCTGAAATAGCGCCGCGGCCCGCCCGCCCGCGCTCCAATGCAGGCAGAGCAGCCAACGTGACTCGCTCGCTCGCTCACGCACGCACCCCCCCCCCCCCCCCGGCTGGCTTGTCTTGGAGAAGGGATTTCAAGAGACAAATGCCTCCTCCAAGCCAGCCAGAGGAGGGGAAGTCTTTTAAAACGCATTTAAAGTTGAAGTTGGTTTCTTGAGAGCCAGTTTGGTGTCGTGGTTAAGTGCGCGGACTCTGATGTGGGAGAACCGGGTTTGATTCCCCACTCCTCCACTTGCACCTGCTGGAAGACCTTGGGCAAGCCGTAGTTCTGATAAGAGCCGTTCTTGAAAAAAAGAGCAGTTTCTGTCAAGAGGTCTCTCAGCCCCACCTGCCTCACAGGGTGTCTGTTGTGGGGAGGGGAAGGGAAAGGAGTTTGTAAGCCGCTCTGAGACACCTTCGGGTAGTGAAGGGCCATGGGGCATAAATCCAATCTCTTCTTCTTCTTCTTTTTTCTCTGCTCCCCCCCACCTCATGCCTCTGCAGGGAGGGGAACATTGGCTGGGAAAGGGAAGAATTTGTCCAGTGACATTTATTTGTTTGCTCATAATATTCCGCTTCCCCAGCCGCCCTGCTGGGAGCCACACAATATGTGCGAAAGCGCCCCATGTGGCTCCCGAGCCCCAGTTTGGCCACCCCGGTACAGGGCTACGGGACCCCTGCGTTTCCTGTTCTCGGATATCTGTGCCGTGCACCCTCCATTCCTTGCCCCTGCAGGCACGGCGTTCGGTAAACTGAGGAGCCCTCCTAAGACCCCGGGGGTTCTGGGAACTGGCTGTGAAAGGGGAGAATTGCTCTCAAAGCAGGTGTTTGCTTGCCAGGGTTCTGTTGTCTTCGTTAAAAGCTGCCGGCCATGTTTGCCAGCGCTATTGCCGTGTGCGTGCTCGCGACTCAGTTGCCCCCGACTTATTCCGCCCCCGACTTATTCCGCCCCCTCTCTCCCCTAGTTCAAGATATGGAGCAGCTGTACGAGATGTGGCTGAAGAGCCAGAAGCCGGAAAAGGGGGAGGACCCTGCTGCTCAGACCAACAAGGAAAACGGGAAGCAAATCCACATGCCGACCGATTATGCCGAAGTTACGGTAAGTCACAGAGAGCCGGCCGTTCTCCGGGGTTCTCGTATCCTTCCCTGTCGCAGCTTGGACTGCTGCCACCATTCCTGGGGAAATGGCAGGGACAGATGTTGGGACGTGAGCCCTGAGAGACCGGTCTGCCGGTCCATACCTATTTTCTTTTTACTCCACCGTGGTTTCTCCCTGTGCCAGCTGAGAGCACACGCTTCACGCCTTCTGAAGTGGGCCCTGGCCACGGTGACCCACTCTCGGCCACGGTTCGTTCTGTAAGGGAAGAGCTGAGTTTGCAAGGCACGTGCCTTGCCCGGATGGCGGCGGGACTGGTGGGACGCGCCGCCTTTCTGCAGCTGCTAATCCCGGTGTTTTGCAACCCACCCACCCCCCAGGTGGATTTCCACTGCTGGATGTGTGGGAAGAACTGTAACAGCGAGAAGCAGTGGCAAGGCCACATTGCCTCCGAAAAGCATAAGGAGAAAGTATTCCATACGGAGGACGATCAGAACTGCTGGCAGCATCGTTTTCCAACGGGATATTTCAGTCTTTGTGACAGGTGGGTGTCCTGGGGCTCCCCGGGATTTCGCTCGTCTGCAGTCGCGGTCGCTGTAAACATGCGGAGGGTGGCCGTGTAGGGCTGCAGGAGGACAGCTAGACTGGGGTCCAGGGGGATCGGAGAAGGTGCAGAAAAGGGCTGCCGAAATGATTAAGGGCGTGGAACGCTTTCCCGATGAAGAAACGTTCAAGAGGCGAGGGCTCTTCAGCTTGGAGAAATGCCGGCTGAGCGGGTGACATGTTAGAGGTTTACAAAATTATGCATGGGACAGAGAAGGCAGAGAAAGAAATACCTTTCTCCCTTTCCCACAATGCAAGAACTTGTGGGCCCTCCGTGAAATTAGGAGTGGTGGGCTTAGAATGGATAAAAGGAAGTCCTTCTTCACCCAAAGAGTAATTAACATGTGGAGTTCACTGCCACAGGAGGTGGCGGCGGCTACAAGCATGGACAGGTCAAGAGTGGGTTGGATAAACATCTGGAGCACAAGCTATAGATGGAACACTCTGTCTGGGGCAGTGATGTTCTGTCTTCTTGGTGCTTGGGGGCTCACAGTGGGAGAGCTTCTGGAGTTCTGGCCCCGCTGCTGGACCTCCTGATGGCACCTGGGTTTTGGCCACTGGGTGACACAGTGTGTGGGACTGGATGGGCCACTGGCCAGATCTAGCATGGTTTCTCTTGTGTTCTTATGTCTGGGACAGCGATGCTCTGCATTCTTGGGACTTGGGGGGAACAACAGAGGGAGGGCTTCTGGAGTTCTGGCCCTGCTGGTGGACCTCCTGATGGCACCTGGTATTTCTGGCCACTGTGTGACACAATGAGTGTTGGACTGGAGGGGCCACTGGCCTGATCCAACAGGGCTTATGTTTTTACATCTGGGGCAGTGATGCTCTGCATTCTTGGGACTTGGGGGGGGGGCAACAGAGGGAGGGCTTCTGGAGTTCTGGCCCCGCTGGTGGACCTCCTGAGGGCACCTGGTATTTCTGGCCACTGTGTGACACAATGAGTGTTGGACTGGAGGGGCCACTGGCCTGATCCAAGAGGGCTTAAGTTTTTACATCTGGGGCAGTTGTGCTCTGCATTCTTGGGACTTGGGGGGGGGGCAACAGAGGGAGGGCTTCTGGAGTTCTGGCCCCGCTGGGGGACCTCCTGATGGCACCTGGTATTTGTGGCCACTGTGTGACACAGAGTGTTGGACTGGATGGGCCACTGGCCTGATCCAACATTGGCTTCTCTTATGTTCTTAATATGGAGCAGAGGTCCATCAGCAGCTCTTAGCCACAAGGTACAGATAGGAACTCTCAGTCCGGGGCAAGGGATGCTCTGTCTTCTTGGTGCTTTGGGGGGGGCACAGTGGGAGAGCTCCTAGTGTCCTGGCCCCACTGCTGGACCTCCTGAGGGCACCTGGTATTTTTGGCCCCTGTGTGACACAGAGTGTTGGACTGGATGGGCCATTGGCCTGATCCAACATTGGCTCCTCTTACGTTCTTATGTAGTCCAGGGCACCTCAGTGGCCAACAAGAGTTTCAGGGTGTAAGATTTTGAGAGTGAGAAAGGTCCCAGGAGCTTTGACTCTCATGGGTGTACGCCTTGGAATTCTTTTTGGCCACTAAGGTGCTCCTGGACTCCAGTAGGCAGCATGCAGTTCTGAGCACAGCGGGCCTACACCTTTATGAACCAGTTCACCCACAGTCTAGACTCCTGCTTTGAGGCAAAGCATCCCCTGTGGGGGAAACGTCTCGTTTTTCATAACTGCAAGCAGTGTGGGTGGACTGGAGAGACCGCAGTTGGGAATGCGGCTGACTGAGTAGTGCGACGGAAACATTCTGAGTGATGAAGGGTGACCGATACATGCCCTCCTCATTTTAATGTGTTTCCTTGCAGTTGCCTACTAGTAGGCGACAAGTCATCTGTTTTGTTGGTTCTCATGGCAAGGGTGGAAAACAACCAAGGCTGCCCCACCTCCCAGACGTTTGGTCAACATTTAAATTCTTTTTTAAAAAATCCATAGGCTCTGTATGGTCCTCTGTTATTTAGGGTACTTGTACACTGCCATTCAGCCTGCGGGCAGCCATTGAGACAGATCATGATAACTTTAAAAGAAAACCATTTAAAATAAAGGAACATGCCTTGACCCACATTTCTGACAAAGGGCAAATAGGACCTCACCCCCCCCATGCACACACACACACCCAGTCCATTATAAGAACCTCAGAAGAGCCCTGCTGGATCAGACCAGTGAAGGTCCATCTAGTCCAGCATCCCGTCTCACACAGGGGCCAGCCAGTTCCTCTAGAGGGCCAACAAACAGGACATAGAGGCCGAGGCCTTCATAAGAACATAAGATGGTGCTCTCCTGCTGGATCAGACCAGTGAAGGTCCATCTAGTCCACCATCCTGTCTCACACAGTGGTCATCCAGTTCCTCTGAAGGGCCAGCAATAGGGCATAGAGGCTGAGGCCTTCATAAGATCATCAGAAGAGCCCTGCTGGATCAGACCAGTGAGGGTCACTCTAGTCCAGCATCCCGTCTCACACAGGGGCCAGCCAGTTCCTCTGGAGGGCCAACAGCAGGGCAGAGAGGCCGAGGCCTTCCCCTGAGAAGCACATAAGAAGAGCCCTGCTGGATCAGACCAGTGAAGGTCCATCTAGTCCAGCATCCCGTCTCACACAGGGGCCAGCCAGTTCCTCTAGAGGGCCAACAAACAGGACATAGAGGCCGAGGCCTTCATAAGAACATAAGATGGTGCTCTCCTGCTGGATCAGACCAGTGAAGGTCCATCTAGTCCACCATCCTGTCTCACACAGTGGTCATCCAGTTCCTCTGAAGGGCCAGCAATAGGGCATAGAGGCTGAGGCCTTCATAAGATCATCAGAAGAGCCCTGCTGGATCAGACCAGCCTCCCGTCTCACACAGGGGCCAGCCAGTTCCTCTGGAGGGCCAACGACAGATCAGAGAGGCCGAAGCCTTCCCCTGATGCTGCCTCCTGGCTCTGGGATTCAGGCGCTTAGTGCCTTTGAATGTGGAGGTTCCCCTCAGTCGCCATGGCTAGTATGTGAAGAATGTCTACAGCTAGAGTGAGAGCTCAGTAGAAGGCACATTGTGATCTGCTCCCAGACTGGCGCAGAGTCTTGGAGGATTTTGCGTTCCTCTGGGCATAGAGCATGTGACACTGGGAGGGAATGAATGGGGGGTGGAGGGTAGCTGTGAATTTCCTGCATTGTGCGGCGGCTATATCCCAGGAAGTGAGACAACACGCTAGTCCTTAAATAAATGTTGTCTTTACTAAAGGTTTTTCATCAGGCATACAAAATCGGAATCATACAAATTCATACAAGCTCCTTAGTTACAATAGTACATTAGAACAATTACAGCATAGAAAATAACAAAAGCATCAAAATGGGGATGACACAATGGGGCACGGCTATACTCATCTGAGGTCCAGCTGAGGAAGAACTCTCCTCCTTGGAACGCTGGGCAGCCGAAATGCAGCAGCTTGTGAACTCCAAGGCACACAGGTAGGACCAGCCAAACCACGTGTGAGCTCTCTGGGTCGCGACTCCGGAGAACTTAGGTAGTAGAGTCACTTGTAGCACCTTAGTGCACTGCTATGGGGAGGGTGGGTTAACCAGAGAGACAAAGGAGAGTTTCTCCTTAAATAAACTCTTTTTGGGGCATGTGCTATCCAGCCATAAACTATCAAACCCGTCCTCTAAACTATCACTACTGGATGAAGAGGGGGTGACGAGGGGATGACGCTCTCCTAAGGGGTGGTGGCAATATGTAGATCCTACTCCTACATCAAAGGTGCCTTTTGGCAAGGTGTGAATCTTCCGTTCCCATGGACACCTCTTGATTTGCAGATCTGGTTCCTGCTCCAAAGCCATAAACGCTATTGTCTTTAGATCTCCAAACCAGATTAAGGGAGTAGGGTCACTTGCTCTTTCCATTCCAAGAATGCCGGGGTTCGCTGGGGATTTTCCATAGCTCTCCAAGTGGGTGCAATGGCGCGGTGTCTTCTCCATCCCACAGAGTCATGGGATACATTCCAGGGACGCACATGGTCCGTATGTGCAACGGCAGGCCCAGGCCAGCCTATTTCTAGGCAAGCATGAGATGCAGAACAAAGCAACACACAACATACAGCAATCCCTGAATACACAATGCATAGGTATTCATGCTAGAGACACACATAAGCAGCATCACCACTATACAGAAATACAAACATAAGCTCATATCGTTACAGCCCCTTCCAGGAGCTCTCTCTTTCTGTGCTTTAAGGTCATGTATCGCAGTGCGTCCTGAGATTCCAAGGCCACGTGGAGTCCTGGCCCCTCAGTCCCACGCCCGACACGCACTTTCTCGGTTGCATTACACACTTAGAAGATGTATGACTCTGTTCGTTCTTTGTTCTTTTTTCGAGAAACAGGTATATGGCCGGCGCTTGTGCGGAGGGAAACAATTGTAAATTTGCCCACGGGCCTGCGGAGCTCCGGGAGTGGGAAGAGCTAGGCAGGTTCTACGAATGAAGCTGAACAAAGCCCGAAAAGACCACTTGATTGCTCCGAACGATAATGACTTTGGAAAATATAGTTTTTTGTTTAAAGATTTAAACTAACACTTATAACAGATGCATTCGCGTTACCCGATGGAAGCATAAATCAGAATTTGACAGTAATCAAAAGCATGAGACAGAAGCTGCAGATTTTCTGCTTTTTCTTGGCCTGTATTGTCCCTCCTGAAGAACAAACTGTAGTAGATTGTGTAGGGGGAAAGTCGGTGCGTCTGTCTGTGCTCTCATGAAAACAGAACGGTGAACTAATAATAAAGCAAAAGTCCGAAGTCTTACGTGCTTCTTCACCTTCTGTGGGGTGGAAGAGAGGTGGGAAGTCACAGGAGGGGGTGGCGTTGTCAGGGCTAGGAAGTGCCTCGTGGTGGTCCTTTGACTATGGGGAAAAAAACCCTTTTAAGGTCAGCTTATACACAAAAACCAGGTGTTCTGGGGCTCAAAACGGTATAACGATGGCTGAAAATTCTTCAGATGTTTTAACGGAGAGGATTTGTTTAAAAACAAGTTTGCTATTTATGTCTATGTAGGTTGCTTAATTAATTAAAAAATGGATTTTTTCTTAAAAGATTTTAAGCAAAATAACCATTTAACGGCAATATATGTTGAATGGGGTATTTTTTCTCTCTTTGTATGTTTCCATATAACTTACTGGAAAAATGGATCTTGGAAGAAAGACACATATAACTTTTTTTGAGAATCAAGTAGTTAAAATTCTGTTTTCTTGGTCTTTGCTGTTTAAATGACGATTTTGAACGATTCCACTTGTATGTCAGTATTGTGTATTGTATGGACCAATATTGCCTGTAATAAAATTAACTTTCCATAAAAAAAACACTTTCCTACAAATATATCTTCAGACTTCTCCAGGAGCGCACACACTTGCGCAACAGCCATGGAAAGTACCGGCTGGGTCAGACTCGGAGACCACGTACCCTTCCAAGGAGCCAGACTCCTGATCCGTGTATGCCTGGCCGCGTCCTCACAAGAACCATCCTGTGAGGTAGTTTAAAGGTAAAGGTTCCCTTGCTCAAAAGCCAGTCGAGTCCGACTCTAGGGCTGTGGTGCTCATCTCCGTTTTCAAGCCGAAGAGCCAGCGCTGTCCGAAGACGTTTCCGTGGTCATGTGGCCGGCATGACTAAACACCAAGGCGCACGGAACGCTGTTCCCTTCCCACCGAAGTGGTACCTATTGATCTTCTTGCAATGTCCTGCTTTCGAACAGCTAGGTTGGCAGGAGCTGGAACTAGAGACGGGAGCTCACTCCGTCATGCAGCACCCGGGTCTCGAACTGCTGAACTACCGACCTTCCACAGCCTGCAGTTCAGCGTCTTAACCACTTGAGCCACCACAGCTCCTGTCTCCCGGAACTCTAGTCAGTCTGACCCAGTACGCCACACTGGCTCCCAGTAGGTGACTGAAATTTTCCTTTGGGAGAATTAAACTTGTTTTTTTAAAAACCCGCTTCCGCAGGAAGAAGCACCACTACCTAAAGCACACCCTTTCTCTTGATTGTATTTTGTTGGCCTAACACACAGCCTTTTAGACAGGACAGGTCTGAGCTAGACAAAAGTTATTCGCCCCAAACAGTTTGTGTACTCCCGTTATCCCGGTCTCTCAGCATTTTGCAAATTAAGCAGAATTAATTATTTAGGAGGACATTTTTGTAAAGGGAATAGGGCTTTACTGTAACGGGACTGATGTAGGAAGAGGCTTTAATGAATATGCAGTATACAGTGTTATCCTACAATGTAATTATTTTGCATTGTTTTAATGTGCCCTGTTAATACTTGCGCCTGGTTTCAGTCCTAATCCTATTATGTGTTGCATCCTGATCCGGCTGCTTGTGCAGGCTTGCAACATTCAATGGGCCTTGAATCTTTACAGGAAAGGCAGTTTTATCAGTCACATAAATAAAAATAAAAGAGAAGGTAGCCCTTTGGGCACTCGGCCTTCCGTGGCGCTTTGCCCCTGACCATGGAGGTTCCATTCAGCCAACGGCCTCCTCCCCTCCTGAAGCCCTTGAAGTGAACAGCTGTTGCTCAGGTTGCCAACTCCAGGCTGGGAACTTCCTGTAGATTTGGGGGTAGAGACTGGAGGAGGTGGATTTGGGGAGGGATTTCACCCAATAAAACCTGTGGCGTGATACCATGGGATCTGCTCTCCAATCCAATCCTCCAGGGGAATGGATTTTCTGTCGTCTGGTGATCAGTTGTGATGCTAGGAGAACCCCAGACCTTATATGGAGGTTGCCAACTCTGGCTTGGGAGATTCCTGGAGAATGGGGGGGGCAGCATCAGGGCACAAGAACATCAGTTTCTGCTAGACTGTATCAGCCCCCCCCCTCCAAAGCAGCCATTTTGTCCAGGGGGACGGATCTGCTGCAATTCCAGGACAGCTCTGGGCCCCAGCTGGAGGATGGCAACTCATCATGTGGCATGGAGTTCCATCAGCAAATGCCCCGGTCTCTCCAGTAGAACTATTCTCTGTGGTCTGGAGACGAGAACTGTAATTCCAGGAGAGCTTCAGGCCCACCTGGAGCCTAGCAAGTCATCATGTGGCAAGGAGTTCCATCAGCAAATGCCCCAAGACTTGCCAGGGGATGTGATCTCCGTCATCAGGAGATGAGTACGAGCAGGGTTTGGGGAGGAGAAAGACCTCAGCAGGGTATAATGCCAGACAGTCCGCCCTCCAAAGCAGCCATTTTCTCCAGGGGGAACTGATTAGGGATGCCACCTTCCAGGAAAGCAAAAGGGCCTACGACATTGGCACTAGCGACCGCTGCATCTCTCATCTGAAAGCAGGATAGTCTACAACACTGAATCCTGTCTACATGTTCGTCTCTGTGGCTGTGGACTTTCCTACAAGATATATATTGGGTGGAAGTTACAAGGGAGTCGTTACCGGCTAAATATCAGGAGAAACTCCCTAACTGTCAGAGTGGTTGAGCAGTGGAACAGACTGCCTCGGGAGGTGGTGGATGCTCCTTCGCTGGACGTTTTCAAGCGGAGGCTGGACGACCCTCTTTCGGGCGTGTTGTAGGTATGTAGGGCTGTCTTTCGGCTGTGCTCCTGCAGAGTGCAGGGGGTTGGACTAGATGACCTGCAAGGTCCCTTCCAACTCTAACATTCAATGATTCTATTATTCTTTAGGTTTTTGTTATCAACATACTATCTCCCTTATATATAAAAGCCGAATGGTGGTGGCACTTCTCTAGAACATTCCACATGCTCCAGAATTGGTTGGCGCCCTGGTGTGTCACTCAGAATCTCCC
>NW_015165236.1:1070025-1070829 GCF_001447785.1 Gekko japonicus | reverse complement strand
TCCCCCCCCCCCCCCCCAGTGCCCACTGGGGACTTGGCAAGTGCAACCCGCACTGTAATGCCAGTAGATTCCCTCGGCCTCACCTGGAGCCCAGCAATCCTCAGCCCGTCCTCTGGGGCCTGTCATCCCACTCCCTGAACACTCCTGCTGCCCCCTGGGGGGCTGTCATTCCACTCCGGGGGTCTCTCCTTCCATCCCCACCGTGCTGTCTTTGGGCCCAGAGACCCCAATGGGGAATCCATGCTGCATGTCTATGGCGACTCAGTCTCCTTGTGCCGCAAGACATGTCCACGGAAGCCCCTGCAAGTGCGCCGGCATCCCTGCTGTCTCCCATTCTCTCCAGTGGGGCCTTCAGGGCGCCTCCCGTGGTTTCCAAGGGGCCCTCCCGTCCAATATCCCCTCTAAGCTGTGGAGTCCTGTGAGCAAAAAATCTACTTTGTGAGCTCCTGGCATGAAAGTTGTGAGCGAGCCATTTGGCTCCTGCATAAATCAGTTTGCTCTGGAGCCACATCCTTCCTGAGCGAAGACCAAAACGTGTGAGCCAGAGGCTAAAAAATTGTGAGCTGGCTCATACTAACTCAGCTTAGAGGGAACATTGCTCCCGTCCCTTCCTTCCACCCCCCCACCCCGGTTCCCAGCCTGCCCTCTGGAGCCGAGCTCCTTCCTTCCCGGGCGGGGACGCGGGAGCCGGAGGCTGGCTGGGGGAGGCCCGTGAGCCGCCTCGCACCGGCCGGGCTCCGAGGGAGCGCTGGCGCCCGGAGGCGGGGCCGTTGCCACTCTTCCGGGAGGCCCTCCAGGGCGGCC
>NW_015165236.1:1069270-1069655 GCF_001447785.1 Gekko japonicus | reverse complement strand
CTTCCTCGTCGCCCTCAAAGTCACCTGCAGGGCGGCCGGCTTGGGGGGGGGGAGGTCCCGTTCACACGTGCGCGCTGCCGGAGACGCGTGCCGGCCGCCCCCTCCTCCCGGCGCCTGTTCCTGGGGGGGGGCGCTCCCTTTGCCCGGGGGGGGGCTTTCCCCTCCTCGGGGTCGTCATGCACGCGGGTCTTTTCACGTTCACACGTGCAAGGAAGGAGCAGGGGGATGCTTGGAGGTTGGACTCTCTTTTCCTTGGGGAGGGGGGGTCCCTCCTGGTCAGGCACGCGGGTCTTTTCACACGTGTCAGACTCAGGAAGGAGTGGGGTCGCTGTGGGTGGCTGGGGGGGGGTATGCTTGGAGGTTGGACTCTCTTTTCCTGGGGAGG
>NW_015165236.1:1037703-1069216 GCF_001447785.1 Gekko japonicus | reverse complement strand
GAAGGGGGGGTGGTGGGGGGGGGGGTATGCTTGGAGCTCCCTTTGCCCGGTGGTGTGTGTGGCTGGGTGGGTTCCAGTTTGGTGTCATGGTATAAGTGCAGGCGGACTCTAATCTGGGAGAACCGGGTTTGATTCCCCACTCCTCTACTTGCACCTGGCTGGATGACCTTGGGCAAGCCGTAGTTCTCTCAGAGCTGTCCTTGGGGAAAAGGCAGTTTCTGTCAGAGTTCTCTCAGCCCCACCTACCTCCCAGAGTGTCTGTTGTGGGGAGGGAGTTTGTCAGCCCCTCTGAGAGTCCTTCGGGTAGTGAAGGGGGGGGTATAAATCCAATCTCTTCTTTTCTTCCTCCTCCACCGGGTTCTGCACCCGGGTAGGAGTGGGGTCGCTGCGGGTGTTGTTGGGGGGGGGGGTATGCTTGGAGTTTGAATTCTCTTTTCCTGGGGAGGGGGGAGCCTCCTCAGGGTCATAGACACGGGTCTCAGACTCTCTTCACACACATGCAAGGAAGGAGTGGGGTTGCTGGGGGGAGGTATGTTTGGAGCGCTCTTTTTCCTGGCCAGGGGGGTGCCTCCTCAGCGTCATGCACAGGTCTTTTCACACGTGCCAGGAAGGCTTGGGGACTCTTCAGGATGCCGGCCTCCAGGTGGGGCCTGGGGATCCCCCAGATTGAGGGCTTCCAGGTCCCCCCTTGCTAGCAGCAGGGAATGGGGGCTTAAGTGCTGCCAGCCCCATGCCGGGAAACTCCTGGAGATTTGTGGACGGGGCCTGGGTAGAGGAGGGACCACCTCAGTGGTGGGGACAAGGCCGCAGGGCCCACCCTCCAAAGCAGCCATTTTTTCCAGGGGGAGCTGATCTCTGTAGTCCGGAGATGAGCTGTAACCCCAGGGAATCCCCAGGTCCCACCTGGAGACTGGCATCCCTGCTTACAGCTCCTCTTCAGACTACAGAGGTGAGTTCCCCCTGGAGAAAAATGGATGCTTTGGAGGGCGGGGGACTTTAGGGCCCTGTACCATGGTGGCTCAGAGGTTAAGACGCTGAGCTGCAGACCGGAAGGTCGGTAGTTCAGCAGTTCGAGACCCGAGTGCCGCGTGACTGTCTCTGGCCCCAGCTCCTTCCAACCCAGCAGCTCGAAAGCAAGAAATTGCAAGTAGATAAATAGGTACAGGAGCTGCGGTGGCTCAAGTGGTTAAGATGCTGACCTGCAGGCTGTGAAAGGTCAGTAGTTCAGTAGTTTGAGACCCGAGTGTGCCGCATGACGGAGTGATCTCCCGTCTCTAGTTCCAGCTCCTGCCAACCCAGCAGTTTGAAAGCAAGAAATTGCAAGTAGATAAATAGGCACCACTTCGGTGGGAAGGGAACAGCGTTCCGTGCGCCTTGGTGCTTAGTCATGCCGGCCACATGACCACGGAAATGTCTTCGGACAGCGCTGGCTCTTCGGCTTTGAAACGGAGATGAGCACCGCAACCCTAGAGTCGGATTCGACTGGCTTTCGAACAAGGGAACCTTTACCTTAAATAGGTACCACTTCGGTGGGAAGGTGATAGTGTTCCATGCACCTCGGCGTCTAGTCATGCTGGCCACATGACCACGGAAAAAGTCTTCAGACAGCGCTGGCTCTTCGGCTTGGAAACGGAGATGAGCACCACCCCCTAGAGTCGGATTCGACTGGCTTTCGAGCAGGGGGAACCTTTGCCTTTACTTACCCCACTGAGGGGTCCCTGTCCCCCCCCCCCGGCTCCATCCCCAAATATGGAGTTTCCCAGCCTGGATCTGGCAGCCATGTACCCTCATCCCCACTGGTGGCGGGGGGGCAGGGGCAGACACCTGGCAATCCTTGGTGTCATGCATGGGTCTTTTCACACGTGCCAGGAGGCCTGTCAGCTACAGGTTGGGAAATCCCTGGAGATTGGGGGGTGGAGGCTGGGGGATTTTCAGTGGGGGTCAAAACTCAAGTAACTGCGTAGGGCTGCCACGTTTAGTGTCCATGTCTCTGGTTAGAGGTTTCTATTGTTACAGAGTTACATGACGGGAAAGGAGGTTTTGCTAATTGTAGACACACACACACACACCCCATGTGCATGACCCCGAGGAGGTTGTCTGAGAAGCCGTGCAGTGGGGCAGAACGGTGTGCAAAGGTGTGGCATCAGAAGAGCTTCGTGTCATGGAGTCCGTCCTCCAAAGCAACTCTTTTTCTCCAGAGGAACTGACCACTGTCGTCTGGAGGTCCATTTGCAATTCCGGGAGATCTCCAGGCCCCACCTGGAGGATGGTAGCCAGTGTTCCCTCTAAGCTGTGTGTGAGCCGGCTCACTGTTTTTTAGCCTCTGGCTCACACATTTTTGTCTCCGCTCAGGAAGGAGGTGGCTCCAGAGCAAACCAATTGATGCAGTGTTGCCAAATCACTCGCTCACAACTTTAATGCCAGGAGCTCACCCAAGTAGAATTTTTGCTCACGAGACTCCACAGCTTAGAGGGAGCCTTGACGGCAACCCTAATTTTGGGCTGGGGTGGGAAGCAGGGATGTTGGATCTTTCCCTCAGGGTAGCAGTCCTGCAAGGTAGCCAAGTGGCCGCCTTCTGCAGGCAACCGTAGTGAAGAGGAGATGCAGAGTGCAGGTGTGATACAATTGATCAATCTCTTTTGAACAGCAGAGGAATGCAGGGGAACATCTTGGGGGGGGGGGTCCCTAAAGCATGCCCTGAGGAGGTAGGTTTGATGAGTTGCAAGGAAGGGCTTGGAGATCTCCCAGGATTACAAGTGATCTCCAAATGACAGAGATCAGTCCACGTTGAAAGGGGGACTCTGTGGCATTATGCCCCGCCGAGGTCCCTCCCCACCCCAAATCCTGCCTTCCTCAGCTCCATCTTCCAAAATCTCCAGGTAATTCCCATTTGAGAGCTGGCAACCGTATGCACTGATAGTGGAGACCCAGTTTCCTTACAGTGCAATCCTAAACGGAGTGACACCTTTCCAAACTCATTGACTTCAGTGGCCATAGAAAGGTCGAACTCTGTGCAGGATTGCACTCTTAATTGGTTGCTCTTCCAGGCCTCTAGCGAGTGTTTTCCCCAACGGCGTCTGTGTCCCATATTCGTAATGTTTCAGGGCTTCTGTGCTGTTTGAAAGCGTCCCTTCAGTTACACACAAAGCCATTTCCTTGCATTTTCCCTATCACATGTTTCCAAAATCAGCCCTGCGGCGCATCTCGTACTCGCTGCTTCTCTCGCGTGCCCACCAAATGGGTGCTGTGGGGATGGCTTGTAAGTGTCACTCGGGGTTATTCCAGACATCTGCTATTTATGTCTGTATTTATCTTATCTTGAGCCCCCTTTTCTTGCTGAAACTGGAGGCAGATCGCAAAATGAGAAAAACAGGGCCGTAAATAAAGCCTGGTATAAGGTACAGGTGGATTACCAGACTTAGAAAAGCAACAGCGGTAACAAACAAGAGAACTCCTACAATAAACGGTGCCGTAAATTTAACAGCATGTTCCCGTTAGGAAAGCTCCCTCCTGACTAGCTCCATTTCCTACAACCCTGTTCCCTTTATAAAAACAACCTTCTGAGCAATCAAGGCATATTTGTGAAGGGACTTAACGGGGTGAAAATGTACTGTGTGAATGTGACCAACTGACCCGTTTGCACCTGGGCATCTCATACACTTGGCTGAGAACTGGGGTTGGTTGCCAGGTGTTTCCCCCCCCCCCCCCGGCATGGAGGGGGATAGAGTTGCCAAATTCAGGTTGGCGAACACCTGGAGGTTTGGGGATGGAGTCTGGGGAGGACAGGGACCACCTCAGCGGGGTACAATGCCGTAGCGTCCACCCTGCAGGGACCTCAGCGGGGTACAATGCCGTAGCGTCCATCCTCCACCCCATTTTCTCCAGGGGGACTAATTGTTGTAGTCTGGACATGACCTGTAATTCCGGGGGATCCCCAGGCCCCACCTGGAGGCTGGCATCCCTCACTGGCCCTCTGAAAGTTCTTTGAAATGAATTTGGAAAGCAGGCAACGTGATGGGCATGGATAGACATGCAGACCGTAAGCACAACACGCCAGGAGGGGTGACCTTCACAATAACAGTCATTAAGTGTTACGATGCCACTCTGACGGCGAAGCCATTTGAGATTTGGGGCTGTTGCAACCTGGGGGAAAAACAGCACAACACAACGGTGCATCTCTCTTAATGAGAACATTAAGTTCCCATGAGGCCAGGCTTTGGGTGGCGCACGCATGTGTGACCCACACACCCTGTTGTCTTCAGAGACAGTGCGCGACTTGCAGTTTGCTAAGACTCGACATCCTTTTTTTGCCCGTTCCTCCAGATACCAAACCCCAGCTAACCCTGAATTCTGTATGAGTCCCCTTGAGAGAAATGGGACCCAAGCAAGTTGTGGACTTGGGCTTCTTGTAAAAGTTCACAAGGGCTGTGATCTGGAGAAACCCGATTTGTGTGTTGCAGACCCAGGAATATATGGTTTGTCACTTCATAGGATTATCAAGTAACGAATCAATTTTGCATCAGTATTTTAAAAGTCGCCCCAACTTGGACTCCTAAAAATGGGAGAATGTCCCTTCTAAATATCAGAGTAAAGACCAGACTTGCTCAGGACTGAAATACATTATGTATACTTTAAGAAGTGGAATGTGCATTAATGACACTGTCTCTTTAATTAGAGAACACAGGCAATAACTGTTAGCAAGTGTCGAAAGATTTTATGACCAGAGAACAAGGTCAGTACTATGCAGCCTTGAGAATGACAGGAGTCCATGAATCTTAGCTGCACAATGTGGTAAGAAAACTTATGAAGCCAAGCTATACTAGAAAAATTGCATAATTTTTATACTTATGAATTATGTCTTTTAAACAGTCTATTGTAGGACCAGCAATAAGCATCAACACAACTATAAATGAAAGCTTCCCCCCCCCCCTTTTTTTGAAGACTTCATGCAAGTAGAAGCGGGCTTGTAATTCTGGAAACTCCCGTTGGGGGTTTGACTTTTAAAATACTGATGCAAAATTGACAGGTAGTTGTGAAATTGTATGACCTGAATGTTACTGTTATATTGAATGTACTGAATAGATGTACCTGACAAGGATGTCATAATAGCACACTATGCACTCTATAGAATGATAGTTATAAACAGAACATGTTAATTTACAAAAAGTTCTTGCAGTGTATATTTATTCGTTACTTGACTCTCCTAACACTGCAGCTCGGGTTGCTACAGCTTCATAGGATTAGCCAACTAAGAAGGTGATGTAAACGGAAGTTGCGTTGATTTCCGTGTTGCCAGATCTGTTTCTTTGACGTATTTATACCCCACTTGTTGGGCCTCTAAAGCAGAGTATGGTTGAAATCCATCAGATTTCTATTTAGCTAAATTGCTCAGATTCACCGTTTCTTCTAAACAAATATACAACACACGAAGCACCAGCAGATTTGGGCATTTGGGGAGGAGGCCTGGGGGGGAGGGATGATTCCTGACAAACAACTTTCTCCTTTCTGAACCCGGCAGCCGCGCAAAAGATGTGACCATGCCCGCGAAGCTTCCGGTGAACTTCTTCTCCTCGACGTCGCCAGTCGTCGATTTTTTCCTGGGGCAGCTGGACCACGCAGAGCTTGTCCGCCGAGACTCGGAAGTCTCCCTCTTCTTCTTCTACGCCCCGTGGTGCGGGCAGTCCCTGGCCGCCCGGGAAGACATCGAGAAAGTGGCCAGCAGCTTGGCCGACCAGGTCAGCTGGGTGCAGATCTGCGTTTCCGGTTCCCCGGTTCCACTCCGCCCTGGTTTGGCTCTCAGGGTGGTGCACTTTGGAGAGCCGGTTTTCAGACTGAAATGACGCCGCTTTTCTGCATGCAACCAGTACATCCTGGCGAATTAAACCAAATGCCCCGGGTGTGTTTGTTAAACTTCCTTTCAGGCGCCTTCCCCACTGCATGGCCTTACCTGGCATATAGTCCTTTTCTCCCACAATCCCACCCCCATGTATTCAGCCTCCCATTTTGAGGGGTGGGGCCGTGGCTCAGTGGCAGAGCATCTGTTTGGTATATAGAAGGTCCCAGGTTCAATCCCCAGCATCTCCAATTAAAAGAACCAGGCAGGAGGTGATCAGAAAGGCCTCCGCCTGAGACCCTGGAGAGCTGTCAAGAGGGGCTGTGGCTCAGTGGCAGAGCCTCTGCTTGGCATGCAGAAGGTCCCAGGTTCAATCCCCGGCATCTCCAGTTAAAAGGACCAGGCAGGAGGTGATGGGAAAGACCTCCGCCTGAGACCCTGGAGAGCTGTAAAGAGGGTCCGTGGCTCAGTGGCGGAGCCTCTGCTTGGCATGCAGGAGGTCCCAGGTTCAGTCCCCAGCGGTATCTTCAGTTAAAAAGGACCAGGCAGGAGGTAATGGGAGAGACCTCCACCTGAGACCCTGGAGGGCTGTAAAGAGGGGCCGTGGCTCAGTGGCGGAGCCTCTGCTTGGCATGCAGGAGGTCCCTGGTATTCCCCATTTAAAAGGACCGGGCAGTAGGTGATGTGAGAGGGAAGAGGGGGGCATGAACATCTCTGGCAGCACCAAAAAGGTAAGTTGCCCCCTCCTGGGTCAGGTTTTGGGCATTGTGGCTTGTTTTGAATGGATCACTTCTCCAGCCTCCTCGTGGTGACTAGGACCGAGGGAAGGGGCCCCAGGGGCTTACGCCGTGCAGTTGGAAGGATTTCCCTCCACCAGTTCACGGCTCCTCCTCTTTGAAGCTCACTGACCTTATCGAGTCCCTTTCTGCTCACTCCGTCTGTCTCCTTTTGTGCTTCAGGTGCTGTTTGTCGCCATCAATTGCTGGTGGAACCAGGGGAAGTGCCGGAAGCAGAAACACTTCTTTCACTTCCCGGTGATCTACCTGTACCATCGGAGGTAAGAGGGCTGCAGGTGCCTCGGAGAGGCTGTCCGAACGCCAGCCCTGGGGAGGCCTCCCCCCCCCCCCCCGGGACCGGAGCTCCTCCGCCAGCTATCCGTTGGCAGTTCTGTCCTGCTCAGGCCTGACTTTGCAAGCTGTTCGCAAGACGGGCTTGGATCTCCACGTACAATAGGAGGACCTCTTCTGCTGTACTCACGTAGCTTCTCGGGTTGAGTTTTCGTCGCTTCTTTACTCCTTTACACAGAGAGTGACTAAAATGTGGACTCTGCTGCTGTGACTTTGCCTGTGGGCATCAGCGGCCACAGCGCACCCCAGAGTTCGGACCATGGGTCCTTCTCCCACAGGACAACTGCCCAGCCCTCCTGCCTGGTATCCCCTCGAATGGGTCCGCTGCCCAAGCTGTAGTGCTTGTGACGCTGCTTTTGCTGTTTGTTTGTTTGTCTGTTTAATTTGTATCTCTCCCTCCCTGCCAAGGCAGGCTCAGGAGCAATGGTCCCTCCAAGCTGAGTTAGTGTGAGCTAGCTGACAGTTTAGTAGCCTCCGGCTCACACATTTTCATCTCAGCTCAGGAAGAAGGGCTCCAGAGCAAACTGAGAGCTAGTTCGGTGTCCTGGTGAAGTGCGTGGACTGTAATCTGGGAGAACCGGGTTTGATTCCCCACTCCTTCACTTGCACCTAGCTGGATGACCGTGGGCAAGCCGTAGTTCTGGCAGAGCTGTTCTTAAAAAAGAGCAGTTTTTGCCAGAGCTCTCTCAGCCCCACCAACCTCACAGGGTGCCTGTTGTGGGGAGGGGAAGGGAAAGGAGTTTGTAAGCCGCTCTGAGACTCCTTCGGGTAGTGAAGGGTGGGGTATAAATCCAATCTCCTCCTCCTCCTCCTCCAGTTTGGTGTCGTGGTTAAGTGCGCGGACTCTAATCTGGGAGAGCCGGGTTTGATTCCCCACTCCTCCTCCACTTGCACCTGCTGGATGACCTTGGGCAAACCATAGTTCTGACAAGCTGTTCTTGAAAAACAGCATTTTCTGTCAGAGCTCTCTCAGCCCCACCGACCTCACAGGGTGCCTGTTGTGGGGAGGGGAAGGGGCAAGGAGTTTGTAAGCCGCTCTGAGACTCCTTCGGGTAGTGAAGGGCCATGGGGTATAAATCCAATCTCTTCTAATTTATGCAGTCGCCAAATCGCTTGCTCACAACTTGAATGCCAGTAGGTCACGAAGTAGAATTTTTGCTCACGAGATTCCACAGCTGAGAGGGAGCATTGGTCATAAGGTGCTGGTACAGTCATAAGCGATGGCGGCATTCTCTCAGTATCCGAGTGGTCAACTAGCACCATAGTCTGCTTTTTTGCCAGGCTGTTGATTATTAAGTTGGTGTTGATATTGGGGCCAGGGCCTCAATATTAGAAAGGCGGCTCCCTAATCGAAGGACTGGCAGAAGAGCTCCATTTTACAGGCCCTGCGGAACTGTAAAAGGTCCTGCAGGGCCCTGATGGCGTCCGGGAGCTCACTTAGATTAAAACCACTTTGGCACCTGGCTGTCCAGTCCTGACACACTCCGCTGGTCATCTCAAAAACCTTTCTTTGCAGGCAATCGCAGTTTAACTGTCAGACTTTTAACACACGCTTTCTCCTCTTCTTTTTTTAATGCCAGCTTTGGGCCCATTGAATACAAAGGGCCGCTGAATGCCGTTTACATTGAAAAATTTGTCCGCCGGGTGATGAGGCCACTGCTGTACATCTCGTCTCCGTCCAGGCTGCAGCGGTTTCTCTCCAGTTACGAGGTAACGCCGCTCTGTTTTGCATCTGGTGCACGGCATGGTGCTGCGTCTCTTTCTGGGGTCCGTAGGAAGACCTTGAGGGGTTCCGTTATTAGAGAGTCCACATGGGATGTTTCCTTCAAGAGTTGATAAGTAGAAATTGATAAGGATTGTGATTGCGCCACGCTCAGATGGAGCGATTCAGGTGAAACGGATTTGTTTATATTGCGCAGTATTCGTTGGGTGTGAGCGATAATAGCAGAGAGTTTTCTACCGAATCAGTGCAGGAAATGATTTTGCAAACATATCTTTATTGACTCTTCGTTATCTTCATCACAGATGTTGTGTTCGTATTTCTTTCTTTTTTTATTTAAAGATTTTTATTGTTTTTAGACAAAAGGTTAACAGTAAAATCGAGAACAGTGTAAAATTATGCTTAAATACACACATCTTAACATATGTAAATTTTGCATATTTTCAAGTAATTATGTTCAGAACTGCTTCTTTTTAGAGCTTTGGACAACTTACATTGTAACAAACCTCAAAACGTTGTTGTCCGGTATCTAATATAATAATAATAATAATAATAATAATAATAATAATAATAATAATAATAATTAATAATAATATAATATTAAAACATATATACAGTGAAGTAGCTAAACAAGGAAAATAAATAATAATAACAATGGTGCAACATACATTTGAAAAACACACTACAGGAATTAAGGATTTCCACTTCCTCCCGTGATCTCTCGTTTTTGGCTTCTACATAAAATGCTGTAGGCTGTCTCAGTCAGGGCCTGGTAGTCCCATCTGCAGTCAGGACCCTTGGAATCGGGCAGGAGGTTGGCAGTTTCCTTGGCTCGGGCAAGCTGCTCTGCCTAAGGGCCAAGTTACAGGTGGTACCTACGGGCATGAGTGGATCCTCTGGCGTTTACTTCAGGTGCAAGGAAGGGAGGCTGGTGTGGGGCAGGCTGCAGCCCTCGGAAAGGAGGATCTAATTCTTTTTCTGCATTCTCTGCTCACAAATCTCCCCCCCCCCCACACCTCTGTAGGGGAGAAAGAAGGGTCTCTCTCTTGTGCCAGGCTCTTTCCCAACCAGGACGGGGACGGGGGAAGCTTTGGTCAGGGAAAAGGAGAGGGAGCATGAACCCTTTCCTCCAGGCCCGGTCCATCTCTTCCCCCTGCCAGCTGCGTTTATTTTGTTTGTTTATTTATTCTTCAAATTTCTACCCCGCCCTCCCGGCCGAGGCTGGCTCAGGGCGGCTTGCATAAAATCAATGTACAATTACGATAAAACAATCGAACCATTTAAAACAATACCAAGACCAGGTAACAGTTTCATAATAAGTGCTAATTTTGTTGTTATCGAATCAGCGATGGCTACCGTGTCGGCTCTCTCTTCCCATAACCGGCTCGTAGGTCTTCCGCAGGTGTCTTTCAGGCGGCCGGCACAGGCCGTCAATATAAGTTCCAGGGCAACAGGGCCTCTTATCCTAGTTGTTAGAGGTGGCGGCGGCTCCCAAAAAGCCTGGCGGAAGAGCTCCGTTTTACAGGCCCTGCGGAACTGTATGAGGTTCCGCAGGGCCTTGATCTCTTCTGGGAGCTCGTTCCACCAGGACGGAGCCACCACCGAGAAGGCCCTGGCCCTGGTTGTCAACAGCCTGCAGGTAAATGGCATTTTGGAGGATCCGACTGGGACTTAAGCCCCCAGACTGTAATGGGCAAGCCACCGTCCATGAATTCAGCCAAGGCCTCTTGGGTTTCTGTTTGTGTTTCCAGCGCTGGCTCTCTGCCGCCCCCCTTAACATGCTGTCTTGTCTTTGCAGCCTGGAGTCTTGGGATATTTTGAGTTCAACGCATCGCCTCAACCCCCGGGTTACCTGACGTTCTTCGCTTCAGCCTTGCATTCCTTAAACAAAGGTAAGAGAGCCCCTCATACGCTCTCTGGCACCGTCGACAGTGTCTTAGGCTTGTGATAGAACAAAGGTGGAGTCCAGTGGCACCTTTTAAGACCAATGACGTCAGTTGCCCATTCTCCAGAGAGGCTCGTCTTAAAATCATTACCCCATTTGTTGATAGGATACCTGAAGCAAGGCTTCACCGGATCCTATCAGATGAGAATGTAGAGGTTACACATTCAGTCGCTGAGTTCTGTGCATTGATTCTTCGATTGCGGGAGTCACATTTTAAAAGTTTTTGAATTTAGATTTTATTCTGTATATTATCTCTGGGTTTCCCCCCCCCTTCTTTCTCATATTATGTTTATATTGTATGCTGGTCTGAAGACTGTAATATTAATAAACTAAACTAGACCAACAACGTTTAATCCTGGCGTAAGCTTTTGTGTGCGTGCACACTTCCAAGTGCACGTGAAAACTTATGCCCGGAATAAAACTTTGTTGGTCTACCCTTTTTTTTTTTTTTTGAGCCCCTGGAGGGGATTTTTTTTATTATTTTTTTCAAACTACAAAAACTATCACAGAAAAAGGGAAGGGGGACTACATATACGGGACAAACTATAGAAACCCACTACTGACTAAAAACCCAAGAGAGGAGATCCTCACTAGCTTCATTACATCAAGTCTTCACTTCATTTAGATCAATATAAACTGAGTCAGACATTTAAGTACTTTTTCCTTTTCATTAACTCTTAAGACTTAACTGTCTACGAACAGTACCCCCCAGTCATCCCCGTTCACAGTTCTCAAAGGCACAATTCAGAGTCTTTCAGCCTTTACTTCTCTTTTCCTCGTCTTTTCTGCAGCTTATAAGGACTTTTTGGGGCAGCTGCCCCTTGCTCCGTCAGAGAGTCCTCTCCAGAAGAACCCGAGTCCAGCTCGCCACTAGACTTGCTGTCCTCTTCTTTTTTCCCGTCCTCTGGTCTTCCCAGCTGAACCCTTAGAAATTCTTGGGCTTTCAGAACAGAGTCAATCTTTTCTTTTTTATCCCTAATCTTGAAAGTGACGCCTTCTGGAAATAGCCATTTATTTCCGATTGAGTTTGTCTGAAGGAAAAGCACAAGCTCTTTGTACTTCTTTCTCCGTTGTCTTGCTTCAAATGAAATATCCTTTAGTGTTCTGATAGTATTTCCCCCCACTTTCAGTGGTACTCCAGAAACCGCTTTCAGGATTGCATCCCTCACATGCCTTCTCAAGAATCTTATAACAATTTCCCCAGGCAGATTATTTTTCTTTATATAGCCTGAATATGATCGATAAACCACATCCTTTGGTCTACCCTTAAAGGTACCACCAGGCCAGTAGCCTGGATTTTTTAATTGGGGGGGGGGGGGGCTTTCAATAAGTTGGGTGGCACCCCTGCACATACACCCCCCCCAAATGAGCAGCCCTGCGCCCGCCCTTCCCTGCAACCACTTGGCTTTAGGGTAGGGCTTGGGAGGGGGGGGAGGGGGGATCCTGTGCCAGCTGCCAGTTGAGCCAGCCACTTGGGATAGAGAGCAATTGCCAGGCAATTTTTAAAAGAAGAAGGCTTCCTAGCTGGATAGAAAAGAGGACCGGTTGTCACTACTAGAAATAAATTAACTGGATTGCTCCTAACTGAAACACTTGAAATGGAACTCGAAGATAATTCGAAGAAAGTAAAAAAAGACATTAAGCTGTATCAAGAGGCTAACACACTTTTCAATCCAGTAGGGTTACTCCTGAGGAATTTTTCCGGGTGCTCAGTGAGGATGATGGACTTTTCCTTGAGAATGTCAGAATTTCCTTAGTTATAATGTAAAAGTGTCAGCTGTAATATAATTTGATGTTCCTAAGATCTGCGAGAGCTGCAGTGGCTCAAGTGGTTAAGACACTGAACTGCAGGCTGTGGAAAGTCAGTAGTTCAGCAGTTCGAGATCCAGGTGCCGCAAGACGGAGTGAGCTCCCGTCTCTAGTTCCAGCTCCTGGCAACCTAGCAGTTCGAGAGCAAGAAATTGCAAGTAGATAAATAGGTACCACTTCGGTGGGAAGGTCACAGCGTTCCGTGCGCTTTGGTGTTTAGTCATGTCGGCCACATGACCACGGAAACGGCTTCGGACAGCACTGGCTCTTCGGCTTTGAAAACGGAGATGAGCACTGCAACCCTAGAGTCGGACTCGACTGGCTTTCAAGCAAGGGAACCTTTATCTTTACCTTTAAGATCTATGAAATGTCATTGTTGTTTTTATCGCAGTGTTTGTTTGTCTGATACATTTCCTTGTAACCGTGGCCCCTCTTTGGTTTACTTAATTTCTTGGCGCAGGCAGGCCGGGTGCCCTGGGGGGTGGGAGACAGAGGCCCAGCAGCCTGGGGTCTCAAAGGGCCAACTCGGGCGCGAAGCGGGGGACGCATCGGACCGAGAGGGAGCGGCCGTGGCCAGCAACAAGCAGCATTAAAAAAAATTAAAAATTGGAAGTTGGGGGAGCCTGGGTTGCATGAGAAGTGGGGGGAGGCTTTGGTGGGAAGTTGGGGGGCTGGGCCCCGAGAGCCCCCACAGTAGCTACGGGCCTGGGTACCACTGGACTCAGACTTTGTCCTGCTGCTTCAGACCAGCATGGCTGTCCCCCCTGATTTAGGCTAGTGATATTTTTGTCCCTCTTGCGTGACAACCCCACTCGCCGAGTCCAAGGCGGCAGAATCCCTTGGGGCTCGATCCGCTTGGAGTAATCGGCGGGCGGGAGGGACGGGATGCTTACAGATGCCATTTGCTCCTCCTCGTTGGCTGCAGGGGGGCCGGGGGCCCCCCTCGGCACGGTCAAGCGCCCGACACATCCCGCGTGGCTTGTTTGGTTTGGCTTCTTGGCTCACGGCCACCCCAGCAGGGCTCTCAGCCAGGACGGATGACGGCATTTCCTGTTCCGTTTTCTTCTCTGCGGCCACTGAGTGAGCTCCTGCAGGAAGACACGGAGGCAGGAGGCAGGATCGCCCAAGACATTTGGGGCGGGGGGGGGGGGCACACAAACAACAGAAAATCCTAATGGCGTCCAACAAGGGTCGCCAACCTCCAGGTGGTGTCTGGAGCAATGCTCCCTCTAAGCTGTGGAGTCTTGTGAGCAGAAATTCTACTTTGTGAGCTACCGGCATTAAAGCTGTGAGCGAGCGATTGGGCTGCTGCATAAATCAGTTTGCTCTGGAGCCACATCCTTCCCGAGCCGAGAAAGAAATGGGTGAGCTGGAGGCTAAAAAACTGTGAGCTAGCTCACGCTAACTCAGCTTAGAGGGAACTCTGGTCTGGAGATCTCCCACTATCACAATTGATCTCCAGGTGATAGGAACCGGGTCACCTGGAGAAAATGGCCACTTTGGAAGGTGGACTCTTTGGCACTCTGTCCCCTCGAAGTCCCTCCCCTCCCCAAACCCCGCCCTCCACAGGCTCCACCTCCAAAATCTCCAGGTCCCTCCCAACCTGGAGCTGGGAAGTCTACATCCAGCCCAGCTAATCCACACAAATCGAACCCTTTCGCCAGGGGAACCTCCTGCAGGAGTCCCGCAGAAACGAAGGACTGAGCTGCAGTGCAGATCTCTGGGGTCTGGCACTCGAGAACGTCCGGGAGGGGGGTCATGCCCCACTCTGCCCTGCAGGCCCCGCTGGGGGAGGCAGCTTCATAGCACGGTCCCCGTCCGGTGGGAAGGAAAAGGAAGCCAGACCTTTTGAACGGAAGCATGTTGGATCACCGAGGGGCTTGGGGTGGGGTGGGGGGCGGGCGGGAGGAGCAGAGGCGGGTGGGTGGGAAGCTGGCCTCACTGCCTCTGGGCACGCAGGGCGGCAGAGTGGTTAGGGGATATGAACAGGGTTTGAGAACGGGTGCGCTTGTGAAGTGCTGTGTCGAGTTGCTTCTGATGCGGCGACCCTCTGAGTGAACGCCCTCCAGGGGGTCCTCTCCTTGACAACCTTGCCTGGGTCTTGCACACAGAGGGTTGTGAAGTGCCACACCCTCCACAGCTGAGTCATTTTAGCTTCTAGGGGAGAGCTCAGGCTTGAAGAAGAAGAGAAGAAGAGATTGCATTTCTACCCCATGGCCCTTCACTACCCGAAGGAGTCTCAGAGCGGCTTACAGACTCCGTTTCCCTTCCCCTCCCCACAACAGGCACCCTGTGAGGCAGGTGGGGCTGAGAGAGCTCTTGACAGAAACTGCCCTTGGGAGAACAGCTCCGAAAGAACTTGTGACTGACCCAAGGTCACACCAGCAGCTGCATTCGGAGGCGTGGGGAATCAAACCCGGTTCTCCCAGATTAGAGTCTGCCACTCCCAACCACTACACCAAACTGGCTCTCTTAGATTGGACTAGATCATATTTCCTCTGCACCCTGCAGCCGAGATCAGATTTCCTCTGCACCCAACCGGGCAACCTCGGGTCAGCCTTTATCTCGGCCTTACCCTGCCTCACAGGATTGTTGTGAGGATCAAATGAGGGAGGGGGAGCCAGGTACTAGGGAGTTTTTCATATCCACGCTTGGCAACCTGGTCAATAGCGGGAAGAGAAATACAGCAAGTAAAATCCTTCCGGTACTTAGGAGTGCTATTTTCATACAACTTAAGCTGGTGCTCGCATAGAGAACACTCCCTGACTATGGCTAAGAATAAGGCTGCAGCCCTAATTCGGTTTTTTTTCCAAAAGGGCAACCAATTTGTACCGGCTGCGCTTAAGATGTTCCAAGCAATTGTTATATCTCGTCTGCTATACGGGATCCCTGTTTGGATCCAGTCTTTCAATAAGAGAGTTGAGAGCATTTACTCCAGCTTTTTGCGTAGGATTCTTGGTGTTTCCAACTCAGTGTCACTCTTTGCTCTTTACAAGGAGCTGGGTCTTCACTTGGTAGAATCTCGGGCTTGGATCATTACGATCAAATATTGGATTCGTCTTTACTTTTGATCTCCCCCTGCTAGCCTAATGGCCCAACTTTTAACTGACCCCTATATATCAGAGTGGTCACAGGCCATAGTAAAAAAGGTGGGTACCCTAGGTATTGACCTGGAATCCCTCTATAACTGTGGTGAGGTCGCAATCTTGCAGGTGGTCAAGAGGAGAATGTGGGATATAGAGGCGCAGATCATTAATGCCGGTAGTCTTGGGGTCTGCTCTCCCTATTCATTACCCCTCCTTACCCTACATACATCCATGGTACCTTATATTGCTAATCTGACAATCCCAGTTTTTAGGAGGGTTTTTATGCTTGCAAGGTTCAACCTTTTCCCTTCAGTAGTGGTCTCAGGTAGATACAGGGGTGTCCCGTATAAGGATAGACTCTGCAACTGTAATCTTGGGGAACCCGATTCTGTTACCCACATTCTTTTTCGCTGTCCTAAATATTCCGCTATGCGCAATATCCTGATTCGTCCTCTCTTCCCTATGCAGAGAGACTTTCTGGATAGGGACTTATCTTTTTTCCTAGCAGACAAGAGTCCAGCAACAACACTATCTGTCGCAGAATTTTTAACCTATGTATGGAAGTCACGAGTAATACTTTGTAAATCTTGTAAACCATGTTAGGACTGTTTTGTGTTTTTTGAGATATTGGGAATTTTGATTGATGTTGTTCTTTGTACCTACCCTTAAACTCTCCCCTGTTTGATTTATCTATGGTATGCCAAATAAAGGTTCTCTGCTCTGGCTTGGCAACCGCTCAGGAAACTTAGGAGGGCGTCTCTGTTGTTGTGCTTGGTGGAAAGGGAGTTTTTCAAATGGTTATCCAGCATCCACCGAACATGTGGACTGGTCTCGCTGTCAGGACGAAGGTTGCGGTTTTAGACAGGAAGGTCTGAAGTGGTATTTCGGGCGTGTTTCGGGTGCGTGCCTGCGAGGGTTATTGCTTGCAGGCTGTTGTCACTCGGGCCTCGTCTTTCTTCTGCTCTGTTGCGCAAAGGAGTCCTTCCTATCGGGACCCCTCCTCGTTCAAAGGAAAAGACGCGCGCCCTCTTGCTCCCAGAGCCTCCTCCTGCCCCTGGGACACGGAAGCCCCCTCTCTGTCAGGTCCCACAGCCACAACGAAGTACACACTTGTAGAAAGGTTTTACTTTTATTGAAGTTGAAGATGCATTGTCAGGATCACTGTTAGGAATGACGAGGAATCAAAGAGCGTGACAGGTTATAGTGCATTCAAGCAAGCGAGGCCCAATTACGGGAGTTCTCCCGCACGCCATTAGGCCTGGGAGCAAACGGTACTATTCAGCATAAACAGATACTCTTCCCACGGCACCTCCATGAGATAACCCAAGCAACTATCCAGCAGCAACCACCTGTGGCCTTGAGAGATACACGTTACTGCGATGAAGCAATTAAGCGCATAAACAGGAATGCATAGGAAAATGAAAGTAGAAACAATTGGCAGCTTGCTGACACTCTCTTCCACCAGCCAGGACTGGGTCCCCGCCGGCTGACTTTCTCGGTGCTGAGCCTGGGCTCCCTTTGGAAAGGGGTGTGTGAGACACGGCCTCCTCCTCCTCCTCCTCCTGGGGAGCGGCCTGCCAAAGGGAGGTACCTTTCGTGGTCTCCGTAGCAACAGGAGCACCCTCCCGAGAAAGAGGGCTGAGTTGCGGCCTTAGAGTTATGAGCAACGCTCCCTCTAAGCTGTGGAGTCTTGTGAGCAAAAATTCTACTTTGGGAGCTCCTGGCATCAAAGTTGTGAGCGAGCGATTGGGCTACACTGCATGAGTTACTTTGTTCTGGAGCCAACTGCTTTCTGAACCGAGAGAAAGATGTGTGAGCCGGAGGCTAAAAAACTGTGAGCTGGCTCACACTGACTCAGCTTAGAGGGAACACTGGTTACGAGCTCTGGGTTGGGAAATCCTGGGAGATTTGGGGGCAGAGCTGGGGGAAGGTGGGGGTTTGGGGGAAGGGAGGGACCTCAGCAGGGTATACTACCCTATACAGCCTACCCTCCCAAGCAGCGGCTGTCTCCAGGGGAACCAATCTCTGTTGCTCCCAGGTCAGTGGTAATCAGACCCGTATCCATGGTGCAGCATTTGGGGGCAGAGCCCCACTCCGGGAGGATGCCAGACCCCACCCCCCACCCCTGGTGCACCTCGCCCCCACAGCAGCAGGGAGGCTGGGGAAGGAAAGGGAAGCCACACTGCCCCCTTCTGGTCAGTTTCAGTCCCTGCGCTTCTTCTGGCCAGTTTCAGTCCCTGCCGCTTCTGGCCAGTTTCAGTCCCTGCCGCTTCTGGCCAGTTTCAGTCCCTGCCGCTTCTGGCCAGTTTCAGTCCCTGCCGCTTCTGGTCAGTTTCAGTCCCTGCCGCTTCTGGTCAGTTTCACTCCCTGCCAATCAGCTGTTAAGCTGACAGTTGAGGGAAGGGGGAATGAAACTGACCGGAAGCAGCAGGGTGGCTTCCCTTTCCTTCCCCAGCCTCCCAGCCCCTGCAAGGGGGGGAGGGGGCTGGGGAGGAAAGAGAGAGAGAGAAAGAGAGAGAGTGAAGGCATGCCTTCTGTCTCTGTTTCCCTCGCAAACCCCCTCCCCACACACTGTTGGGTAACTTCAATTAGTAATCTAATTAAGTTCCCCACTCCCCTACCCCAGTGCCCTGGCCCCTGTGTCAGAGCCCCTGAAGAAATCAGTTCCCCATAACAGTCGTTCAAAAGAAGTAAAGTTTATTGAGACATTGATAGGAACCAGATTCATAACGTGCCTCATTAGGACTGAGGTCCAGCACGCGAAGCCAGCAATTATAGCATGATCAAATAGACATCAGTGGCTCTTGGCCAGTCAATTCTAAGCTAAAAGCCTGCCAAACTTAATGCTCTAAGATTCCCAGGGGAAAAGGGATACTAAAGACAGTGCAGGTCTCAAGGTTACGTGGCTATACCAGACACCAGACAGATAGAGGCCAGAAAATATACACTCCAGTACACACACACACACACACACACACACCCCTCCTCTCCATGGCAAGCAAGCTCCAGACAGGCGCTTTGGTTGACACCCTGCCCCATCAGCCAAACATTTCTGGCTACGGGGCTGGTTGTACTTCTCTGGGATCTCCAGGCACCAGCTGGAAGTTGGCAAGCCTGCCAGGGAGATGCATTTGGGGGGGGTGGTCACAGTGTTCTTGATTGGGTCGCCGCCAGTCACCCAGCCGGCCTTGGCGGGGGGGCGGGCGTGTGAGTGCAACGCTGCCTGTCCATCGTTTTGTCAAGCGGGCTGCATGATTTGACAAGAGGATCCAGTGGAGGGATGCAGCCATGGCTCCCTATAAGCTGTGGAGTCCTGTGAGCAAAATTTCACTTGGTGAGCTGCCGGCATTAAAGTTGTGAGCAAGCGATTTGGCTACGGCATAAATTAGTCTGCTCTGGAGCCACATCCTTCCTGAGTTTGTTAGCCGCCCAGAGCTGTATATTGGATGGGGCGGGATATAAATCCCAAAAATAAATAAATAAATAAATAAATAATGTGTGAGCCGGAGGCTAGAAGACTGTGAGCTAGCTCACGCTGACTCAGCTTAGAGGGAACAGTGGATGCAGTCATTGTTTACAACACGAACAGGCCCTGTGTGTCTGGGAACCATGGCTGCCTACGGATCCCTCTTGGGCGTAGGCTCATGGCAGGCGTGCGGCTGGTGCTCCGTAAGGTGGGAAGCGATCCGTGAGCACACCTCAAAACCGTAGGGTTTGACTTCTGGTGGAACTGCTGTGGCGTCCATCAGTGGCTATTAGCCACAAGGTGTAGATAGGGGCTCTGGGGCAAGTGATGCTCTGTCTTCTTGGTGCTTGGGGGGGGTCAACAGTGGGAGGGCTTCCAATGTCCTGGCCCCACTGCTGGACCTCCTGATGGCACCTGGTATTTCTGGCCACTGTGTGACACAGAGTGTTGGACTGGATGGGCCATTGGCCTGACCCAACACTGGCATCTCTTATGTTCTTATGTTCCATGGCATTCTTACGGTACAGGAGTCCCATTGAATGTACTTCTGAGTCAGGCTGCCCGTCACATTCCAATATTTGCATCCAGACTGCCCGACTCTCCCATGTCGGGGGGGGGGGGGAATCTTCAGGAAGGAGCAAGGGTGGTGTTTGGAGCTTTCCAAAGTACATTTCTTTGCAGGGTTCATTCCTTGCCTCTGTCTCCCCTACAAAAGTCCTAAGGAGAGCTCTGCTGGATCTGAGCGAGGGTCCACCTTGTCCAGCATCCTTTCCCCCACAGTAGCCACCGGATGTCCTGCAAGGCCTCCAAGGAGAGACGTGCAGGTCAGAGCCTACCAATAACTAACCTCTAGAGGTACACTGCATCTGAACATGGAGGTTCTGTTCAGCCGTCACCAAGACTGTTTGTTTAAAATATGTATATCCCATTTTTCTCCCCAGTAGGGACTGAGTGGCTTACTGCGTTGCCTCCAATGTCCCCTCTAATCTGTGAGCAAAAATTCTACTTTGTGAGCTATTGGCATTAAAGTTGTGAGCGAGCGATTTGGCTACTGCCTGCTCTGGAGCCATCCTTCCTGAGCTAGGACAAAAATGTGTGAGCCAGAGGCTAAAAAATTGTGAGCTAGCTCACACTAACTCAGCTTAGAGGGAACACTGGTTGCCTCCTCCTCCTCCTCCATTTTATTCCCAAACCGTCCTGTGAAGTAGGTTCAGCGGAGAGTGCGTGACTGGCACAGGTTCACCCGCCAAGCTTCTGGGACAGAGTGGGGAATCGAACCTGGGTCTCCCAGATCCTTATTTGAAACTTCAGCCGCTACACCACACTGGCTCGTGACAGCCATCGATGTACCCCTGCCCTGTGAATTTCTCTCAGCCCCCCCGCCCGTGACTCTGTGCCATCACGTTTGCACCTTCTTCCTTGTAGAATATTCCAGCGATACTGAAACGGTCCTTAGGAAGGAAAGTTCTTTGGCCTTCCCCCCCCCCCCAGGTTTTTGAAGGGCGGTTTGTAGACAGGGGCCCTGAAACGTTTTGTTCCGAGGCTGCGCCCCCTCCCCCCCGCCAAGCGCGTTCCTGAGCTCGGAGCAGAGGTCGCCCGTTGTTTTCCCAGCCGTGCATCCTGTCAACAAGATGCTGGATCTGCGTTTGCCGCTTGTCTTGGACAGTGTTCAATTACTGCTTCCCCCCCCCCCATCTGGAGTCCAGATTGGAAAAGCTTTCTTGGGGGAGGGAGACTGAACCGGGTGTGCCCGAAATACCGCCTGGGTGTGCCCGTTGCCAGTCCCAAGTTTGTTCCCTGGCATCTCCCATTGGAAGAGTGACATGAAGGAGCCTTCTCTGCTGGAGCGGAGGCAGATGCGCCGCCAGTCTGACTCTAGAGAAGTTTGCCAGAGGAGAGTCCCAGTTCAGGAGGTGCAAAAAACCCCTGCAAAACCTGGGAGAGAAGACCCAGGATAGAAGGATGAGTATACACCTTGGACCAAGGCCTATCACACCGCCTTAAATGCACTGAAAAAATAAACTCTTAACAGGAGGTGTGGAAGTTCTGTGTGTTTTGGGGGTGCTCAGGGCACTCCTCGTGGTGGCTCCCCCCACAATCTGGAAGGCAGAAGGGTTTGCTTTCAAAAAGAAGGCAGGCAGGGAGAGAGTCCCAACTACTACTGGGCCAAACCTCACACATTTTTGGCCACGACCAGTGTTCCCTCTAAGCTGTGGAATCCGGTGAGCAAAACTTCTACTGGCATTAAAGTTGTGAGCGAGCAGTTTGGCTCCTGGATAAATGAGTTTGCTCTGGGGCCATCCTTCCTGAGCGAAGGCAAAAATGTGTGAGCTGGAGGCTAAAAAATTGTGAGCTGGCTCACGCCAACTCAGCTGAGAGGGAACACTGGCCCCGACACTGCAGCAACAGAGAATCTCTGGCGGGCCACTGTCTTGGACTAGCATGCTAACAGACGGAATCAAGCCCCGCCACTCGGAGACGTTCTCAGAAGGTGCTGTGCCAAATTGCCCCGTGTGGAAGTCCACTGTGTCCCATAAACACTGGGAAGCAACTACTCAACTGGCAGCTTTACTGTCGTCAATATCTTGAGCCGCCTTTGTGAAATCCCACATGATTAAGTGGCTTCCGTTAGAGCGGAGATGGAAGCCGGCCCATCGCTTGCCTCCCTGAGTGTCTCTGTTCTCTGTGGCTTGGTTCTCTTTTTCCAGTTCGTTCCTTTTCCCCTAACGGCGGGTTAAAATCCACTCGAGCTGGACTGGGCAGAAGCCAAGGGGGAGCCAGCCTCCCGTGGTTACCCCTTTGCATTTCGTCGGGCTGAACCCCGGGCGCAAGAGAGCGTAAGGAGGGCAGTTGGGTCGTTGGATGGCCTCCAGAGGGCCTGCCAAGGAGGGGGCAGGACTGGGGGCAATCTATAGTGCTGCAAAGGCGGGCAAGGAAGGGGGTGTGGAATCTGGGGAATGAACCTGGTTATCTACAGCATCTGGGGGTCAGAAGCTGCTGGGATGGGGATACTCAGTGGTTCGAGAGTCAAAGGCCACCTGGGTGGCTGCAGAGAGCCTGGATCCAGGCTAAACCCTGGTAGGTCCGTGCAGCTTTTCCCACCAGTTTTATTTTATATATAAGCAGGGGTCGTTCCGTAGAAAAAGAGGTGCAGGAGCTCATTAGCATAACTCATTAGCATAACCTATTTGCATATGCCACACCCCCTGGCATCACCGGAAGTGTGTCAGGAGGCAACACCCACCGCTCAGGCTCCACTGGACTGTTTTGGATTGCTAGCTATTGGGGGGGGGGGAACGTGCAGATCTGTCCTCGCAGAGGAGGGAGAGCTTGTACCTGAATAAGACTTGGTCTTAAAGGTGCCACTGGACTGTTTTGGACTGGGTGGGCTCTGCAACTTACCTGGCTGCTTCTTGCTCTGACTGAGGGCTGCTGGGAGCAGGGGGTGGGGCTTGTTGCATGTGCCTGCCCCCTGGGCTCTTTACTGCTGGAGCTCCACTCCTGTGCGCTCCTGCAGGAAATGACCCCTGTTTGCGGCCCACCCCAAGGGGCAACAGGACACAGTTGTGAAGGCCCTGAGTTCTAGTCTTCTTCTTCTTCTTCTAGTCCTGATCATTCCAGACCCAATTCACTATCCAGATCACCCAAAGACAGGCTTTGTACCCTGGGCCTTCCATGAAGCCCAGGATGGCTTTAAAACACGGCAGCACCAAATCGAGCCTGCGCAGCCAACTCGTTCACACGCAGCCCTCTTGATTCCCAGCTCTTTTATTATTTTTTTTAAATAACAGTTTTATTTTACATATAAGACAAACAAAAGAAAAAAGACAAACATATATACAACAAAAAGGGGGGAGGGTTCAGTTTACAACATTATTTTGTCTGTTAAATTACCTCATACATTGACAAACTGTATTTTCCCCCCAATTTTCTCCACCTTGTATTTTGGAGTATATCTATGACTAAAAAGAAAGTTATCTCTCCTTATATATAATTGAATAGTGGGTGCCAAAGTTCTAATTCTAAAATGCACTCCCTTAGTGTATGGCTGATGGCACTGCTCCTCAGCATATATTGCCACCAATCAGAAGGCAAAGCCCGGGTCCCGCCCACCCCACAACTGCTGCGACAACCTGGTCTTTTGCATATGGAAGCTGATTGGACTTCAGTCCATTCCACACCTCAAACTCCCCCCCCCCCCCCCGCAAGGCAGTTGGAATGTCAGTTGCATATGGAACCTGCTGTATTCTGGTGGTGTGCAGGTCCCAGGTTCATGTTTTAAAAGCAGACTGACACTGTTTGCCCAAAGCCAGAGCCCTCTCCCAGAGCCTCTTTCTAGCTCCCGTTGTATTTATTTCCACAACGGGCCTTATTTCTAGTAGTTCATATTTCGTTATACTTCGGTTGTGTGTCCGTAGGATTCATCTGTTCGTCTCTTCCATCCATTCGTAAAATCTTAACCATGTATTCTCAAAACCTTCTTCATTTTGTCCTCTCAAAATTAATGTGAGTTTGCCCATCTCTGCAGTTTCAAGTATTTTATCCAAGATTTCTCCTTTCGAAGGCACCTCATTTTTCCTCCAGTATTTGGCAATATAATATTCTTGCAGCTGTCACTACATGTATTATAAGATAGGAATCTTGATGATTTTTTTTTGTTTACAGTTTTCTGGTAATATATTCAATTAAAAACAACTCTGGTGTGTCCCCAGCTCTTTCAAACAGGCCTTCCCGAAGATGGTGGCCCTCCAAACTAGCTGCAGGACCTCCTTCCCCAAGGGACCCCCCCCCCCCCACACACACACACAGGAGGAGAAGCCGCTGGTCGGCTGGAGTGCCTTGGGGATTCAGGGACCCCCTGTGGTCAGCCGGCCTGGGAGAAGTTCCCCCTTGCACACCTTCCCGCGTGGCTGGCTTCGCTTCCTCCTCCCTTGCCAAGATTTCCTTGCCTGCTTCATTAATTATAGAGGCCTGTTTGGTGCTCCTCCGGGCGGGGGTGGGGGAGTGAAACGTGAGCCGCCGCCCCCCCCCCTTTGTAATGTGTGCTTGTAGCAGCATCCCGCCTTTTGTTCTTGGCAGGGCGTAAACAAAGGATGTACAAAGACAAATATGGTCACAGTCCGTAGACATGACAAGATAGAGCCACAGGAACTGCATAAAGTGCGCTCAATGTTTCTTTAACGATAGCAATAATGTTATAAATATGAAAATTACAAAAGTGATACTAATACATTCAAATTGTAAATCCAGTTACATAAGATAGACGATAACGACGACGGCGGGACAGTGGTCTCCGGAATGTGATGCCGTTTGGACAAACGTCTTCTTCTGACCAAGAATCTATAAGCTTATACATGATATACATGATATAATACATATGAACATTAGTACTTACATCTTAGGTAATTGTACAACAAAATTTAAAATAAACTTGGTACAAAACCTTACTAGATGATGTGCAATTTTCCACACATCATCTAGTAAGGTTTTGTACCAGTTTATTTTAAATTTTGTTGTACAATTACCTAAGATGTAAGTACTAATGTTCACATGTATTATATCATGTATAAGCTTATAGATTCTTGGTCAGAAGAAGATGCTTGTCCAAACGGCATCACATTCCAGGGCGTAAAGACACACAGTAGCTGACGGAGGGCGGACGGAGTAAACTTACCTGGGCTTTCAACCTGCGTGTCAAGAAAGGGGCAGGCGCCCCTCTTAGGTCCGGGATGGAACGTCCTGGCAGAGAGGGAACATCTGCATTCCGTGTGCAGTTTGCAGCTCTGCTGTTTTGGAAACTCTGGGGCACCTTAAAAAGCGACACCCTCCACAGATACCCCTTGGCACCCAGTCGTCCACCAGTGAGATGGCCGTGGTGTGTGAAGGAAACACTGGCCGTTTGAAAATAGATGGCGTTTGTGCCCTCAACCCACTGGGCTCAAAAAAATCTCCAAGATTTTGTCTTCACAACAATCCTGTGAGGTGGGTTAGGCCGAGAGTGTGTATGTCTGGCCCGAGGTCACCTAGTGAACTTCCAGGGCAAAGCGTAGATTCGAACCTGGGTCTCCTAGCTCCTTTCCACAATTTTATCCTCACAACAAGCCTGTGAGGTAGGTGAGACTGGCCCAAGGTCCCCCAGCAGGTTTCCATGGCGTGAATGAGGATTCGAACCTGGGTTTCCCAGATCCTAGTCTGATACTCTAGCCACTGTGCTGCTCTCTGGCCACACGATCGTGTGCTTTTGCCTCACCTACATGCGTCGTTGAGTACCTTCTTGGCGGATGACCCGAAAGGTGAGGGTGTTCACATTTCCTGTGTAAAATGGCATCAGTCGCGCCACGTTGATTTGATTTCCCAGAATCCCCTTCCCCATCTGTGCGAGTTTCCTCTCCCAGGTGGTGGAAGCTGTATCCTAGCAGGAGCCCGGGCTGTTCCTTTGACTTCATGTGTCCACTCTCCGTGTCCCCTTCTAGATTACCTAGGGACAGTCCACTTTGGCGTGATCACCGATAAGCTGATCGCAAAAGAGATCCCGCTGACCAACTCAGGGAGTGTCTACTTGCACAGACACGTCAATGCCTCTCTGGTGAGTAGTCTGTTTCTTTGCTCAAAACATTCATATGCTGCCTTTCCACCCAAATAAGAGTCCCTAAGATGCCAGACATCAAGGCACTAAAAACACTGTAAGATGTCTGGGTCAGAAGCCGGACCGGAAGCCGTGCATTGATCGAAACGGCCCCATCATCTTGGTATCGATGATCAGGGCCGGCTCGCTCACTAGGCGAACTAGGCGTTCTCCTAGAGCGCCCCAGCCCTTAGGGGCACCAAACTGCACCCACCCCCCGCCAAAAGCGCCCCTGCTGTCTCTGACGGGGGGCGCACGGGGGGGGGGGGCGCCAGAAGGGATCCTCGCCTAGGGTGCAAAATATGCTGGGGCCCCAATGATCCTTCCCAGCAGGAAGGGTTAGCCAATCTGTGTTCTTTTTGAATGGAGGGAAGAGAGATTCTTTCTGTCTTTTTGAGAGCCAGTGTGGTGTAGTGGTTAGGAGCGTGGACTCTAATCTGGGAGAACCAGGTTTAAGTCCCCACTCTTCCACATGCTGCTGCTGGTGTGACCTTGGGTCAGTCACAAGTTCTCTCAGAGCTGTTCTCTCAAGAGCAGTCCTCAGGAGAGCTCTCTCAGCCCCACCTGCCTCACAGGCTGTGTTCCCTCTAAGCTGAGTGAGTGTGAGCTAGCTCACTGTTTTTCAGCCTCCGGCTCACACATTTTTGTCTTGGCTCAGGAAGCAGTTGGCTCCAGAGCAAACTAACTGATGCAGTAGCCGAATCGCTCGCTCACAACTTTAATGCCAGTAGCTCACAAAGTAGGATTTTTGCTCACAAGACTCCACAGCTTAGAGGGAGCATTGCTCACACGGTGTCTGTTGTAGGGAGGGGAAGGGAAAGGAGATTGTCAGCCGCTCTGAGACTCCTTTGGGTCGTGAAGGGCCATGGGGTATAAATCCAATCTCCTCCTCCGCCTCCTCTTTGGTGCTCCCTCTTTTTAAAAGCAAGGCCTGCAGTGGCTCAAGGAGTTAAGACACTGAACTGCAGACCGGAAGTTCGGTAGCTTGGCAGTTTGAGACCCGAGTGCCGCAGGACAGAATGAGCTCCCATCTCTGGCCCCAGCTCCTGCCCACCTAGCAGTCTGAAAACAAGAAATTGCAAGTAGATAAATAGGGAATGCTTCGGTGGGAAGGTAACGGTGTTCTGTGTGCCTCGGCATCTAGTCATGCCAGCCACACGACCATGGAAACGTCTTCGGACAGCGCTGGCTCTTTGGCTTGGAGATGGAGATAAGCACCGCTCCGTAGAGTCGGATTCGACTGGCTTTCGAGCAAGGGAAACCTTTACCTTTTTAAAAACAGTGCTGGGAAATTAATTCTTTGACTTACCTTCTGGGCAGGTTGTCTCCTGTGTGAGGCCTGGGTTCTCTTCTCTCTCCCCAAGGCTTGGGGCCTTCCTCGTCTTCTCCCACAAAGGCCTCACAGCTTTACGAAGGATGGGTGTGGGAGCCAAAGGTCCCTCTTCCCGTCCCTCCCCACCGTTTGCAGTGGGCCGCTTTCGCTGGTAGATTCCTTCACACTAAACCTGAGGACATTTCCCTTCCTTTCTAGCTCTTTCCGCACGAAGCCATGAACTACACCGCCGAAAACGTCTGCCGGTGGGCCTTGAAGAACCAAGAGACGTTCGTCCGCTGGCTGAGGCCTCACGGAGGGAAAAGCCTCTTGCTGAACAATGAGCTGAAGAAAGGCCCGGCCCTGCTCCTCTTCCTTCCCTTTGACCCCTTGGCAGAAGACCAGCCGCTTGTCGATGAGGTGAGCCATCCTTCTTCCCCCCCTCAGTAGGTGAGAAGAACTGCGGTTGCCAGCCACTTTTGGGTCCCCAGTTGGGAAAGAAGGTAAAGGTTTCCCTTGCTCGAAAGCCGGTCGAATCCGACACTAGGGGTGCGGTGCTCATCTCTGTTTCCAAGCTGAAGAGCCAGCGCAGTCCGAAGACATTTCCGTGGTCATGTGGCTGGGATGACTAGATGCCGAGGCGCATGGAACGCTGTTACCTTCCCACCGAAGCGGTACCTATGTACGAAGCCTGGTCCTCTACTTGCAATTTCTTGCTTTCGAAATGCTGGGTTGGCAGGAGCTGGGGCCAGAGACAGGAGCTCACTCCGTCACGTTGCACTCGGGTCTCGAACTGCCGAACTACCGACCTTCCGGTCTGCAGCTCGGCGTCTTAACTTCTGAGCCACCGCAGGTATAAATGTCGGAAGGAAATGCTTCGCCTCAGTCGCTTGAGCAGAGAAAGCCTTGCTTTCGTGTGCCACGGATTGGTGCACGTTGGGGTGGTGGTGGTGCATGCGCCTGAGCATAACATGCGTGCCCGTCTAGGCCTGCTGCAGATGTATTTATAATCCTGTGAGTTCTGAACTTTGTGAGACTCTTGCAGAACCAGGCTTCTTAGGAATTCAGTTCACAGAATACTCTTTCCTGGGTTTGCAGGGGCTGGACTAACCCCTGGACTTGCGAGCCCCATTCTCTGGGGTCCTGGGAGGTCAGAAACACACACACACCCTCACAGCTGCCCCAAGTCCTTGCTTGGGGCAGCCACCCTTTCCCCTTAATCCCAGGGGGCACCATACCTCTCCCTAGGTAGTAACTGCTGACTCTAGACAGGTTTGCACATCTGGCACATGCGGTATTTGACAGTGCTACGGCCCCTCTTGCCAGCTCTCCAGTCGCAGCTGACTTACAGTGACCCCCCCCCCCATGGGGTTTTCAAGGCAGGAGAGGATCAGAGGTGGCTTGCTGTGGCCTGCCTCTGCTTAGCAACCCTGGGACCTCCTGCATGCCCAGCAGAGGCTCTGCCACTGAGCCACGGCCCCTCTTGACAGCTCTCCAGGGTCTCAGGCGGAGGTCTTTCCCATCCCCTCCTGCCTGGTCCTTTTTAACTGGAGATGCTGCCGGGGACTGAACCTGGGACCTGCTGCATGCCAGGCAGAGGCTCTGCCACTGAGCCACGGCCCCTCTTGACAGCTCTCCAGGGTCTCAGGCGGAGGTCTCTCCCATCCCCTCCTGCCTGGTCCCTTTTTAACTGGAGATGCCTCTGGGGATTGAACCTGGGACCTCCTGCATGCCGAGCAGAGGCTCTGCCACTGAGCCACAGCCCCTCTTGACAGCTCTCCAGGGTCTCAGGCGGAGGTCTTTCCCTTCACCTCCTGCCTGGTCCCTTTTTAACTGGAGATGCCGGGGATTGAACCTGGGACCTCCTGCATGCCGGGCAGAGGCTCTGCCACTGAGCCACGGCCCCTCTTGCCAGCTCTCCAGGGTCTCAGGCAGAGGTCTTTCCCATCCCCTCCTGCCTGGTCCTTTTTAACTGGAGAGGCCGGGGATTGAACCTGGGACCTCCTGCATGCCAGGCAGAGGCTCTGCCACTGAGCCACGGCCCCTCTTGCCAGCTCTCCAGGGTCTCAGGCAGAGGTCTCTCCCATCCCCTCCTGCCTGGTCCTTTTTAACTGGAGGTGCCTCTGGGGGACTGAACCTGTGACCTTCTGCATGCCAAGCAGAGGCTCTTCCACTGAGCCACAGCCCCTCTTGCCAGCTCTCCAGGGTCTCCGGCGGAGGTCTTTCCCATCACCTCCTGCCTGGTCCTTTTTAACTGGAGAGGCCGGGGATTGAACCTGGGACCTTCTGCATGCCAGGCAGAGGCTCTGCCACTGAGCCACGGCCCCTCTTGACAGCTCTCCAGGGTCTCAGGCGGAGGTCTCTCCCATCACCTCCTGCCTGGTCCTTTTTAACTGGAGATGCCTCTGGGGACTGAACCTGGGACCTTCTGCATGCCAGGCAGAGGCTCTGCCACTGAGCCACAGCCCCTCTTGACAGCTCTCCAGGGTCTCCGGCGGAGGTCTTTCCCATCACCTCCTGCCTGGTCCTTTTTAACTGGAGAGGCCGGGGATTGAACCTGGGACCTCCTGCATGCCAGGCAGAGGCTCTGCCACTGAGCCACGGCCCCTCTTGACACCTCTCCAGGGTCTCAGGCGGAGGTCTTTCCCATCACCTCCTGCCTGGTCCTTTTTAACTGGAGATGCTGCCGGGGACTGAACCTGGGACCTCCTGCATGCCAGGCAGAGGCTCTGCCCCTGAGCCACAGCCCCGAGTGAACGCCCTCCAGGGGGTCCTCTCCTTGACAACCTTGCCTGGGTCTTGCACACAGAGGGTTGTGAAGTGCCACACCCTCCACAGCTGAGTCATTTTAGCTTCTAGGGGAGAGCTCAGGCTTGAAGAAGAAGAGAAGAAGAGATTGGATTTATCCCCCACCCTTCCCTCAGAGTCTCAGAGCGGCTGACAAACTCCTTTCCCTTCCCCTCCCCACAACAGGCACCCTTGCAAGGGAGGTGGGGCTGAGAGAGTTCTTGACAGAAACTGCTGTTTTTTCAAGGACAGCTCTTATCAGAACTACGGCTTGCCCAAGGCCATCCAGCCAGGTGCAAGTGGAGGAGTGGGGAATCAAACCCGGTTCCCCCAGATTAGAGACTTAACCACTATGATTTAACCAGATTAGAGACTTAACCCCACTTTAAAAAAAAATATATTATTGAAAGGTATGCAACAAAACAGCAAAGATTAAAAACCCCACTTAACCACTATGCCAGATTTTTGCAGCCGGGTCAGAGCTTTCATGAGGACAGCCGGACATGTTCTCCGTTCCCTTTGCTCCTGGTGTGGGGAGGTGGGGAAGATCAGCCGGGGGGCGGGGGGGCAGCCCTGCGCTGGCTTCTTGATTGGACAGGCAGCGACGGAAGGAATCCCCTGTGAGTGGGACGTTTCCTCTGAGCCTCTGCCGCCCTGGGTCGCTGGCTTTGTTTCTCCCAACGTTGGATCCGGCAAGACGAGGAGACCCACGCTGTGCCGTTTTCTTCCTCCCACAGATTTCCAGCCTGGCTTTGGCCTACAACCGCTGCAACCGAAGCGGCCCGGGAGGTCCGGGCACCGACCGTCTGGGAGGAGGAGGAGGAGGAGAGACGTCGCCTGCCACCGGCCCCTTCCCGCCGGCCGAGCCCTTCCCCATCTCCCAGTCCCCGTGCTGCAACACCGTGGTGCTCCCCCCGCAGCCGCCTGCCATCTCCCGGACCCACAACGTCTGCGAGCTGTGCGTCAACCAGACCGTGGGGGTCCAGCCCAGCTGGCTGGGCGGCCTGCACTGCAGCTTCTTCGAGATCGAGGCGGCCCTGGACTCGTTCTACCTCAAGGAGCGGACCTTCGTCCAGGTGGTCTCGAAGACCGCCGCCTTGTGCAGCAACTTCCTGAGTTCTTACAGCCCTTTCAGCTACTACACGGCCTGCTGCCGGACGGTCGACGGGGGCGTGCGGAGCCTTCTCTTCGGCTCCCCAAAGACCCCTCCCCCCCTGCCCCCGGGCGTGGCCTTTCCTTCCCACGGGAAGAGGTGGGAAGAGGAGCCCCCCCGCTCTATGCCTCACATTGAGGACAGGAGGGGTCTTTCCTTGGACATCACGGGCCTGAGCTGCCGGACCAACAAGACCTTGAACCTGTACCTGCTGGACTCGAACCTCTTCTGGATGTACGCGGAGAGGCTGGGGGCGCCGCGGCTGGCCCCCACGAAGGAGTTTGCCGCCATCGTGGACCTGAAGGAAGAGGCGCACTTCGTCCTGGGCCAGAGCCGGGCCTTGGTCCGGCCTCATCTAGGTATGGCCCGGTGAGGCTCTCTCTTCCTGCTGCCTGTGTCACAAGCAGAAGGGGGCGTCAGGGGCGTTTGCTAGCTTTGCAGAGGGTCCGAGTTGTTGATAAAAAATGGGCCATTACTTAAGCTATTTTCTCCCCCGCCTCTCCTCCGCCTGAGGTGGCTTGGAATGGTGACAGCAGCCCGTAAAACCGCCAACCGCTACCGTAAAACCCGTGGGTCCGCTTCCTCTTACTCCTCCACCAGCTATCAAATATCCCTCTCTGGAGAGGCGGCTCCTGCGTCCATTACAGAGA
>NW_015165236.1:1018870-1037677 GCF_001447785.1 Gekko japonicus | reverse complement strand
AACCCTCCTGGGCCGGTTTCCGCTCCCCCCCCCCCCCCCCCCCCCGTGAAGGCCTCTCTGTCCCCGTTGGGTCTGTCCTGGTTCTGCAAGCATGTGAGCCGGATGGCTTGGATCGGCAAGGGGCCACAGAACCTAAAGCCAGGCGGGGAGGTTCACTGCAGCTGGCACGTTTGAGCAGGAGGGGGAAGCACGCGGTTCATAGAATCATAGAGTGGGAAGGGACCTCCGGGGGCATCTAGTCCAACCCCCTGCACAAGGCAGGGAATTCACAAATACCTCCCCCACACACACACTCCCAGTGATCGCTGTTCCACGCCCAGAAGATGACAAAAAAATCCTCCAGGATCTCCAACCAAACTGGCCTGGAGAAAAATTGCTTCCTGACCCCAGAGTGGCAATCAACATTTCCCTGGGCATGTAAAAAAGGGCCACAAGAACTGAGCACTGAGGCAACCCTCCCTGCCCTCCCTCCTCGTGATCTGCCTCAGTTCGTCCAACAGAGTCTGTCTGATGCTCTGCGGGCCTGTTCAGACATGACCTCGCGCCTTCGTTTGACGCAATTCCCTGTTTGCCCTGGTTTATTCAGACACGGCTACCTTTCTTTCCCTCCTCCCCCCAGTTTCTTAATATCCTAGAAGGACTGAGTCAAGGGAGAGGAGGGGTCCCCCAACCTGTTGCCCAACAGCACCGTGGCAACCGCTGACGCCTCTCCTGGCACCCAGCCAGATGTTTCTAGAAAGGGGGTGGGGCTAGCCGGGGCTTTTGCCCTGCAAGGCGTCTGATTGGCCGCTGGAGATTTGATTGGCTGGGCAGACTTTTTTTTTTTTTAATGTTGCTTTGGCGGTCTGTTTAGCCTGGAGAGGACCGAGAGGGGATATGAGAACCATCTTCAAGTCCTTGAAGGGCTGTCATTATAGAGGATGGTGAGGAGCTGTTTTCTGCTGCCCCAGAAGGTCGGGCCAGAACCAACAGGGTTGGAATTAAATCAGGAGAGCTTTCAGCTGAACAGGAGGAAGACCTTCCTGACAGTTTGAGCGGTTCCTCAGTGGAACATACAGGCTTCCTCAAGAGGTGGTGGGCTCCCCTTCTTTGGAGGTTTTCAGACAGAGGCTAGATGGCCATCTGAGAGCAGTGCGGATTCTGTGAACTCGGGCAGATCCTGAGAGGGAGGGCAGGAAGGGTGGCCTCAGGGCTCAGTTCTCGTGGCCCTTTCTGACACAGATATTCTCCTCCAGGCCCGTTCGGCTGGAGATCCTGGAGGTTTTTTTGTCATCTTCTGGGCGTGGAACCAGGAGTCATTGGGAGTGTGTGTGTGTGTGGGGGGGGGGTGTATTTGTGAATTTTCTCCATTGTGCAGGGGGTTGGACTAGAGGACCCCAAAGGTCCCTTCCAGCTCTACGATTCTATGATCTTCCCTGGGTGGCTGAAAGTAAGTTGTGGCAGCCATTTTGTGAGTGACTCGGCTTCCTGTGGCAGCCATCTTGTGGCTGTGTCCACTACCCCATGACCAAATTCCCAAGGAGCCCACAGGCTCAGGGTGGAGCGGCAGTTCTGAAGCGAAGCGAGCACAAGGAGAGAGACAAGGGTTCCAGTTTGGTGTAGTGAGCCAGTTTGGTGTCGTGGTTAAGTGCGCAGAGGACTCTAATCTGGGAGAACCGGGTTTGATTCCCCACTCCTCCACTTGCACCTGGCTGGATGACCTTGGGCAAGCCGTAGCTCTGATAAGAGCTGTCCTTGAAAAAAGAGCAGTTTCTGTCAAGAGCTCTCTCAGCCCCACCTGCCTCACAAGGGTGCCTGTTGTGGGGAGGGGAAGGGAAAGGAGACTGTAAACTACTCTGAGACTTCGAGTGGAGGGCAGGTAAATCCAATCTCTTTGGTATCGTGGTTGAGTGCACGGACTCTAATCTGGGAGAACCAGGTTTGATTCCCCACTCCTCCTCCACTCGCACCTGGTTGGATGACCTTGGGCAGGCCGTAGTTCTGACAAGAGCTGTCCTTGAAAAAGAGCAGTTTCTGTCAAAAGCTCTCTCAGCCCCACCCGCCTCACAGGGGGTGTCTGTTGTGGGGAGGGGGAGGGAAAGGAGTTTGGAAGCCGCTCTGAGACACCTTTGGGTAGTGAAGGGCCATGGGGTATAAATCCAATCTCCTCCTCCTCCTTCCTGTCTTGGCCCAACCCTACCCTGCTCCACAGAGCCTGTTTTAAAGCACTGTGCTGTGTTACTCTCGTGCAAGCATCGTTCGTTGCAGTTGGCTTGTGCAGGGGAAATCCCCAGAGGATCGTGTCCCTAGGTGACTGCCAGCTTTTGAGCTGTGCCCAACCCAGCCTCCGTCACGCAAGCCGTTTCAGCAGCGTTGCGTGATTTGTTCTGGCTTCTACAGGTTACGGGACAGGATGAGGGCCCGTGGGGGGGGGGGGGGGGGGGGGCCCGGGGGGGGGGGGGGGGGGACGATGCCCAAAACCTTCTCCTTAACTGCTGCCAGCTGCAGACACTTTTATCAGTTCTTGGCCTACGGGTGTTTCTTCGTAACACCGAGGACTGGAAACTTGGCTGTGTGCTTTGTCTTTTGAAACCCAACACTGACCTTTTTGGCACGCTGAGCCATTTGTCTAATTATGAGAGGAATCCCGGAATATCTGCTTCTGTGAGCTGTGAAAACGAGAGGCAGGAATGTTCCTTTCTCATATTCTGTGGTCTCCCGAATATGATAATGAAAATGTTGAGACAGTGTGCGACTGCAATAAAAAAGGCCAACGCGATGCTGGGGATTATTAGGAAGGGAATTGAAAACAAATCAGCCGGTATCCTAATGCCCCTGTATAAATCAATGGTGCGACCTCATTTGGAGTACTGTCTACAGTTCTGGTCACCAGACAGCAGAAAGGATATTATAGCATTGGAAAAAGTGCAGAAAAGGGCAACCAGAATGATAAAAGGGTTGGAACACTTCCCCTATGAAGAAAGGTTAAAGCGCTTAGGGCTCTTTAGCTTGGAGAAACGACGGCCGAGGGGTGACATGATCGAGGTTTATAAGATGATGCATGGGATAGAGCAGGTCGAGAAAGAAGTACTTTTCTCCCTTTCTCACAATACAAGAACTCATGGGCACTCCATGAAATTGCCAAATTGTCGGGTTAGAACAGATAAAGGGAAGTCCTTCTTCACCCAGTGATGAACACATGGAATTCACTGCCACAGGAGGTGGTGGCGGCTACAAGCATGGACGGCTTCAAGAGGGAATTAGATAAGTATATGGAGCAGAGGTCCATCAGTGGCTCTTAGCCACAAGGTATAGATAGGGACTCTTGCTCTGGGGTATCTCAGAGAGCGTATCTCAGAGTGATGCTCTGTATTCTTGGTGCTGGGGGGGGGGGGTCAACAGTGGAAGGGCTTCTAATGTCCTGGCCCCACTGGTGGACCTCCTGATGGCTCCTGGTATTTTTGGCCACTGTGTGACAGAGTGTTGGACTGGGTGGGCCATTGGCCTGATCCAACACTGGCTTCTCTTTTGTCCTTTATATGGAGCAGAGGTCCATCAGTGGCTGTTAGCCACAAGGTATACACAGGAACTCTCAGGTTGGGGCAAGTGATGCTCTGTATTCTTGGTGCTTGGGGGGGGGCAACAGTGGGAGGGGCTTCTAGTGTCCTGGCCCCACTGCTGGACCTCCTGATGGCACCTGGTATTTCTGGCCACTGTGTGACACAGACTGTTGGACTAGATGGGCCATTGGCGTGATCCAGCATTGGCTTCTCTTTGTTCTTATGTCTGGGGCACAAGGTTTAGATAGGAACTCTCAGTCTGGGGCAATGGATGCTCTGTATTCTTGGTGCTTGGGGGGGGGCAACAGTGGGAGGGGCTTCTAGTGTCCTGGCCCCACTGCTGGACCTCCTGATGGCACCTGGTATTTTTGGCCACCGTGTGACATAGTGTTGGGCTGGATGGGCCATTGGCCTGATCCAACATGGGCTTCTCTGATGTTCTTCTCTTATGTTCTCAATCGATGCCCGCCTGCCGACGTTCTGGCTCACAGCTGCCAGTCAGACCTGGCAGTTGCTTTGGTGACCTACCGGGGGCGGCTCGCGACGTCGAAACAACCTTCCGAATGTCGAACTCTTCCTTCCAGAAACCTTCATCCAGAACTACAGTGTTCTGTACAGCCCCTTGAGAAGGCACCTGATGGGCAGCCAGAGGTCCGCCCGCTTTGGCGCTCAGCACAGAATCAGAGAAGTCGCCACCGACACTTTCCAGGAGGTGGTGCTGATGAGCGACAAGGTAAGAGAGCGGCGTGTGTCCACAGTGCGTCGACCAGGCTGGGTTGGGATCTTGGCAATCCGGTGAGGTGCAGGCTGACTCTGGTTGGTAGCAGCCACATCTGAAGACGCCGACCAGGGGTCTCCAGCCTAGAGGGGTTCTGGGTTCAGATCCGCACAGAGCTAGGAAGCTCACGCGTGACCTCGGGATGAGCCCCTCCCTCTTTCTCTGCCTGCTTCGCAGGGCTGTTGTGAGGTTAAAGACAGAAACATATCCCGCCGTGAGCTCCTTCTTTACTTCATTTATACCCCGTTTTTATCCATAGTGGCATTCTCCCCCTCTCCATGTTTACCCTCACAACAACCCTGTGAGGTTGGTTAGGAGGAGAGAGGGCGTGGCTGGCCCAAGGCCACCCGGTGAGCTTCCCGCGTGGATTTGGTCTCCCAGATCTTAGCCTGACACTCTGTAACCCTTACGCCACATCAGCTCTCCAGGGCATTGAAAGAGGCGGACTAATCCCACGGGGGGAGGGGGGGTGTCTGATGTCTGAGGTGTTTCCCTTGACTCGGGGGGTGGGGGCGAGTTTCTCCCTGGCTGCTTCTCGCCAGGGTCTGCTTTGGTTCTGCCTGGCGGAGGGCGGCTCTCAGGTCGTGGGCGTTGCTGTGCGCCTGCATTGCAAGTAGAGACGCCAGTGCGGTTTCTCTGCTCCCAGATCGCGGCTGTGGGAAGTGGGGAGAGCGTATCTCAGAGACGGCCGCCGCTTCTGAAAAGGAACAGCAATGCCCTGACCTGGACAGAGCCGACCCTGGCAAGTACTTGGATGGGGGACCTCCAAGGAATACCAGGGCCGGGAGGCAGGAGCAGGCAATATCAAGCTGCTCCTCTGAACGTCCTCCGTGCCCCAGTAGGAGTCACAAGAGGTCGCCATGGCTTCCAGGCACGGACACACACACACACATGCAAAAATACCCCCCACCCACCCCAAAAAAGGAACAGTGATGTGATTTCTAATACCATGTAACATGTAGCTGCCTTAGACTGAATCAGACCCTGGGTCCATCAAGGTCAGTCTTGGCTGCTCTGACTGGCAGCCGGTCTCTAGGGTCTCAGGCGGGGGTCTTTCGCATTACCTTCTACCTGACGCCTTTAATGGGAGATGCCAGGGATTGAACCTGGGACCTTCTGCATGCCAAGTAGAGGCTCTTCCACTGAGCCACGGCCCCTCTTTGCAGCTCTCCAGAGTCTCAGGTGGAGGTTTTTCCCATCACCTCCTGCCTGGTCCTTTTCAACTGGAGATGCCTCTGGGGACTGAACCTGGGACCTTCTGCATGCCAAGCAGAGGCTCTCCCACTGAGCCACAGCCCCTCTTTGCAGCTCTCCAGAGTCTCAGGTGGAGGTCTTTCCCATCACCTCCTGCCTGGTCCTTTTCAACTGGAGATGCCGGGGACTGAACCTGGGACCTCTCCATGCCAGGCAGAGGCTCTGCCACTGAGCCACGGCCCCTCTTTGCAGCTCTCCAGGGTCTCAGGCAGAGATCTTTCCCATCACCTCCTACCTGGTCCTTTTTAACTGGAGGTGCCGGTGATCAAACCTGGGACCTTCTGCATGCCAAGCAGAGGCTCTCCCACTGAGCCACAGCCCTTGAGGTGCCCCGAACTCGTTTGAAAGCACCCTCCGAAGAATCCAGATTCTATGTATGTTTAAAAAATTGACAGAGGGTCTCTGTTCTATGTCTGTCTTTGCAAATAGAGAACCTGGAGGGAGCCAGTGAAGGGGGGCTGGCTGCCTTGAATCAGCCAGGGGGAAGGTGGCATCGCCTGTCTCTCCTTCCCCTCTGAACGCCCTCCTTGGCTGGCTCGCCCTTCACCGCCCTCTCGCTTGCCTCTTCTCCCCTCTCCCAGGACGTCTTGCTGCTGTATTACGCTCCGTGGTGTGGTTTCTGTGTGGCCCTCAACCACATCTTCATCCAGCTGGCTCGGATCCTGCCCGATAACTTCGTCGTGGCCAGGTAGGCAGGGGGCTGTTTCCTTGCGGATCGCGTTGCACTCTCGTCTAAGCCTGCGTACCCCCTTGTGACAGCCTGGGTGGTCTTGTGCCCGTGGTGATCCTCTGAGCCCACTGAGGGAAGAAACTGAATGGATTCTGCCTGGCAAACCAGGACCACTGTGGCAGTCAGTGCCCAAACCCAACAGGACTCAGGTCAAATAAGAGAATCTCTGGAGGCATTTGACCTGAGTTCTGTTGGGTTTGGGCACTGACTGCCACAGAGGCACTGGTTCTGGGGGGGCACACTGGACTTCTGGCTGGCAAATATGCCCCCTCACACCACACCTCACTTACTTTCTTGCAGAGAGATTCTCGGGGAGACACTGTCTGCTGCCTGCCTTTTTCCCGTCCCCTTAGGAAAAATGGAGGATTGGGGGCACCTTCTTTGGATTCCCCTAAAATTGGACCCCCTGACTACAATGGCCCCATAGGATATAATGGACCCGAAAATTTTTGGGTTTTTCGGCATTCATTTTTCGGCATTCATGATTCGGTATCCCAAAAACCTGAAAAATGCCAAAAAGGTTTTTTTCGGGGTTTTTTATCAGGCCGGCTTTACCGAATGCACACCCCTAGTGGGCACCTTTTGAACTCTGACACAGGGTGGCAGGTGCAGCCACAAAATAGCCACGTGGGAGACAGAGCCGACAACATGCAGTGGAGGCCCGAATGTAGGGAAGTAATTTGAAAGAGACACTGGGGAAGAGGAGTCCAAGAGGGAACAAAACCAACACCGTAGCGGCAGCTGTTGCTTAAATGTTCATTTTAATCTGCGCAGCCAAACAGATTTTAATACTTTGATCTTAGTATTTTATATTTGTCATTTGTTTCTATGTCATTTTTGACGTATTGGCTTTTATGTTGTAAGCCACCACGAGACCCTTCGGGTAAAAAAATCTAATCAAAAAATAAAATAAATCTCAAATGGGCAATTAGAAACCCAACTGGGCAGGAGCCAGTTTGGTGCATTGGTTAGGAGCGTAATCTGGGAGGTTTGATTCCCCACTCTGCCTCCACATGCAGCTGCTGGGGTGACCTTGGGTCAGTCACAAGTTCTGTCAGAACTGTTCTCTCAAGAGCAGTTCTGGAAAGAGCTCTCTCAGCCCCACTTACCTCACAGGGTGCCTGTTGTGGGGAGGGCAAGGGAAAGGAGTCTGTAAGCCGCTCTGAGACTCATTCGGGTAGTGAAGGGCGGGGTATAAATCCAATCTCTTCTTCTAAAAATACTTGGCAGGCACCAGGAAAGGTCTTAGCAGGCACCATGGTGGCCCCCGGGCATCACATTGGGGACACCTGTACTAGTGCCATGTTTTGTCTTGGAAACTGTGTCATAATAGGTGATTTTAACTACCCACACATTGGTTGGGTCAATATGTGTTCTAGTCGAGAAAAAGAGATTGAGTTTCTAGACACTCTAAATGACTGTGCTATGGAGCAGATGGTCACGGAACCTACCAGGGGAGAGGCGATCCTTGATTTGGTCCTAAGTAACACTCAAGACCTGGTGAGAGATGTAAAAGTGATTGCACCACTTGGAAACAGTGATCATAATGTTGTTGAGTTCATCATTTGTACAAATAGAGAATTGGCCAAAAAGACTCACACAACCACTTTTAACTTTAAAAGGGGTAACTTCTCTGATATGAGGGGACATGTGGGGAGGAAACTGAAAGGAAAACTTGGAAACTATTTAAAACTACGATCCTAGAAGCTCAAAAAAATATATATTCCGCAAGTTAGGAAAGGCACAAATAGGTATAGGAAAAAGCCTGCATGGTTAACAAACAAAGTAATGGAAGCTGTAAAAGGTAAAAAGGATTCCTTTAAGCGGTGGAAAGCTAGTCACAGTGAGGCTGATAAAACAGAACACAGGCTATGGCAAATAAAATGCAAGTCTGTGGTCAGGGAGGCAAAAAGGGAATATGAGGAGCATATAGCAAAAAATGTAAAAACCAACAATAAAACTTTCTTCAAATATATTAGATGCCTCCGTCTTCACTGTGGAAGATGAGAAGTGCTTGCCCACTCCAGAACCACTGATTTCAGGAGGGGTGTTGGAAGACCTGAGTCAGATTGAGGTGATGAGAGAGGAGGTCCTAAAACTGATAGACAACTTAAAAACTGATAAATCACCAGGCCCAGATGGCATACATCCGAGAGTTCTGAAAGAACTCAAATGTGAACTTGTAGATCTCCTGACAAAGATATGTAATCTTTCCTTAAAATCTGCCTCCATTCCTGAGGATTGGAAGGTAGCTAATGTCACTCCCATCTTTAAAAAGGGTTCCAGAGGAGATCCGGGAAATTACAGGCCAGTCAGTCTGACGTCGATTCCGGGTAAATTGGTGGAAACCATTATTAAGGAAAGAATTAGTAGGCACATAGATGAACAAAACCTATTGAGGCAGACTCAGCACGGTTTCTGTAAGGGAAGATCTTGTCTCACTAACCTGTTAGTGTTCTTTGAGGGGGTGAACAAACATGTGGACAAGGGGGATCCAATAGATATTGTTTACCTTGACTTCCAGAAAGCTTTTGATAAAGTTCCTCATCAAAGGCTCCTAAGTAAGCTCAAAAATCATGGGATAGAAGGACAAGTCCTTTTATGGATCAAAAACTGGCTAGTTCATAGAAAACAGAGAGTGAGTGTAGGTGGGCAATTTTCTCAGTGGAGGGTGGTAAGCAGTGGGGTACCGCAGGGATCAGTACTTGGTCCACTGCTTTTTAACTTGTTCATTAATGATTTGGAGTTGGGAGTAAGCAGTGAAGTGGCTAAATTTGCGGATGATACGAAGTTGTTCAGGGTGGTGAAAACCAGTGAGGATTGTGAGGCACTCCAAGGGGATCTGTCAAGGATGGGCGAGTGGGCGTCAACATGGCAAATGGGGTTCAATGTGGCCAAGTGCAAGGTGATGCACATTGGAGCCAAAAATCCTAAATATAAATACACGTTGATGGGGTCTGAACTGGCAGAGACTGATCAAGAGAGAGATCTTGGAGTTGTAGTAGATAACTCACTGAAAATGTCGTGACTGCAATAAATAAGGCCAATGCTATGCTGTGGATTATTAGGGAGGGTATTGAAAACAGATCAGCCAATATCATAATGCCCCTATATAAATCAATGGTGCGACCTCATTTGGAATACTGTGTGCAGTTCTGGTCACCACACCTTAAAAAGGATATTATAGCTTTGGAAAAAGTTCAGAAAAGTGCAACTCGAATGATAAAAGGGTTGGAACACTTTCCCTATGAGGAAAGGTTAAAGCGCTTACGGCTCTTTAGCTTGGAGAAACGACGACTGAGGGGTGACACGATCAAGGTTTACAAGATTATGCATGGGAAAGAGCAGGTAGAGAAAGAGGTACTTTTCTCCCTTTCTCACAATACAAGAACTCGTGGGCACTCCATGAAATTGCTGAGCAGTCGGGTTAGAACAGATAAAAGGAAGTCCTTCTTCACCCAAAGAGTGATTAACACATGGGATTCACGGCCCCAGGAGGTGGCGGCGGCTACAAGCATGGATGGCTTCAAGAGGGAATTGGATAAACATATGGAGCAGAGGTCCATCAGTGGCTATGAGCCACAAGGTATAGATAGGGACTCTGGGGCAAGGGATGCTCTGTATTCTTGGTGCTTGGGGGGAGGGCAACAGTGGGAAGGCTCCTAGTGTCCTGGCCCCACTTGTGGACCTCCTGATGGCACCTGGTGCTTTTGGCCACTGTGTGACACAGAGTGTTGGACTGGACGGGCCTTTGGCCTGAGCCAACATGGGCTTCTCTGATGTTCTTATGTAAGCGGCAGGCGAAGCAAAGCCTACCTGTCCAGAGATGACGGGAGCTTCACAGACCGTGTTCAGGGCCCGGCTGGGGAGTCTGCTGTTCAGAGGGTAAAGCGAGCTTAGTTCGTAGTGCGCTTGGGAAGCCGCCACCCCGAACTCTTTACGGTGCTTCCAGAAGAGGTCCAAACGTCTGACCCGGGATGCCGGGCGTAAGGGGAGGGTATATTGCAAACGCGATGTTTTAATAGATGCAGGTGGGAGGCCATGTCGGTCCGAAGCAGCAGAGCAAAGTTTGTGTCCAGTCAGGCACCTTTAAGACCAGCAGAGTTTCGTTCAAGGTATCAGATTTTGCGTGCACGCGCCGTCCTTCAGATGCCTGAATGCACACGGAAGATACCTGAATGCACACGGAAGCTTCTACCCAGAATCAAACTTTGTTGGTCTTGAAGGTGCCCATGGACTCACACTTTGGCAGGGCTCTTTTTGTAGAAAAAGCCCAGCAGGAACTCATTAGCATAATAGGCCACACCCAACAGCAGGAACTCATTAGCCTATTGGGCCCCACCCCTGACCACACAGCTCATTAGCACATTAGGCCGCACCCCCATGTTACCAGAAGCGTGGTCATCCATCCACACCCACCTTTTGCTTGTTATTCTGTTTACCTTGTTTGTTGTCCAAACCCAGGGCCTTTTTTGTAGCAGGAACTCCTTTGCATGTTAGGCCACACACCCCTAATGCAGCCAATCCTAATGAGTTTCTGCTGTTGGGCGTGGCCTGTTATGCTAATGAGTTCCTGCTGGGCGTGGTCAACTCGGGAGCCAGCTGGAACTCTGTTCCTGTGCGTTCCTGCCCAAAAATAGCCCTGGTTTAATGAGAAGGGGCATTTTTGACACGTCGCTGCCGCCTGGCACGGCTTGCACCCGTGTGCGAATTGCCAGACGGGCATTCCAACTCCGTCTTGTGCACCGTGCGCTAGCTTGTCAGCTTGGTCTGTAAAGTGCCGTCAAGTCGCAGCAAGGGGCTTTCAGGTGAGAAGCAGCAGAGGTGGTTGGCCACGGCCTTCCTCTGCAGAGCCTTCCTTGGTGGCCTCCCTCCCAAGTGCTGACCCCGCTTAGCTTCTGAGGTCTGATGAGAGGCTTATGGGAAACCCAGGAAGGGGCTTTCCAGGCAAGTGGGAAGGAGAGGTGGTTGGCCACGGCCTTCCTCTGCAGAGCCTTCCTTGGTGGTCCCTCCTCCAAGTATTGACCCTGCTGGGCTTCCGAGAGAGGCCTGTACCATGCCACCTCCCCTGCTATGTGTTATGCCAGCCCCCAAACCCCTGGGGGACTTTAAACTGGTGTCTTGGAGGGGTATGTCTTGCTGCCTGCCCCCTCCTAGGGCCTCCGGACTTTCCTCCTCACCAATGCTCCCTCTAAGCCAGTGATGGGGAACCTTTTAGAGACCGAGTGCCCAAACTGCGACCCAAAGCCCACTCATTGATCGCAAAGTGCCAACACGGCAATTTAACCTGAATACTGAGGTTCTACTTTAGAAAAAACAACTCACACATTAACTTAAGATGATCCAAACAGAGGAAGGAAAGCAATCCCAAATGCTTTCATTTACTTAAAATTATTTGGCAGAGAATTCAACACTTTAATGATGGTCTGGGCCTGGCTGGGGCGATGGCACGCGTGCCCACAGAGAGGGCTCTGAGTGCCACCTCTGGCCCCTGTGCCATAGGTTCGCCACCACTGCTCTAAGCTGTGGGGTCTTGTGAGCAAAAATTCAACTTCGTGAGCTACCAGCATTCGAGTTGTGTGAGCGATGAGCGATTTGGCGACTGCATGAATTAGTTTGCTCTGGAGCCCTCCTTCCTGAGCGAAGACAAAAATGTGTGAGCCGGAGGCTAAAAAACCCCTGTGAACTAGCTCACACTAACTCAGCTTAGGGGGAACACTGCTTGCAAGCAATGCTCCCTCTAAGCTGTGGAGTCTTGTGAGCAAAAATTCTACCCGGTGAGCTCCTGGCATTCAAGTTGAGAGCGAGCGATTTGGCTGCTGCATGAATTAGTTTGCTCTGGGGCCATCCCCTCCTGAGCGAAGACCAAAATGTGTGAGCCAGAGGCTAAAAAACTGTGAGCTGGCTTAGAGGGAACACTGCCGTCCCCACCTGTACAATCTGCTTTGTGGAATCACAGAATCACTCTGCAGGGACGGAAAGGCGCTGGAGCTCTCGCTCGACCAGACCTTCCCCACATTCGGCCACGGGAGCAGGCATGACTCAAGGGTGATCGATGGGCAGATGAGAACCTCGGTGTATTTTAAGCGCTGCCCTTTGAGGAACCGCTCAGCACTTAATTAAGGGCCCGATAAGCCTTCCCCTCTCCCCGAAGCTAAGCTGAGTTTCAACGCCCACTCCTCTTTCCAAGACAAACAGTGTGTGCTTGCTCAGAAGCGACCAGGGTTCATTCCAGGCCCTCGCGGCCGTCCTCTCGCCTTTGTTCCCCCGGCAGCTGCGTCCCGCATCTCTTCTTCAGCATTCCCCAGGCAGCTGTTCTATAGATCTCATTCGGACTTCCTGCGGCGCTGAGTCACCTGCGTACACAAGAGTCATCCTGCCACTTCTGACCGGTCCTTGACCTCGCAGCCCGTGCCCTGAGAAACTGATGACGAGCCAAAGGCTCGGATGGAGGCCCACAATGCTCTGTGCGTCTCTGTGTGAGTCGCTGGCCTGGGAGTGCTTCCGCTGAGTCTCTGCCTTGGGATTCATAGCATGACCCAGTTGTACGCCGTGCAGAGTTGCAGCAGAAGTCTCTTTGCCCTCTGATGAACTGTGCCACCTTTCAGTCAATAAGTAAAACATGAGAAGCCTTCTTTTAGAGGAGGAGGATTGGATTTATACCCCGCCCTTCACTACCTGAAGGAGTCTCAGAGCGGCTTACAATCTCCTTTCCCTTCCCCTCCCCACACCACACACCCTGTGAGGGTAGGTGGAGCTGAGAGAGCTCTTTCGAGGACTGCCCTTGAGGGAACAGCTCCGGGAGAACTTGTGACTGACCCAAGGTCACACCAGCAGCTGCATGTGGAGGAGTGGGGAATCAGACCCGGTTCTCCCAGATTAGAATCCGCGCTCCTCACCACGACACCAAACTGGTTCTTATTCTCTCACCTCCTAAGGGTCAACTTTTAAGCTGTGAAGTATACCTTTAACTCTAGTTCATGGGGAACGGGGGGGGGGGAATTGTGTGTCTTGGTTGTTGGAATCTTCACATAGGAGGACAGTGTGATTAAAAACATCCTCTATATTCTGGTTCCGTTTCTGCTGAGATATGAGAAACTTGCCTCCTTCTAGTGAAATGCTTCCAAAGCATCTCTGACGTGCCGTGTGGTGGGGTGGAGGGGCTTCATTGGGGTGGGGTGGGGACTTCATTCCACCCTTGCTTAATTTTTTAAAAATAATCCCTGCGCTCCTTGTTGCCGTTCTCTTGCTAGGGTGGACGTGTCGCAGAACGACCTTCCCTGGGAATTCATGACCGACCACCTCCCCAACATTCTCTTTTTCCCTCGCCAGAGGTAAGGAATGCATCTCCCGGGCTGTTTTGTTCGGGACAGAGAATGTTTTGGAAACGTGTCACCGCTCCCCCCGCCGCACGTCGTGAAGCCGGATCCAGGCCCCCTGCCAGTTGTCAGCGGAACAGGCCGCTGACGCTGGCTCAGATCAACAATCGCTTGCAACTCTGGGGGCCTCAGTTCCTGTGTTGAATGGGCCTCCCATGGTTTTCCCGTGAGGCCTGGGAAAACAAGGAAGGCCTTCGTGTCCTCCCACCCCACCCCCACTTTTACAGTCCTTTCATAATCACTGTCCTATATAATCACTGTCCTATATAATCACTGCCCTTTAATCATCATTGTCCTCGGACTCCCCACAGTAGGAACAGCCCTGCTAAGGTAGGCCGAAAGGGTTAGCGGCTTCCCCTGCAGAGGTTTCTCAGCGGCGCCTGCCAGACGCCGGGCTTTATCATGGCAGAGTTTTTAAAATGGATCGTTGACTGAGGTTTTGCACCCTCTCGGCTCCACAGCTCCAGGCAGAACACAGGGCCCGAGCTTACCACTAGTGTGGACTTCTGTTTCCTTTGTTCTCCCAGTGACCTGGAATGCTTGAGAGGGAAACGCTGGCTTCGGTTCAAGCCAATTAATTTGCCATTGCCTCCGAAGGAAAGGGTGTTTGAAAGCCATTGTCCGTCCTTGTGGCTCGGCGTCTTGAAACCCAGGTTGACATTTTCCAGGAGTGCCGCTTGGACGTCGCCCCTCCAGTTCCCAAACGGTCCAAGAGCAGGAGGGAGGCTCCTTTCATGTTTTGTGCGCTTGTTCCTGTTTTTCCTCACCTGGTCGGGGTTTCCTTAGTACTGTAGCGAAAACAAAGGGCTGGATCCAGCCCACTTCTAACTGGTGCTCTCTTGCACCCCAGGAAGGCTCCATGGAGCAGAGGACGGTGCAGCCGTTAGCAGAACGGATCCGCGCGGAGCCCCACCCCAAAGCTAAAACTGGGCTCCCTGGGAAAGTGGAACGAGGAAGGGGGCACAGCTGGGACCGGTGTTTCCTCTAAGCTGAGTTAGTGCGAGCTAGCTCAGTTTTTTTAGCCTCCAGCTCACAGATCTTTGTCTCGGCTCAGGAAGGATGGGGCTCCAGAGCACACTAATGTATGCAGTAGCCTCTAAGCTGAGTCATTGCAAGCTAGCTCACTTTTTTTAGCCTCCAGCTCACAGATCTTTGTCTCGGCTCAGGAAGGATGGGGGCTCCAGAGCACACTAATGTATGCAGTAGCCTCTAAGCTGAGTCATTGCAAGCTAGCTCACTTTTTTTAGCCTCCAGCTCACAGATCTTTGTCTCGGCTCAGGAAGGATGGGGGCTCCAGAGCACACTAATGTATGCAGTAGCCAAATCGCTCGCTCACAAAGCAGAATTTTTGCTCACAAGACTCCACAGCTTAGGGGGCGCACTGGCTGGGACCGTGGGACCTGGCGACCGAGCGAGGCCACGATCAGGAAGAGCTGCCTAAACAAGATTCCCCCGATGTAGCCAGCCTTTGTGGCTGTTCTGCTTTTGGGACAGAAGTTTACACGTCAAAACGTTTATATTTTGCCTTTCCTCCTGGTTCAAGGCAGTTTGCGGTAACAGTTTAAAAACATTTTCAGTTGAAGCCAAAATAAAACAGAAAACTCCAAACCTGTCCCGGCACCAAGTTCTGCAGGAGTCCGATTTGGTGACTGTAGGTGTGTTTTGACCCTCCTTCATTCGTTTCTATCGTTTCTACCTGGCTTCCCTTCCTGATGGGGGCTTACGTCGCTCTTCTTCCATTTTATCCCCACAACAAACCTGTGAGGCAGGGTTAGGTCGAGGGTGCCACGGTAGCATTCGAACCTGGGTCTCCCACACCCTCCCCTGACATTTGAACCACTACACCACACCGTCTCTCGGCACTGTGCCAGAGGAGCGCTCAGCTGAGTTTTGAAATTGTCTCTCAGCTGGGCAACACACCGGATTGAACATAAGAAAAGCCACTGTTGGACCAGGCCAGTGGCCCATCCAGTCCAACACTCTGTGTCACGCAGTGGCCAAAAATACCAGGTGCCGTCAGGAGGTCCAGCAGTGGGGCCAGGACACCAGAAGCCCTCCCACTGTTGCCCCCCCCCAGCACCAAGAATACAGAGCATCCCTTGCCCCAGACTGAGGGTTCCTATCTATACCTTGAGGCTAAGAGCCACTGATGGACCTCTGCTTCATATTAAGAGAAGCCAGTGTTGGATCAGGCCAATGGCCCATCTAGGCCAACACTCTGTCACACGGTGGCCGAAAATACCAGGTGCCCTCAGGAGGTCCAGCAGTGGGGCCAGGACACAGAGTTTCCCCCGCTGCCCCCCCCCCCCCAGGCACCAAGAATACAGAGCATCACTTGCCCCAGACCCAGAGTCCCTATCTGTACCTTGTGGCTCACAGCCACTGATGGACTTCTGGCTCCATATGCTTATCTAATTCCCTCTTGAAGCCATCCATCCATGCTTGTAGCCGCCGCCACCTCCTGTGGTCACCTCCAGGTGATCAAGGAAGAAGGAGCTCGTGGCTAGAGAAGCACTGGTTTCCTTTCCGCTTTCGGTGGGCTGCAGGCAGGCAAAGGCAATTTGAGTTTTGTGGACTTCTTTTAAAGCAGCGTTTGGTCCCTCCGGAAAGGCCTATGACCCCTGGGGCCTCGCCCCCGGAGGGTTACAGGGACACCGTTTGGGAAAAGGAAAAGGTTCTCATTCTCTTCCGATTCTTTTTCTCCTAGGAAGGACCAAAGCGTGAAGTTCCCCGAGGAGTTCCCGGTCACCCTCCCCAACCTTCTCAGATTCCTCCTCCGCCACTCGAGCCCCCGCCTCCAGGAGTGCCGCGTCTCCCTCCTGGAAAGGGAGATCCAGCAACTGAGGGCGGAGATCCGGGCCCTGCGGGAAGCCCAGGCCTTGCTCCAGGCCCAGCTCGCGGAGGCCCGGAAAGAAGAGCGGCGCCTCCTGCAGGAGAGCCGGGTCTTGCAGAAGCAGCACGAGGCCCTCCAGAGCCAGCGGGAGCACCTGCAGGGGCTCTGCGACCGGAAGTCCCGGGAGCTGCAGGGCCTGGCCGGGAAGCTGCAAGAATTGGCCGAGGCCTCGAAGACCCTGCTGGCCGAGAATGCCCTGCTCAGAGTCCTCCTGGCTGCTGCGGCGGAACGGGGGACCACGGCAGAGCCGGACTCCAGCCCCACCCGGGAGGAGGAGGAGGAGGAGGAAGATGACGACGACAGCACCCGCCTGGAGGCCACAATGGCTTCGGAGCGCAGCCGAGAGAACTGGACAGAGCAGCCCACGTAGCTGGAGGCAGGGTTGGACAGGGACACGCGCCGTAACAAAAAAACAATCAAGTGACTCTCAATCGGGAAGATCTTTATGCAAATTTTTATTGAAATTTCATCATAAAGACTTTGGGGGGGGGGGGCAAGACTACAAAAGGTGTGCGGGGAAATCAGATGACCTATTTTTGTAACGAGTAAATTAACCAGGTCTCGGCGTTCGGGGCCGCCCTTCGCACTCTCCGATTGCACTAATTTGATAACAAGTTTTTTTGTACTACTGCAGTGAAAACGTCAACCGAGCGGGGAAGGTCGGCTGTGTGACAATTCCCTCCCCCCCGCCCTCCGGTCGGGGCCAGGTTTTTTGGGCTGCATCAGCTCCCCCACCCCCAAAGGAAGTCTTAATTTATGCTTTCTTGGAGAAGTCTAAATGGGTGGTCATCTTTTGACGTTTTTCATTTACAGAACGGGGGGGGGGGCTGCTCAGGCATGTGCGTTTGCAAAAACCGAATTTATGGGGAGGGGAAAAAATTAAAAGGGTGGCTCCCCTCCTTCCCTCTCGTGACTCTCTTTTTCAAGCGGTGATCCTGCACCATCCTGCCCTCTGCTCTTAGGAAGAAATTGGCTTTATACCCCTGCCCTTCACTTGGCGTCTCAGAGTGGCTGACAGTCTCCTTTCCCTCCCCCTCCCCACAGCAGACACCCTGTGAGGCAGGTGGGGCTGAGAGAGCTTGTGACTGGACCAAGGTCATCCAGCAGGTTCGAGTGGAGGAGTGGGGACTCAAACCCGGTTCTCCCAGATTAGAGTCCGCCCACGTAACCACTACGCCAAACTGGCTCTCCTCCAGCACTGCTGGGTGTCAAAACAGACCCACCCACCCCCTGGTCTTGTAAAAGGGCCGAGCGGTCTGGCCCCGGGGGCTCCTGCTTTTGCATGCCAAAGAGGGGCCCTTCCCCACAGCCCTCCGGGTCTCCTGGGCTCCCTTTCAGCTCCCCTGGAGGAGGAGTGGTTCTTCACGGATGGGCAGGTGGGCTGAAGGGGATGCTCGAGCAAGCCCACACACACCCCAATTTCTGGAGGCAGCTGTGGACTCACTCTCCTTTCTCCCCAAAAATGATTTGGGATGAAGCATCTCTGTTCTAAGGTGCGTTCCCCGGGTATAGCGGGAGGCCGTGGCTCTTCTAGTGCCATCGCAGATTCGGGTCCTGTTTTGTCACATGGGGCATCTGCCCTGTGAACACGGGACGCTGGGCGAGGGACTGCTGTTCTCTCTGCCAGGCCCGATGGGGCGGGAACAAGGACAATTCTGTACTGGGCGGGTCCCCCCCCCCCCAAAGGGAAAGCCGGCTTTGCGGCCGGGGAGCTGCTGCTGCTGCTGGTCCTCCTCCAGAGGAGAAGAGCTTTCCCGCTCCGCGTGACGGCATCTCTTGCTTCCAGTTAATATTGGGGGGGGCCCTCTCATGATTCCCAAGGAGATGTGAGATGGCTCTCTGCTGGAAAAGCCTAGCTTTCTAGATTTCTCACAAGGACGCTGGGCCTCGAATGCCCTTTCCAAACACGGGCCTCATCTCTCCCTCGCCCGGTCTAGGTCATTGTGCGTGCCTCTCTACTTACTTTATCTGTATCCCATCTTTTTCCCCAGCAGGGACCCCCAAGGTGGCTTTAGAGCAATGCTCCCTCTAAGCTGTGGAGTCTCGTGAGCAAAAATCCTACTTTGTGAGCTACTGGCATTAAAGTTGTAAGCGAGCGTTTTGGCTGCTGCATGAATTAGCTTGCTCTGGAGCCACATCCTTCCTGAGCTAAGACAAAAATGTGTGAGCCGGAGGCTAAGAAACTGTGGGCTAGCTCACAGCAACTCAGCTTAGAGGGAACACTGGTTGCAAGC
>NW_015165236.1:1017321-1018828 GCF_001447785.1 Gekko japonicus | reverse complement strand
TGTGAGCTGGAGGCTAAAAAGCTGTGAGCTAGCTCACACCAACTCAGCTTAGAGGGAACACTGATTGCAAGCAATGCTCCCTCTAAGCTGTGGAGTCTCGTGAGCAAAACTCCTACTTGGTGAGCTCCTGGCACTAAAGTTGTGAGCGAGCGATTTGGCTATACTGCCTAAATTAGTTTGCTCTGGAGCCACATCCTTACTGAGCAAAGACACAAATGTGCGAGCCGGAGGCTAAAAAACTGAGCTAGCTCACACTAACTCAGCTTAGAGGGAACACTGCTCTGGAGCCATCCTTCCTGAGCTGAGACAAAAATGTGTGAGCTGGAGGCTAAAAAGCTGTGAGCTAGCTCACACCAACTCAGCTTAGAGGGAACACTGATTGCAAGCAATGCTCCCTCTAAGCTGTGGAGTCTCGTGAGCAAAACTCCTACTTGGTGAGCTCCTGGCACTAAAGTTGTGAGCGAGCGATTTGGCTATACTGCCTAAATTAGTTTGCTCTGGAGCCACATCCTTCCTGAGCGAAGACAAAAATGTGCGAGCCGGAGGCTAAAAAACTGTGAGTGAGCTCACACCGACTCAGCTTAGAGGGAACCCTGCTTTAGAGTCTCTCCTCCGTTCTGTCACAACAACCCTGCGAGGTTGGCTCGTGCAGAGAGAGCCAGAGGCGGTGGGGGGAGCACAAGGCTTCGCTCAGGCTTGGAGGGAGCCACGCTCAGCAGCGGCCCACGGGGTCCTTCCGTGCCAGCGGACAGCCCCGCAGCTGTGGGGGCCTGACCGGGCTGGATGCATTGGCGGGGGGCAAGGGGGGAGAAGACACCCTTCCTTCTCCTGCCCCACCCAGCTGGCTCTGCTTCCTGGCGCTCAGCATCCCGGCCGCTGTGGCTACAGCAGGTTCAGCAAAGCATGGCCCAAGCCGGGGGGGGTGGGTGTTTAACGCCCCACAGGGAGTCGGGCTGGATGGCACCTTCTTGGCTCCAGCCAACCTCTTCTCCAGGGGCTCGACTCTGCAGCTGTGCAGGTGGGGGGGGGAGTAGGGGGGCCCTCCAGCTGCAGAAGACGGCCCTTGGCTCAGCCCCCTTCGCTAGGCGTCGCCACAGGCATCCCCGGGCCCCTTTGAGGAGGGGACACAGCCCGTCGCCAAGGTTCCCTCTGAGCTGCGGAGTCTTGTGAGCAAACATTCTACTCTGTGAGCTCCTGGGCCTTGAAGTCGTGAGCCAGCGATTGGCCTGCTGTACAGATTAGGTTTGCTCTGGAGCCCCATCCTTCCCAAGACAAAAAATGTGTGAGCCGGAGGCTAAAAAACTGCGTCGCTTACACTAGCTCAGCTGAGAGGGAACACTGCGGCCGTAGCGTAGGCTGGGGTGTGTGTGTGTGTGGAAATGTCCCGTCGCTTTCTGCAGGGGCTTCTAGAAATTATTTTACTCACTGCCAGCCCAGCAGCCCAGAGAGGCGCATCATTGTCACCCCACTTTCTGGCCCTGGAGAACCGGCCCTTTTTTTCCGGGGG
>NW_015165236.1:1004113-1017306 GCF_001447785.1 Gekko japonicus | reverse complement strand
CCCTTTTTTTGCTGGGGGGGGGGGGGGTGCCAGCAGGACCGGAGATGCAGTTTTCACCAACAGAAACAGAACAGAGAAAACGAGAGTGGAGGAAGGAGGCCTCCCGGCACGAGAAACAGACCCCTCCACCATCCTCCCCGGCCCCCTCTGAAAGTTATTTACAGAATCCCTCTCTTTACAAAAAGAAGGGGAAAAAAGACACGGTCTTTTTATCTACAAAACACACCGAGATCTATACAGCAGCGGTGAGAAACCCCCGAGACGGACTGGGCGAGGGCCGGTTCCACGAAGGACCCCGCCTGCCAGTTGCCCGTGGGCACACCTGGGCACAGCCAGCTAAGTCAAGGACTAGGTACACGAGTGCCGCTTTCCGGGGGCAGGCTCAGCGGAGAACGGGCCCTTCCTGCCCTGGGCTGCAGGTCCCCGAAGCAGGCCTGCTCTGCTGTTCCCCCCAGCAGCCTTCCGGCAACGATGCCATCATGACTCCCGGGGGGGGGGGGGGCGGGAAAGGGGAAAAGCCCCTTTTTTCCCCCTCCTCTCCTGGTGCTACAAAAGTTTTGCCCACATACACCCCCTCCTCCCCACCCTCCCCGGCTTGGTTTCGGAGAAATCCCATCGGCGGTCATGCGTCTCCTTACCCCAAGACCACTGCTCACGCGAAGGGTATTCGTGCCGCTCCCATATGCTGCGGAACAGGCCCGAAATACAACCCACCCGCCCCCATTTATGTACATGCGCGCGCACACAGGTTCACAGTTGTGTTCAGTTCACATTTCAAGGGGCTGGTTCCGTCCCGAAGAGGCTCAGTGAAGGATTCAAGTAACGGGCAGGGCCAGCCTCGGTTTGCGCTGCCGCCGCCGCCCCCCGGCATCTGTCCACTGCCGGCAACGGACCTCCTGCCGGGAAACGATAGCAGACTCGGCCAGTCCCGGAGCAGCCGCCGGGAACCTCGGCCGCCTCAGTGCACTGCAGATCCACAGGTAGCCAAAAAATGTCTCCTCAAACCCCGGACTCCTCGGCAGAGCGGTGCCCCCCGCCTGGGTCCTCTCCGGCCCCGGCCATCCGGGTACGCTCCTCTCCCCCGCCGCCAGTTAGCTGTGGGCCTCGGTGCCGTTGGGCGTGAGCTTGGCTTTCCTCTCCGTGCAGGGCCCGCGGGCCGAGTACTGGACCAGCAGGAAGGGCTCCTTGGTCTCCCCCTCGCCCACGATGCTCTCCTCGTCCTCCGACTGGCTGATGCGCTGGAGGCGCAGGTAGCACCAGCAGCCGAGGATCAGGGCACCCAGCGCCGCAATGGCGATCAGGATGACGATGACCGTCACCACCCCGGTGGTGGGGCTGTGGTCCATGATCGACATGGCCGGCTCGGGAAGTGGGGCCCGGAGGGGCTCACGGCGGTCAGTGGCCGGAGAGCTTCAGCCGCATCGCAGGACCTGGAAGGAGAGAAGCGGGAGAGTGTTAGGGGGGTTGGCACTCGGCTGCAAGCAAAGCTCTTGGGTATCCGAGGCAGAATTCCATCCGAGGCAAGGCAGATTGGGGGGGGGGGATTTGTGCTCTCTTAGGGGTGGCGGAAAATGCTATCAAATCCTAGCCAACTTATGGTGACCAGCAGGGGTCATTTCCTGCGGGAGCGCACAGGAGCGGAGCTCCGGCAGTAAAGAGCCCAGGGGGCGGGCACATGCAACAAGCCCCACCCCCTGCTCCCAGCAGCCCTCGTTCAGAGCAAGAAGCAGCCAGGTAACCTGCAGAGCCGCCCCCCGGTCCAAAACAGTCCAGTGGCAGCGTTAAGACCAGGTTTTATTCAGGTACAAGCTCTCCCTCCTCTGCAAGGACAGATCTGCACGTTCCCCCCCCCCCAATAGCTAGCAATCCAAAAGAGTCCAGTGGAGCCTGAGTGGTGGGTGTTGCCTTCTTCTGACACACTTCCGGTGATGTCAGGGGGTGTGGCATATGCAAATGACTTATGCTAACGAGCTCCTGCACCTGTTTTTGTATGAAATGACCCCTGTTGACCAGTGTTCCCTCTAAGCTGAGTTAGTGTGAGCTAGCTCACTGTTTCTTAGCCTCCTGCTCGCACGTTTCTTTGGCTTAGCTCGGGAAGGACATGGCTCCAGTGCAAACTGATTGATGCAGTAGCCCAATCGTTCGCTCACAACTTGAGTGCCAGGAGCTCAGAAAGTAGAATTTTTGCTCACAAGGGTCCACAGCTTGGAAGGAACGTTGCCGCCAACCCTGCTCAGCTTCCGAGATGTGACGAGATCGGGCTCACCTTGGCCTTTTGGGTCAAGGCTGTTCTCTGGCAACCCCCTTCAACAAAAAAGGAGAATGCGCAACGTGATGCCGGAATGCCCAGGGAAGTGTTTGGTTCCCAGTCTCTCGGGCAGCCGCCAGCAACAAGAGATGGACTTGCAGACACAAGCCTGCGATCCCACCAGCCCTGTGAACGGCAACGGATCTTCTTTAAGGTTTCTGGAACTCCCTGAAGGGTGCTTCCCCCCTCTGAGCGCTCCAGCTACAGGGGGACCAATCTAGTCCTTTATCTGCCATCACAAGGCTACAATCTGGCCTCATCATGGACCCCCCCCGCAGGACGCTGCAGGCAGCAGGGTCTGCCCTCCTGTTCCAAAAGCCACGAGCTGTTTTGTATAGAATTGTAGAATCATACAATGTTAGGGTTGGAAGGTACCTTGCAGGTCATCTAGTCCAACCCCCTGCACTCTGCAGGAGCACAGCCGAAAGACAGCCCTACAACGTACCCGGAAGATGATTGTCCAGCCTCCGCTTGAAAATGTCCAGCGAAGGAGCCTCCACCACCTCCCGAGGCAGACTGTTCCACTGCTCAACCACCCTGACAGTTAGGAAGTTTCTCCTGATATTTAGCCGGTAATGACTCCCTTGTCATTTCCACCCATTAGATCTCGTCTTGCAGTCCGGGGCAAGAGAGAATAGATCTGCTCCATCTTCTACATGACAGCCCTTCAGATACTTGAAGACTGCAATCATGTCCCCTCTAAGCCTTCTCTTTCCCAGGCTAAACATACCCAACTCTTTCAGCCTTTTCTCGTAAGACTTGGATTCCAACCCTCTCACCATCCCGGTTGCCCTCTTCTGGACACGCTTGAGCTTGTCAACATCCTTCCTAAAATGGGGTGCCCAAAATTGGACACGGCACTCCAGGTGAGGCCTGACCACAGCATACCCCAAATTCGGACCAGTTGCCGGAACCCGTCCAAAGTAACACCAGGGCATCAGACAATGACTACCAGGCAGCAGAAACCGGGCCCCGGCCTTCGCTGCATCGCAGCATTCCCAGTTTGCAGGCAAAGTCTCTCTCCCAGGGAACTGCAGAAGGAACCCGGCCAGCCAAACTCAGGAACTCTAAAGGGGAGGGGGCTCCATAAAGAGGGACTGACTCAGCGAGGGAAGCCAGGGGGCCCACCGTTGGCGAGACCTGAACAAGGCCGCTTTGGGGGGACGTTCACTCACAGGGGTCGTCCTAAGTCAGAAGCGACCAGCACACAGCACCCCCACACAAAGGAGAATGCAAGTTCTAGAGTAAGCTCAGGGGTCATTTCCTGCAGGAGCGCACAGGAGCAGAGCTCCGGCAGTAAGAAGAAGAAGAAGAGATTGGATTTATACCCCGCCCTTCACTTGGAGTCTCAGAGCGGCTTACAAACTCCTTTCCCTTCCCCTCCCCACAACAGGAGACACACTGTGAGGTAGGTGGGGCTGAGAGAACTCTGACACAAACTGCTCTTTTTCAAGGACAGCTGTGCCAGAGCTTGTGACTGACCCAAGGTCACATCAGCAGGTGCAAGTGGAGGAGTGGGGAATCAAACCCGGTTCTCCCAGATCAGAGTCCGCACACTTAACCACTACACCAAACTGGCTCTCTGTGTGCATTGGGAGCAGCAATCACGCTGGTGGAGGGCGAGGTAAGCCACCCACAGGACCCGTGTCCCTCCTTCCCATGGAACAATAAAGAACGACTGTTCCTGTTGACAAAAACTACAGAGGAAACAGCTGGTGCTTCCTTCCCCACCGGAGAAAGATTGGTCCTTTCCCCCCCCCCCCCCATAGCTAGCAATCCAAAACAGTCCAGTGGAGCCTGAGCAGTGGGTTTTGCCTTCTGACACACTTCCGGTGATGCCAGGGGGCGTGGCATATGCAAATGAGTTATGCTAATGAGCTCCTGCACCTCTTTTTCTGCGAAATGACTCGAGTAAGCTTATACCGGTAATGACAAGCAATGCACCACTCCTATCCCACAGACAGAGAGCTCCCCTCTAGGGTGTAAGCTGCTCCCCAAAGCGTGGCACCGTCCACGGTCAGGCTGCCGCTTGAAGGACAGATGTCAATGCGTCCTTCTGATGTGCTGCACTGCATGGGGCCTTAGCAGCAAAGGGCTAACAGGCCCCGATCCCTGGGGCTCTTCCTAAGCCGCCGTCGTCTGTTTACACACCTGCCCACCCTGTGACCTTCTGCCGCCGGCCCTCCCCGCTGTCCGTCCTGAGATCTTGCCATGTAGGGGGGGGGGCTGCCTGCGAGGTGAACAGCAGGTGCAAAGCCCTTGGGCACCCCATAGCAAGCCCAAGGGGGTGTCGGAACAGCTTCCCTCCACCCCCCCCAAAAGCTGACACGGTCATGCTTGCCTACGAACCGCTTGTGCCGCAACGAAACGGCAGTCCTTCTTTTAAAAAAATCCCACGGAACTCTTTTGGCATTTTCGCAGCCATTGATCTCACAGCAATCTGACGCTCAACGGAGTCTCACTTTTCACTTGTTCGGAACATTTCGAGGGATTTTCGGGAGCGGGGCCCAGCCACGCGCCACTTGGCCGGTTGATCCCACCCACCTGTCTAGATTTAGCGTGCACACACTCAAGAGTGGTCCTGTGGTTATTATTCTTTTAAAACAAATCTCATGCCACCTTTCTACCCAATTGGGGCCTCTAAGGTGGCTAGGGATGGGCATTCGGTTCATATGAACAGAATGCACCCCCCAAAACGGCCCATTCGGGCCCCTTTCGGGCTGCTGTGGGCCGATTCAGATTCTCTGATCTGAATCGGCTTGCTGCCGAATTTTGGTGGCAAATCGGCCCCATTATATCCTATGGGCCATTGAAGTCAATGGTGAAAGCATAGAGAACAATGGAGGGGATGGGGGCAACCTGTTTGGGGGCCCGTAAAAATCGAACCCCTGGTCCAATGTTATTGAAACTTTGTGGGTATCCTGGGGAGAGGTTGCAGCAGCTACCCTGCAAGTTTGGAGCCTCTCCTTCAAAGCCCCTCCCCCTCCAGCCCCCAGAATATACCCTATGTTTTCGCCACTGACTTCAATGGCCCATAGGATATAATGGGGCTGAAATTGACATTCGGCTGGCAAAAGACTCCCCAATGGGCTGTTACTGCTGAAATTGACATGTGGGAGTGTTTCTGCCGAAATTGATTCTGACCGATTCGGATGAATCCGAATCGGGCGAAATTATTATTTTTTTGCACACCCCTAAAGGCGGCACATAGAACAACCATTAAAACGTTTGAACGATTAAAAACATTTCAAATTAGAGAGAAATAGAGATTGGCTTTATACCCCGCCCTTCACTACCCGAAGGAGTCTCAGAGCGGCTTACAAACTCCTTCCCCTTCCCCTCAACAGACACCCTGTGAGGCAGGTGGGGCTGAGAGAGCTCTTTCAAAGACTGCCGTTGAGAGAACAGCTCCGAGAGAACTTGTGACTGACCCAAGGTCACACCAGCAGCTGCATGAGGAGGTGTGGAGAATCAAACCCGGTTCTCCCAGATTAGAGTCTGCACGCCAAACCACTACACCAAACTGGCTCTCTGAAGCGATTCAGTAAAAAACGCCTAAATAACACCTGAATCACTTACTGAAGCGACTCAGTAAAAAAACTCCTAAATAACATTAGAAGCAGGGGCCAATAGCCATTATCGGGAGTGTGCCAAACGTCCCCCGCACCCCCCCCCAAACACTCACAAACAAAACGCTTACAAAAAAACCAAAAACCCTTTGCCTTCCAGCCCCCAACCAATGCCTCTCCCTCTCTCAGGAACAGGTAACTAGGAACGCATCAGCCACAGACTGCCACCCCTGGGAACATTTGCGGCAATACCCTCCCAATGACCAAGCGTTTCTCTTTGTACCTGAGCTCAACCAGACTGGCTTGCGCCAAGCACAGCACCGGCTTCTCCACAGAAGACCACGTGGCATTCACCGCATGGGCACCTGTTTACAGTCACCCACCGCCGCAGCAAGAACCTAAGCGGGTCTCCTCCGAACGGAGTCCTCCTTAGCTCAAGGGACCCTGTCTGAGGGCACACAGGCTCCGCATCCCGCTACGACTGGCCGTCTCTGTCCGGCGGCACTGCAGAAAGACGGCTGCGCCTCTGGAGAAAGGGAGACCATTTTTGCAGGATGCTCCGTCTCCACGCTGTGGAGGATAAACCTGCTCAGTTTCCTGCCAGCGAGAGCCGCCTCCCTCTGTGTCACGGGGATGAAAGGGAGTGGATTTACGAGGATCTCAACGAGGCAGATGAACGACGCAGCAGCATAATTTTTTTTATCAGCGCCAGAAACACGCCGCTGCCAGGCAATTGCCTCCAAAGCAGACCGTCTCTTCTCTTTGCCGTATCCACAGATGGCAACCAATGCTCCCTCTAAGTGATGGGAGTCTTGTGAGCAAAAATTCTATTTTGTGAGCCTCTGGCATTAGAGTTGTGAGTGAGCGATTTGGCTAGTGCACAGATTAGTTTGCTCCGGAGCTGTCCTTCCTGAGTGAAGACAAAAATGTGTTGAGCCAGAGGCTAAAAAACTGTGAGCTGGCTCACACTAACTCAGCTTAGAGGGAACGTTGATTGCAACCCATAGGGGGACACAGGCTGTTTACAGAGGGAAAGCTTTCCAGTGGCGCAAAATCCATTTCTTGCCCCTTTCAGTGGTACTTCATAAGAAGAGCCCTACTGGATCAGGCCAGTAAAGGTCCATCTAGTCCAGCCTCCCGTCTCACACAGGGGCCAGCCAGTCCCTCTGGAGAGCCAACAACAGGGCAGAGAGGCCGAGGCCTTCCCCTGAGAAGAACATCAGAAGAGCCCTGCTGGATCAGACCAGTGAGGGCCCATCTAGTCCAGCCTCCCGTCTCACACAGGGGCCAGCCAGTCCCTCTGGAGGGCCAACAACAGGGCAGGGAGGCCGAGGCCTTCCCCTGAGAAGGACACCAGAAGAGCCCTGCTGGGTCAGACCAGGGAGGGTCCCTCTAGTCCAGCCTCCCGTCTCACACAGGGGCCAGCCAGTCCCTCTGGAGGTCCAGCAACAGGGCAGAGAGGTCGAGGCCTTCCCCTGATAAGAACACCAGAAGAGCCCTGCTGGGTCAGACCAGGGAGGGTCCCTCTAGTCCAGCCTCCCGTCTCACACAGGGGCCAGCCAGTTCCTCTGGAGGGCCAGCAACAGCGCAGAGAGGCCGAGGCCTTCCCCTGAGAAGGACACCAGAAGAGCCCTGCTGGATCAGACCAGGGAGGGTCCCTCTAGTCCAGCCTCCCGTCTCACACAGGGGCCAGCCAGTTCCTCTGGAGGGCCAGCAACAGCGCAGAGAGGCCGAGGCCTTCCCCTGAGAAGGACACCAGAAGAGCCCTGCTGGATCAGACCAGGGAGGGTCCCTCTAGTCCAGCCTCCCGTCTCACACAGGGGCCAACCAGTTCCTCTGGAAGGCCAACAACAGGGCAGAGGACGAAACCTTCCCCTGAGAAGAGCCTCAGAAGAGCCCTGCTGGATCAGACCAATTATCCATCCAGTCCAGCCTCCCATCTCACACAGGGACCAACCCGTTCTTCTGGGCAGCCAACAACAGGGCAGAGGGGCAGAGGGGCCGAGGCCTTCCCTCGACGTGGTCTCCTGGCTCTGGAAGCAGAATCAGAAGCACAACAGCAGAAGACTGGCCCTGCTGACAGTTGTCTGCAGGACCCTGAGCTCCCTTTCCCCAGAGTTCCCCCACTCCTCCTCGCACCCTGAGACTCATGCCAAGGAAGCTGTCAGCTGAGTCCCCGAGAACAGCCGCCCCAGAATCGTCAGCTCCAGGCTTGCGATGGAGCACAGAGGCCGGTTCACAGCATCGCTCGGAGAGAGGGGGAAGCCCTCCGTGGGGACACAAGAGCCCACGTTCAAGCCTCCTTTAAGGGCAGCCCCCGGCCCATGGGGCACAGGCCGCCGTCTGGGAGGCTCTCCGCCCAAACCCACTGCATGGTGGCAGCAGCCCTTCCACACCGTGGGAGGAGGAGGAGGGCAGGAATCCTCCGTTACGCTTCTGCAGCAGGAAGAGGGCAGGACACTGCCGGGCACGGGACTTGGCTTTGCTGAGAATTCCCGTTTCACAAGCCATGGTCAAGTTTCTAGCCCTTAAGGCTGCAGCGGGCGGCGTGGCAGCCGAGGAGCCGTGGCACACATTCCCAGGGACCGGCAGGTGGGGCTTTTCGGTGCCCTACATAGCTCAGCTCCTTGCTGCTTCCCCGTGACCAGAAGACTACGTCACACGCGTTTCCGCATTTGCTTATATAGGTCACCGCATTTGCAGCGCAAAGGTGGCTTCTCCCAAGGGGAGAGCGTGCCCGGGAAGCGATCCTGCACACCCCACCTTCAGAAATACGGTTGAGTCAGAGGCGGGGGGGGGGGACAAGCAGGCCTCCGCCCGCCCAGAAAGACCTGCCTGAACAGCCGCGGGGAGCTCGCTTCGCCCCCTCCCTGCCAGAAGAAACCTCCAAGGACTGCAGAAGCAAGAGAAAGAACATGCAGGACGGACGGGCGCCCGAGGACCCTGCGGGAGCAGCACCATCTTCACACCAGGAGGACACGGGCCTGGCTCCGACTGGACGCCGGGGGCGTTCCCAGTGCTCCACCTTGCCCAGGCCTGCTCAGACCGACTGCCCCCCCGGTTGGGACTGTGCAAAGCTGAGGGGCACAGGCTCGCCCCTAGCGTGGAGTTTCTGACTGCGGAGAGGGAAGCGTAACGGATAAACAAGCAGAGAGTGCATCTCTGCGGCCACCACGACTTCCCGAGCGCCGCAGCACCTGAGGCGTAACTGGGCCGGGTCTGCCTGCCCCAATTAAAACTGTCGTCCGGGAAGGTTCCCCCACAGGGGCCCTCTCCCACCTGCTAACGCCAAGACGGGCAGCCGTGTTGGGCCGCAGCTGCAAAATGGACCTGGAGCCCTGGGTTACCGTGATGCTGGAATAAATATGGTTTTAAGGGGCCCCAGCTGCATTTCACCTGCTCACCAGAGAACCACTGGGAGATCTCGAGACCAAACCCACCCACCACCAATTTTCCCTCTAAGCTGTGGAGTCCTGTGAGCAAAAATTCTACTTTCTGAGCTACTGGCATTAAAGTTGTGAGCGAGCGATGTGGCTACCGCATAAATTAGTTTGCTCTGGAGACCCATCCTTCCTGAGCTGAGACAAAAATGTGTGGGCCAGAGGCTAAAAAACTGTGAGCTTGCTCACACTAACTCAGCTTAGAGGGAACACTGCCCACCACTACTACCACCCTGCAGTTGGGTTCTATCACTGTTTTCCCTGCCGGCCTACCTGGAGTGCAAAAACAACCAAGGACAACAGAGTGAGAGCGCTGCTGTAACCAAATACGTTAAAGTTCGGAAATGGGCTGCCTCTCAGAGACACCCAAATCATACAAAAATTCCACCAGTAAGAATCCACAAATATTACTCTGTTGAAAACAGTACAACGCTGTAGTCAAATGCAGTGTCAGTACCAATGAACTCACAAAAAATTTACAAGAGTCCCGTTGCCAACTGACCCAATAGGATGTAGTTAAGCAATCAAACTAACCAACAGCTGAGACATATTTGAGCCAGTTTGGAATCGTGGTTGAGTGCGCGGACTCTAATCTGGGAGAACCAGGTCTGATTCCCCACTCCTCCACTTGCTCCTTGCTGGATGACCTTGGGCAAGCCATAGTTCTGATAAGAGCTGTCCTTGAAAAAGAGCAGTTTCTGTCAAGCGCTCTCTCAGCCCCACCCACCTCACCGGGTGTCTGTTGTGGGGAAGGGAAGGGAAAGGAGTTTGTAAGCCACTCTGAGACACCTTTGGGTAGTGAAGGGCCATGGGGTATAAATCCAATCTCTTCTCTTCTTCTATAAACTTGGGAACAATATGGACCTTTCTGTTTTCTTGGAATTTTTATATGATTTGGGAGTCTCTTGAGATGCAGCCCATTTTTGGAGCTTAACGTATTTGGCTACAGCGGGCCTACCTGGAGTGGCAGGCCGGGAAGTGGCGTAAAGGACGTCCCTCCAGGAGAGCAGTTGGGAAAATGACCAGAACAAGCACTGTCTCTTGGAAATATGACTCTGTGGTGGGCTTTGAGGGCCCTTTTGAAGAATGAGGAAGCAGGGCTGCATTGTCAGCCGTCCGAGACACAACGTAGTCGCCAGCCAGACACATGGCCTCACCAGAACCAGCTTTGGTCAGCAGTGCCAACGAGGCACCGACCTGCCTCAGTCCTTTCCACTGACCTCACGATCAGGGCCCCAGATCTGTGAAGATGCAGAACGGTCCGGAAAGGCATGGCCGCCGCCCCCCCCCGCCCCCCCGCACAGAGAGCAACCAACCAGTGTTCTCTCTAAGCTGAGTTAGTTTGAGCTAGCTCACAGTTTTTTAGTCTCCGGCTCACACATTTTTGTCTTAGCTCCGGAAGGATGGCTTCCAGAGCAAACTCATTGATGCAGGAGCCAAATCGCTCGCTCACCGCTTTAATGCCAGTAGCTCACAAAGTAGAATTTTCGCTCACGAGACTCCACAGCTTAGAGGGAGCACTGATGGGGATATTGATTATAAGCAGTGTTCCCTCTAAGCTGAGTGAGTGTGAGCTAACTCACAGATTTTTAGCCTCTGGCTCATACATTTCTGTCTTAGCTCCGGAAGGATGGCTTCCAGAGCAAACTCATTGATGCAGGAGCCAAATCACTCGCTCACCACTTTAATGCCAGTGGCTCACAAAGTAGAATTTTCGCTCACGAGACTCCACAGCTTAGAGGGAGCACTGCAAGCGACCCCACTGTCCCAAGGGGTCCCTTGGCCCCTCCCCCAGAATCCTGCCCCCCACTTTCTCCCACAGGGAAGCACCGTTCCTTCCGCCCCACAGACAGATGATGTGGGACACTTTCAGGAACTTAGGTCTGAAACTGCACCCTACAGCATCCATGCCAGTTACTGGAAAAGAAAGGCAGTGATACAAATGCTTTGGATGAACCAAGAATCATAGAATGTTAGAGTTGGAAGGGACCTTGCCGGTCATCTAGTCCAACCCCCCCTGCACTCTGCAGGAGCAGAGCCGAAAGATAGCCCTACAACACACCCGAAAGAGGGTCGTCCAGCCTCCGCTTGGAAACGTCCAGCGAAGGAGCCTCCACCACCTCCCGAGACAGACTGTTCCACTGCTCAACCACTCTGACAGTTAGGAAGTCTCTCCTGATATTTAGCCGGTAACGACCCCCTTGTCATTTCCACCCATGAGATCTAGTCTTGCAATCCAGAGCAAGAGAGAATAGATCTGCTCCATCTTCTACATGACAGCCCTTCAAATATCGGAAGACTGCAATCATGTCCCCTCTAAGCCTTCTCTTTCCCAGGCTAAACAGACCCAACTCTTTCTGCCTTTCCTCATAAGACTTGGACTCCAACCCTCTCACCATCCCGGTTGCCCTCTTCTGGACACGCTCCAGCTTGTCAACATCCTTCCTCAAATGGGGTGCCCAAAACTGGACACAGGACTCCAGGTGAGGCCTGACCATAGCAGAATATTGCGGAACAAAGAGGCTTTGTGGTGTGGAGCCCTCCACTCACCAGTGGGAGGAAAGAAATTGGCTTTTAAAATCCCCCCCTCCCCCGGCCGCTAGCAAGAGGAGAAGGCCGCAAATTCACAACCACAAGTTACGCTCACACACAAGGTCTCTGACACCTCAGACTTCAGCTGCCCAGGCACCTTAAAGGACTTCCAAAAGAGAACGGCCTTCAGCCCGGGCACAGAAGGGAGGGGTGTGTGTATGTCTGTGTCTGTGCCAGTCTCACCTCTGGCGGGCAGGTGAAGAGGGACCAACCAACCTTTAAACAGGGCCAGTTCCCACCGGAAGGCATCGCCAACAGGCCTCAAAACCCAGGCAGGCCGATGCAGACAGAAGCGAGCCTGAACACAAGCCACCGCTTACCACCTTCAAGGACAACACCCCCCTCCCCGAAAGGGCGCCTGGGAAAGTGGCCCGCCGATGTAGCTGATAAAGGTGGTGCCAGCCGCACTCATTACCTGCCAGCGCCCTCGCAGACGAGGTCTGACGGCGCCAAACAACCTTCCGTGCCAGTTCCCTGTACAGCTGGGAACCTAGATGCAGGTGTGACTGGGGGCCTCCACACCTGCCTTCTCCCAAAACGCCTGCAGCCAAAGCACCCCGATACCCAGCAACTGAGATATCCAGAAGTATCCCCAAGTGGCACAGGTGCTTCCTCCAAGGGAGCGCTCCCTTGCCCGGATCAGGGCAAACTCCTGTTCCCAAATCCCACAGGGCTTCCATTTTGATCTGGATTAAAAAACTCCCCGGCCCCCGTTCTTCGCTGCCTGCAGATGTTTCACTTCCTCCCTGGGTTTTATTGACTTGATTCATATCCCGCCTTCCCCGCAAGCAGAAAAAGTCGACAGAGTGCACCCCAAATCTCTGGCCAGTGTCTCCCAGCAGTTTCGTGGAGACGTTACAGGAGCCCTTCAATAAAACTGAGGTTGGTTACGGTCTGTAAAATAATGAGCGGAGTGCCTCTCGGGCCCTCTAATGCCAGCCCTCGAGGGAGCCCTGCGCCAACACAGCCCTCTCCTCCTCCAAAACCCCACAGTCAGGAAGTCCAGATCAATAACAAAGACCCCTGGGAGGTCCCAAAGGACCAACTCCCCTTTGTCCAACCTTAGTGGGGTGACCAGGGCTAGGCCAGAATCCAGACTGAGACAGAGCGCCGGTCTTACCTGCAAACTCTTTTGTGACCCTTCCTGGAAGGAGCACCCCCCCCCCCAATCGCCTCCGGCCAGAGGTGGCACCAGGTGCCCTCCCCGGCACAGAGCCCAGCGCCTCTGCCTCCTTCTCCCCCCCCCCCCCCCCCCCCCCCCCCCCCCCCCCCGCCCCCCCCCCC
>NW_015165236.1:996244-1003339 GCF_001447785.1 Gekko japonicus | reverse complement strand
CGGAGCCCGCTTGGCAACAGCTGACGGGCGGGGGAGGGGGAGGGGGGGGAGGAGCGCCCCCCCCCAAGGGGCCTGGGACGGCCGTGGGAACCGGGGGGCGGGGCCCGCGCGGGGGGGGAGCAGGAGAGCAGAGCCCCCCCCCCAAAGCAGCCCTTTCCCCCGGGGGTGGGGGTCCCCAGGACGCCCCTGGAGGGTGGCAACTGTGCTGAGCCCCGGGGGAGGGGAGGAGGCATCCCAGCCTGGCGCAATTCGAGCCGGGAGAGCACGATGGAGCCCGGGGTTGCCACCTTCCAGGTGGGGCCTGGAGGCGGAGTTACAAGGGATCTCCAGGAGACAGGGAAAGGGGCTGCTTTGGAGGGGAGGGGGGAACTCTATGGCCTTTGCCCCCCTGAGGTCCCTCCCCACCCCAAACTCTGCCTCCCTCACGCCCCACTCCCACATCTCCAGGAATTGACCAGTCTGGAGTTGGCTACCAGAATGGAGCAGGACTCACACACAAAAACACACACAACTGCAAGCAACTAAGCACAGCCAGGGAGGAGGGCACCGTTGCTGCTCTACCTGCCGCTGCCGGTCATCTCAACAGAGTCTGCACTTGGGAACAGGCCTGGTGGATTGGGTCCCTGGGGGTTCCAGGCTTAGAGGCAGACGGGAACTGCATTTTTTTTTCTCCCTGGGGCAAAGCCGGAGGTAGCATGCTTGCCCCCAGATGCTGGGATACAGCAACCGTTTTTACAGAATGCAGAAGTTCCGCAGACCGCTTCAAGACCGCTTTTGCGACAGTCGTGGGAAAGCCGGCTTGCTGGGAGGCTCGGTCTGGGCAGCAGGCCAGGCGGAGCAGCACCGGCTTCTCATTGGCTCTGTGCCTGCAGCCTAACCCAATAAAGCCCATTCACCCGTGGAAGAGTGATTGGCAGAGGAGAAGCAGACTACTGGAGTTGGCAGTGGAGACCAGACAACAAGAGCCAACCTACCTTCCTGAGTAGGCGCAGTCTATCTGGACTGGGAAGAATAGCAGCAGTGTCTATCTTCAGTTTCCAGGAACTGGGCAGGGCGGGTTAGAAGCTCTTCGTTAGGACACTAAATCCAAAGCACATCCGCCCCAGGGAACTCAAGACATACTTCTGAGTAAACATGCACAGGGCCAGTCTGCAGACCCGATTCTTTGCCTGCAGCAAGGGCCACGATCCAGCCATGATCCCGTTGTTATTCTGCCCTCTTCTCTGCGCATCTACTGGGAAAGTCCGCCCCACTGTGTTGGGGGGGGGGGAAGGCTGTCTCCCAGATGTGCAGAGGATTACAGCCACGTGAGCTTGTCTACTTAAAAGTAGGTCCCACACTGTGTTTCAGGTGGGGTTTTGCCTCCAGGTGAGTCTGCGCAGCAGGACCAAAATCACAGGGGAAGGTGGTGCTGCTGGGATTGGCCCTCCGGGATGATCTCTCTGGCCCTTCCCCAAAGTTACAAAAATCCCTTTTTGGCAAAAAGGCATGGCAGGCAGGATTCTACCCAGTTGCTCTCTGGGAAGGAAACCTGCTCCCGCCTTCCTGCACTCCAGCCAATGAGCTCCCAGGTGCTGAGATGACTGACAGGCACCAGGCCTTTATCTGTAAACCTGGGATGCGAGGAATGACACAGGAAGACGCTCCAGGCAGGCGATGCTTTTAGGGGTGTGGCCTCCTCCGGTCCTACCTGCTCACCTGCCCCCTCCCACCTGGGAGCCAGACGAGGGCCTCATCCTTTCCTCCTCTCCCCGCAGGCCTCTTTGGAAACAGCACAGCTCGCTGGGTCCGCCAGTTCCCTGCAATCGTTCGGCCACTGTTTCTGGTTCCCTGGTGCTACCAAAACGGTAGCCGGGAGAAGCCCTCCTGCCGGAGTTTTGGAAGCTCTGTGGCATTGGCTTGTGCTATTTTAGAGAGAGAAGAAGAGGTCGGATTTATACCCTGCCCTGCACTCGGAGTCTCAGAGTGGGTCACAATCTCCTTTCCCTTTCCCTTCCCCTCCCCACAACAGACACCCCCTGTGAGCAGTGTTCCCTCTAAGCTGAGTTAGTGTGAGCTAGCGCACAGTTTTGTAGCCTCCGGCTCACACATTTTTGTCTTAGCTCAGAGAGGAGGACTCCAGAGCAAACTAATCTATGCGGCAGCCAAATCACTCGCTCACAACTTTAATGCCAGGAGCTCACAAAGTAGAATTTTTGCTCACGAGACTCCACCGCTTAGAGGGAGCATTGCCTGTGAGGTAGGCAGGGCTGAGAGAGCTCTTGACAGAAACTGCTCTTTTTCAAGGGCAACACTGATAGAACTATGGCTTGCCCAAGGTCATCCAGCAGCTGCATGTGGAGGAGTGGGGAATCAAACCCGGTTCTCCCAGATTAGAGTCCGCGCACTTCACCACGACACCAAACTGGGGGGCTTGTCTGAGGGGGGCAGCCAGATGTCCTCCAAATAAGTTTCCCCTTCCAAAATTCATTCTCCCCACAAGGAAGCCGCGCAGGGCTTTCCCAACAAAGAGTGTCTCCTACAGAAAAGGAAGGTGCTGTGCGTCTGGTTCTTTTTGTCACAGCACAGCCAACGAATGCATTGCTTTCCCCCTGAACGCACCCCCTCCCAATAACTCCTTGCTCAACACATTTAGAGAGGGGGACTTCCATGAGCTCATAGTATTTGCATGTCTGCAGTATCAAGTTGCGAAGAGGGGCTCGGAGGAAATAGCCTGGTGCAACAGCTGGGGTGGATTGCCTTGTGAAACAGGGATGTTATTTTGACTGCCTGGTTCCAGTCCTTCTGTATTCTCCCATTGCATTAACCCTTTCCTGCAAAGGACGCGTTTGAAAGACTACAAAGCCTATGATGCAGTGCAACCATGAGTGACATCGCCCCTTCCAACAACGTGATGATTCCCTTCTGCAGTTTGCCTTCTGAACTTTCTCCGTGGCTGCTGGAAAACGTACACTGGCTATTTTCGGGAAAGCCCAGCCGGGACTCACTTTTGCATGACTTATGTTGCTGATTTGTGATTGTGGTCGCTGTGAACTTGTTTCGGTTTTCCCCTGACCCCTGGTTTCTTGTTTGTACAGAAATTTTAATTTTGTGGCGGTGTACTGCATTTGTTCTGAAATAGTTGATATTGTTGTTGTTCAGTCACACAGTTGAGTCCGACTCTTCACGACTCCATGGACCACGTCACGCCAGGCCCTCCGGTCTTCCGTCGTGCTCCGGAGTTTAATTTCATGTTCATCGCATCGATAACACTGTCTAACTGTTGTTTTAATGAACCCACTTTTAAGGTAGTTTGTAAGATGCCTTGAGCTTTACAGAATGGTGTGAGGTAAACATTTTAAAATGAATACATCAGTTCCTTCCTCCACACGGATCCTGCACTGCCCCCTCCGTCCCTGAAGTATACAAGCTCTTACATCCTTCATACTTCTGTTCTAAATACATTATCATGATTTCCCTTGAAGGAACCTGAAAAGAAACAAAGACACCACAGTTTTCCCGACAGTACAATTCAGCCCAGGCCTAATTCAAAGAAAAATAGATTTCAACAGGACTGGGGGGAAATACAATTTTTTTTAGTGAAGGGAGCAGGCAGGATTTGGGGAAGAGGAATCAGAATTATTTGGGGCAGTGCCTCTGTTCGGCACGCAGAAGGTCCCAGGTTCCTTCCCCAACATTCCAGCTTAAAAAGAGCAGACATTAGGAAAGACCCTTTTCTGCCTGAGACCCTGGAGAGTCGCTGCCAGTCAGAGTAGGCAATACTGACCCTGATGGACCCTGATTCAGTAAAAGGTTAGTTTCGTGTGTGCTGGGCATTGAGCATTCCAAAATCAATGGATTACTAGAGACATCGAAAACCAGACAGTTTTGCATCTTAGCTGTTGTAGATTTTCCGGGTTGTCTTGCCGTGGTCTTGGCACTGTAGGACCTGACGTTTCGCCGGTAGCTGTGACTGGCATCCTCTACCGGCATTAAAGTTGTGAGCGAGCGATTTGGCTCCTGCATGAAATTAGTCTGCTCTGGGGCCCTCCTTCCTGAGCTAAGACAAAAACGTGTGAGTCGGAGGCTAAAAAAAACTGAGCTAGCTCACACTCACTCAGCTCAGAGGGAACACTGCCCAAGAGATGTGGAACGTGCTCCGAAAACTGCACGAAGGGCCCCGATCCTGTAGCTGTTAAGCAAACTGCATGAGATGAAACTCAGAGGACAGGAAATGCATGTGACACTGGGAACAGCTGAGGAAGCGGGGTGGAAATGAAGGTTGTGCGGCCGTGCGATCACTCCGCAGCCGCCTCCTGGAATCACATGGTCTGCCCTCTTCCGTGCCCTCCGGCCCAGTCCAGAGCCAGATTTAGCACGGCAACATGTTAAGGGCAAATGAACGGACAAATTCAGCTGCGGAAAGGAAAACCAAGGGAGTGAAGATAACAGAACCTCAGAGGCCGCTCTCCAAGGAGATCAGATGGCAAGGCCGAGGAGAGACCAGAATGAGCTTCCTTCCTTGGCAGAGGCTTCGCCCCCCCCCCCCCGAAAAAGAACCGCTCGATCGCAAGGAGACAAATCACAAACAACCCAGGGCGGGAATTCGTTGCAGAAACTGGCCCGAGGGAAAGGATAATATTGTCCTGGCTGACGCAAAAGAAATCATTGCGGAAGAGGTCGGCGATGTATTCTTCAGCTGTGGCACATGCAGGAAAAATGGGGCAGGCTGCATCCTCAGGAAAGGTGTTCTACATATCCCAGCCCCAGAAGCAAGCTTTCTCTCCGTGAAGTCCCTCACCAGCGCATGACTAGGAAGGGGAAAGAGAGTGTATCAAGAAGCCCGTAAGAACACACTTGGCGGAAGGAAGAAACTAGAATCACCAGACAAACCCGTGACGGGCGTCTTCCGTTATGACACAAATTGGATGTGGAAAGTCTTTAAAAGAGCTCAAAAAACAGAACTAAACAAGGGGCATGAGGACGTTGTCATGCCACACAATGGAGAATTGTACGTGTTACATAAGGGCAAATGCAATATTTACCTTGTTTCCCAAAAGCAGTCAGAGAAAGACTATGCATTCATCACCTATCTTTGAAAAAGAAGAAGACTGGATTCATGCCCCATGGCCCTTCATTACCCGAAGGTGTCTCAGAGCGGCTTACAAACTCCTTTCCCTTCCCCTCCCCACAACAGACACCCCCGTGAGGCAGGTGGGGTTGAGAGAGCTCTTTCGAGGAATGTTCCTGAGAGAACAGCTCTGAGAGAACTTGTGACTGACCCAAGGTCACACCAGCAGCTGCATGTGGAGGAGTGGGGAATCACACCCGGTTCTCCCAGATTAGAGTCCGTGCACTTAACCACTACACCAAACGGGCTCTCTCATGAGGGCCCTCATATGACGTTGGGATCAGATGCCTCGTGGACAGGGGTCATTTCATAGAAAAAGAGGTGCAGGAGCTCATTAGCACAACTCATTAGCATAACTCATTTGCATATGCCGCACCCCCTGACATCACCGGAAGTGTGCCAGAAGGCAACACCCACCGCTCAGGCGCCACTGGACTGTTTTGGATTGCTAGCTATTGGGGGGGGGACATGCAATTCTGTCCTCACAGAGGAGGGAGAGCTGGTACCTGAATAAAACTTGGTCTTAATGGGGCCACTGGACTGTTTTGGGACCGGGGGGGGGGCTCTGCAGCTTACCTGGCTGCTTCTTGCTCTGACTGAGGGCTGCTGGGAGCAGGGGGCGGGGCTTGTTGCATGTGCCCGCCCCCTGAGCTCCTTACTGCCGGAGCTCCGCTCCTGTGTGCTCCTGCAGGAAATGAGCCCTGCTCGTGGATTCTATCAATCCCTACTCCAGGTATTTCTCATGAAGCAGAAACATGAAATATTTGGCAAACGACCAGTGTTTGTGCTATTGGTGGTGGAAAGTGCCTTCCAGGCGCAGCCGACTCATGGCGACCCCCGTAGGGTTTCCAAGGCAAGAGATATCCGGAGGGGGTTTGCCCTTACCTGCCTCTGCGTCGTGACCCTGGACTTCTTTGGTGGTCTCCCATCCAAATAGTAATCAGGGCTGACCCTGCTTAACTTCTGAGATCTGGCGAGATCAGGCCAGTCTGGGCTCATCCAGGTCTGGACAGTATCATTGGCCAGCAGCAAATCCCAAATGGGACAGACAATACTTCACACCAACCACAGGAGAGACCGTGTCGGGAAAGAATTAGAATTGTGTTTAGAGGAACGATCAGACAACCGTACCAGCTGCGTTCAGAGGCAGCGAGGCAAGTAATGTCCTGTCGTGAATTATTGCATCAGAATGTCTGTGCTGTTGCAATCTTGAGTGTGCTGTTCAGGTGTGTATCTGTAAGCTGCAGACCTACGATGACGCAGCAGCAGCAGAGCTGGAAGAAGCAGCAGAAGGCAGCCAGTTCCACTGCGGGCCTGATAGAAGCCCTCCGGGGGCCTCATTCGGCCCCCTGACTGCATGTTTGACACCCTTTCTTTAGCTAGTCCACCGCTCTGGTAGCATGGGCACCAAATGAGTTAAATCCCGTTTGCCTGACTCACGTGTGTATCAGTTGCTCATCGAATACAAGAGCCACGTCTCAAATATCAGTGGCTGCGTTTGACCTTGGTGAAGGAAGGCTCCGGGGGGCTCCCGCAAGCTAGGCCCCCACAGGGCCCCGCCACAGCCGTACCAGAACCAGGAACTGTCACACCCGGCACATAGAGGACAAGTCCAACTCTGTGCAGGAAAATGCGCTTTGCTGTACAACACGCTGTTGCTCAAGGCCTCCTGGAGAGCAGCATTAACAGGTTCGGGTCATCGCATCAAGAGGGCCCTCCGCTCCGCTTGAGACCGAGTCAGGCCCTTAAGAGTCTTCACACTCAGCTTGCAAGGAACACTTAGCAACTCACTTCTCCACAAGGCACCTTTTTGCGGTTCTGTAGCCAATTAATTTACACACCCGCAGCCTTGGAAAAGAGAAAAGAACACCTGCTCTCCCCAAACAAAACAGAAGGCAGCTGTGGCGAAATTGCAGAGCGGGGCAATTTTTGTTGCTGTGTTAGCTTTCTCTCTGGGGGCGGGGGGGGGGGGGGGGCCGCCGGAC
>NW_015165236.1:992854-996025 GCF_001447785.1 Gekko japonicus | reverse complement strand
GGTGGTGTGTGTTTTTTTGTTTTGGTTGTGTTCTTTGGGGGGGGGGGGGGGGGGGGGGCGACCTCGGGCCAGATTTTCTTCTTTGCTTGAAACGAAGCAATGCAAATCGCCGTCTGGAAGCCAAAGACAATGCCAATGTGCATGTGCATTTGGAAAGTGTTAAATACTGGGTTCTGGATGCATTGCAGTCAATGCTCCCTCTAAGCTGCGGAGTCTTGCGAGCAAGAATTCTACTTTGTCAGTTACTGGCATTGAAGTTGTGAGTGAGCAATTTGGCTGCTGCATAACCTAGTTTGCGCTGGAGCCAGCCTTCCTGAGCTGAGACAAAAATGTGTGAGCTGGAGGCCAATAAAACTGTGAGCCAGCTCACACTAACTCAGCTTAGAGGGAACACTGATTGCAGTGATCAGCTCTAGTTTATTCAGTGATTTCAGTAACACATCAAGGACACCCAGCAGGGTTTGAGCCCTGCTTATAAAGCATACAAACACCCCTCCACACACACACAAACACACACTCCCAAGGATAGGCTATTTACATTACACTAGTTATCTGTTGGTCCAGTCCAGGATCCTGGTCAGCTATTGTTCTTGGGGAGCAAGCTCACATAGTTCAAGGTCCACATTCCGGCACGGCTCAGGCTCAATACACAAGCAACGGTCTTACACCAGGGTGAGGTGCTTTGCCCCCACGTAGACTGCTGGCGGAGGGGAGAGAAGGCCTGCTTGAGACATGAACTGGGTGGGGAGAGAGGTGTTCCTTGCAGATGATGCCGATGAACCCAGAGGAGAGAGTAAGGTGCACCGATGCGCCTGGTGGGGATTTCTACAGTTCATGGCCTTAAAAACAAAAGGCTGTTCAGAACTGGGTGTATGCGTGTGAGTGTGGGTGGGTGGGTGGATCTTACAAACGGAAGCACTCCTTCACCCAAAAAAGTAATTAACACATGGAATTCGCTGCCACAGGAAGTGGTGGCAGCTATGGGCATAGACAGCTTCAAGAGGGGATTAACATTGGGAGCAGAGGTTCATCCCTGGCTATGAGCCGCAAGGTATAAATGGAACACTATGTCTGGGGCAGAGAGGCTCTGTATTCTTGGTGCTGGAAGGCTTCTGGAGTTCTGGTCCCACTGGTGGGCCTCTTGATGGCCCCTGGGGTTTTGGCCCTTGTGTGACACAGAGTGTAGGACTGGATGGGCCACTGGCCTGATCCAGCATGGCTTCTCTTGTGTTCTTATGCCTGGGGTAGTGATGCACTGTGTTCTTGGTGCTTGGGGGGGGGGGCAACAGTGGGAGGGCTCCTGGAGTTTTGGTCCGACTGGTGGACCTCCTGATGGCTCCTGGATTTTTGGCCACTGTGTGACACAGTATTGTGCTGGATGGGCCATTGGCCTGATCCAACATGGCTTCTCTTATGTTCTTATGTCTGTGGCAGTGATGCTCTGTCTTCTTGGTGCTTGGGGGGCAATTGTGGGAGAGCTTCTGGAGTTCTGGCCCCACTGCTGGACCTCCTGATGGCCCCTGGATTTTTGGCCCCTGTGTGACACAGAGTGTTGTGCTGGATGGGCCACTGGCCTGATCCAGCACTGGCTTCTCTTATGTTCTAATGCCTGGGGTAGTGATGCACTGTGTTCTTGGTGCTTGGGGGGGGGGCAACTGTGGGAGGGCTTCTGGAGTTTTGGTCCAACTGGTGGACCTCCTGATGGCCCCTGGAGTTTTGGCCCCTGTGTGACACAGAGTGTTGGACTGGTTGGCCTACTGGCCTGATCCAGCGTGGCTTCTCTTATGTTCTCACAGCACAATATGGCCAAGTAGGGTTAGCCTTCTCTGGGAGGTGGGAGCAGACGAGAGAAATGAACAGCCGGCGTCCAAGGAGGGACTGCGGAGACCTTGGAAAGGTGCCTCTTTGCGTTGTGGCTGTTATCGAAGGAGAGCAAATACGCCCAGGCCCTGGCAGAGATATGAACAACAAGAGAATGCACGACTACATGTTCATTGTCACCCATGCCTCCCTCTAAGCAGTGAAGTCTCATGAGCAAAAATTCTACTTTGTGAGCTGCCGGCATTAAAGTTGTGAGTGAGCGATTTGGCTGCTGCATAAATTACTTTGCTCTGGAGCCACATCTGTCCTGAGCAAAGGCAAAAATCTGTGAGGCAACAAAAAAAAAAAGTGAGCTGGAGGCCAAAAAATCCTGTGAGCTAGCTCACACTAACTCAGCTTAGAGGAAACACTGATTGTCACCTAGGTTTGCCAGCCTCCAGGTGGGGCCTGGAGGTCTCCTGCTTTTACAACTGATCTCCAGCTGACAGAGATCAGCTCCCCTGGAGAAAATGGCTACTTTGAAGGGTGGACTCTACGGCATTGGACCATGCTGAGGCTCCTCCCCTCCCCAAACCCCGCCCTCTCCTGGAGAGAGCCAGTTTGGTGTCGTGGTTAAGTGCGCGGACCCTAATCTGGGAGAACCGGGTTTGATTCCCCACTCCTCCACTTGCACCTGCTGATGTGACCTTGGGTCAGTCACAAGCTCTGGCACAGCTGTCCTTGAAAAAGAGCAGTTTGTGTCGGAGTTCTCTCAGCCCCACCCACCTCACAGGGTGTCTGTCGTGGGGAGGGGAAGGGAAAGGAGTTTGTAAGCCGCTCTGAGACTCCGAATGAAGGGCGGTGTTATGTATTGACTGTATATAACTGCCTATGTGAACTGTACCATTGACATGCCATGTTAAGCTTCGCCCTGGGCTAGGATCCTAATGTAACCAATAGGAGCCCTAGCCCAGACTATGCTTGCCAATCATCGTGCAGAGCGGGATCGCTTGTGATTGGTCCTTATTGCTTCAACCTCATAGGTTGCTTATTGTACAGTGGGTGTGGCTACAATAGCCGGGATTGTTTAAATACAGAGCAGCCAGTGCTTGTCCTTTGGCTCGAGTGGTTCGAATGATGGACCTGGCTGGCGATCGTTGTACCGTGTTCGGAGAAGTAACAGAGCTGAAGAATAAACCGCATTCTTGCTGAATCACTCTCCGACTTCTTTGTTAAGCGCACGACTTAACAATTGGCGACGAGGATGGGATGCTAGTGCGGGTAGGCAGCCCCGCTAGAACAGACCCCATGTCGGACAACGAGGAGATCGCCGAGGCCGGCCAGCCACAGGCTCCACCCGCTCTGGTGGCC
>NW_015165236.1:987970-991994 GCF_001447785.1 Gekko japonicus | reverse complement strand
GATTTTCAGGGAAATCGAATTCCTCTGGCGGGGAGGGATACGTTTACAGTTAATTTCAAAGGGAAAGGTGCTGTGCTTTCATGTTTGATCGCTGAGGGAAACCGTACCAACCTGCTCGGGTTGGACTGGTTTGAGCCTCTGGGTATTGCTGTTGTGGGAGTTAATAACGTTGTGGAAAATAAATGGGCTGTATTATATGCTGAATTTCCTGAAGTGTTTGGGGGCGGATTGGGAAAGTATAATGGTCCCCCAGTGTCTTTTGAGTTGGATCCTGCTATACGCCCTATACGCCTAAAATACAGGAAAGTGCCCATTCCGTTCAAGGCAAAGATCGAGGCTGAACTCGATAAGCTACTTGAACAAGGGGTGTTGGAACCAGTTCCTTGTAGTAAATGGGAAACCCCCATTGTTACTCCAATTAAACCCGATGGGTCAATACGAATTTGCGCTGACTACAAGTGCACGATTAACAAAGCCTTGCAGCAGCATTCGTACCCTGTACCAGTCATTAGCCACGTACTGGCATCACTGGGAGGAGGGAAGGTATTCGCCAAACTCGACCTGGCCCAAGCGTACCAACAACTCCCCGTGACCAAAGAGGCGGCTGACGCCCAGACCATCGTAACGCATAGGGGGGCGTTTAGAGTAAATCGACTCCAATTCGGAGTGAATGTTGCGCCGGGGATTTTTCAGAGCCTCATGGAGGGGTTGTTGAGGGGGGTGCCGGGCACGGTGCCCTATTTTGACGATGTCTTAATAGCGGGCAAATCTGATGACGAGCTGCTGTGCCGAGTGCGGGAGGTGCTCAAACGTTTTTCTGATGCGGGCCTGAAGGTAAAAAAGTCGAAGTGCCTGGTGGGAGTCCCGAGTGTGGAGTTCTTGGGGTTCCGGGTGGATGAGTTTGGGGTCCATCCTACTAACGATAAGGTCTCCGCAATCCAGAATGCCCCACGGCCACAAGGGAAGAAGGAGTTACAGTCCTTCCTAGGACTCCTTAATTTTTATCACGCCTTCTTGCCCCACAAGGCGTCGATTGCGGCCCCATTGCACAACCTGCTGCATAAAGACACAAAATGGAGGTGGGGTCCAGAGCATGAGCGGGCATTCGATGGGGTGAAAAAATTGTTGTCGTCTGATGCAGTGTTAACACATTATGATGAGGACAAACTGCTTGTGTTAGCTGCTGATGCGTCCCCATTTGGGGTGGGAGCTGTGCTGAGCCACGTAATGCCCGACGGGCGGGAAGCCCCTATCGCCTTTTATTCCAAGTCGCTAACAGCAGCGGAAAGAAACTACGCGCAGATTGACAAAGAGGCTTTGGCGCTAGTTTCCGCTGTTAAGAAGTTTCATGACTTTTTGTTTGGACGGAGATTCATACTGGTGACAGACCACAAGCCCCTGCTAGGGATTTTTGCCCAGGACCGGCAACTCCCTGATGTTATGTCCGCACGCATGTTGCGGTGGGCTTTGTTCCTCTCAGCCTACGAGTTCGACCTGGAGCACAGGCCGGGTAAGGCCATTGGACACGCTGATGCGCTCAGCCGCTGCCCTCTGCCCGGCCAGGACTTGGACCCTGCTCCTACTTGCTCCATTCTAGCTATCGAGGAACTGCCGGAGGCACCTGTGTCTGCTAAGGACATTGCTGCTGCGACAGCAAAAGACTCTGTGCTCAGTCGTGTTATTAACTGGGTGTGGAGGGGGTGGCCGGCAGGAACGTTGGAGCCGGAGTTCAAACCGTACAAAACGCGGGAAAGCGAAATGTCGGTATCAAAGGGCTGTTTGCTGTGGGGGAACAGAGTGATTGTACCGCAACGCTGGCGCGAAAAAGTGCTGAAATCACTACACGAGGGCCATCCCGGCATGGTGCATATGAAGGCTCTGGCCCGGGGATATGTATGGTGGCCTGGGATGGATGCTGACATTGAAGAGTGGGTACGGGGGTGTACGCCATGCCAGCAGGCGAGACCCGAACCGCCAACCGCCTTCCCACAGAAATGGGAATCGGCGGGAAAGCCTTGGTCGAGGCTGCACATAGATCTGGCGGGGCCAGGACAGGGGCAAATGTTTTTGATTGTGGTGGACTCTTTTTCGAAATGGTTGGAAGTGGCGCCAATGTCTACCACCACTTCCACTGCTGTTATAAATGTGTTGCGCCGCTTAATTGCCACGCATGGGTTGCCTGATGTCCTGGTAAGCGATAACGGCGCTCAGTTCGTGTCGCAAGAGTTTGCTCAATTCCTGGCTAACAATGGCATCAGGCAAATTACGTCTGCCCCGTTCCACCCAGCATCGAACGGGCAGGCAGAGCGAATGGTCCGCACGACCAAGGATGCGCTTGCCAAGCTAACATCCGGGGATTGGGGAGTGAAACTAGCGTCATTCCTTCTACGGCAACACGTAACGCCGTGCTCTGCCACAGGCCGCAGCCCGGCCGAGCTATTGATGGGGCGACGCCTAGCGTCCTTGCTGGATAGGCTGCATCCAGATCTCAACGACTTGAGGCCCCAGCAGCAGAGTGTTCCCAATAAGGTCCGCACATACGAGTGCGGAGATACGGTGTTCGCTAAGAACTATGCAGGGGGACATTCGTGGCTTCCAGCCACAGTGCCGGAGGTAGTGGGTTCCCGCATGTATGTAGTCCAGCTTGCGGACGGGCGCAAATGGAGGCGACATGTGGACCAGTTGAGGCAGCGGTGGGCGACTGGCCGCCCCACCTTGCATCCTGCCGAGCTACCTGATTCCGAGGACTATCCCATACCTCTACCGGAGGTGAGTACTGCCGAGCCTGCCGAGCCCAGTACTGTCCCTGAGGGAGGGCAGACCCCTACTCTTGGACCCGCTGCAAGGGATGGTAGCATACCTGACCCACTCGAGAGTGAGTCAAGCCGAGTACCCCCAATTCAGAGGTGCCCTGAACCTCCTACGCCGCGGAGGTCTCAGCGAATACGCAGAGTGCCCACCTACCTAAGCGATTATGAGTGTACATAGTGTTTTTGCTTAGGGGGGAGGGATTTGTTATGTATTGACTGTATATAACTGCCTATGTGAACTGTACCATTGACATGCCATGTTAAGCTTCGCCCTGGGCTAGGATCCTAATGTAACCAATAGGAGCCCTAGCCCAGACTATGCTTGCCAATCATCGTGCAGAGCGGGATCGCTTGTGATTGGTCCTTATTGCTTCAACCTCATAGGTTGCTTATTGTACAGTGGGTGTGGCTACAATAGCCGGGATTGTTTAAATACAGAGCAGCCAGTGCTTGTCCTTTGGCTCGAGTGGTTCGAATGATGGACCTGGCTGGCGATCGTTGTACCGTGTTCGGAGAAGTAACAGAGCTGAAGAATAAACCTCATTCTTGCTGAATCACTCTCCGACTTCTTTGTTAAGCGCACGACTTAACAGGCGGGGTATAAATCCAATCTCTTCTTCTTCTCTTCTTCATCCACCCCTCAAGATCTCCAGGTATTTTCTAACCCAGACCTGGCAACCCTATAATGTTACCTTCCTAGTAGCTCCTAGGGAAAAGCACCCAGTGCCTCCAGACATGGAGGTTCTGTCTAGCTACTACGGCCCATAGCCATCGATGGGCCTCTCCTCTGTTCTTTTTCTCCAATCCCCTCTCAAAGCTATCCAAGTCGGCAGCCATCGCGAACAACCTGTGGCGGGGAGTTCCACAAGTTAACTCTGCACCCTGCAAAGTAGCCCTTTCTTTCTGTTCCGAGTCTACTGCTCCATCCATTCGCTCAGGACATTTGGGGAAAGAGAGGAGAAGTTCGCTCTTTCTCTACACGGCGGATAATTGCATGAAGTTCTGGTGCCTTCCCCCTTTCTTCCTTTCTCAGTGGAAAAGCCACAAACCTCTAATAGCCTTCCCTCGCAGGGAATGAACCTGAATTCTCTCTTTCCTGCACCTTTCCCAGCTTCACCGGATCCTTTCTGAGCCGGCTGTGGCCTGACACAGAGGAGGGCTGGCAGGCCTCCCGTCCCTCCCGGTCGGCCCCATTCGCCCCCCCCATCCCATTC